>NW_022987582.1:6887125-7299625 GCF_902827165.1 Trematomus bernacchii
ATTAATGCTGTGGCATGTATAACCACAGAGGACAAAAATGAATGGGTGGGTCTCTGGAGGATATACTGTAGTAGTGTTTGTTAAATAAATTAAAGGAACGTGTGCAAGGACACACATTTCATTCAACTAAAAGAAACATACTTTTGTATACATGACCAAACACAAGTGTAGTTTGCTGCTGCTGCCTATGAACTTCCTTGAGTGTAAATGTTTTGTCCAAAGTTTTTAAACTGTGTCCGGAAACTTGGTTTGATCAGGAGCCATGAAGTACAATACTTAGTTATAAATGCAGACAGCAAGTTGAAAATAAACATTTTCCTAAGCATAAAAAGCTTGTTTTGGGGGCTGCATCAGATTTTCTTATAAACGACTGTGGAAAATCGTCTATATTTAGCTGAGTTGAAATCAGTAAATGGTGAGGCAAATCTTTTTTTTTTAATATTTTACAGTAAATCACTTTTGACTTTGTCTCTCCCTTTATTTTAAGAGATGGTTAACATTTTACAACGTCAGCAAAATTGCCATTTGAATTACTCAAGTCATGGGTCCTATTAGATTTCTTGGCATGAGCACAAACTGGAACTCATGAACTCTTAATATGATGTAGCTATTACATTAAATATGCCTCATGCTGAAGATGACAGACAAGTGAAATAATAGATACCAGTACCACAGAAAATTGTTAAGGTTAGGACTGGGTGAAAGCAATACAATCTAAGTTTAGGTTTAGCAACAAAACAGTTTATTTTATGTTAGGGAAATCCATTAGTCATGGTTAAATAAGTTTTGCCTAAAAACCAAAACGTCTTTCATTAAAATAGTTCCTGGAAAGGCTGCATATTAAACCAAGTAGTCAGCAGAGTTTGAGGCAGATGTAAACACCCATCCATCACCAAAACCACAACACCATTACTTTCCATCCAACTGTTTCCATGTCAAACAAACGGCTGATTGTGTTAAAGAAACATAATCTTTTCATGGGGAGGAGAAATGCCTCTCGGCTTTCATGTAGGTACCACATTCTTGCTTTCTAAGATATCATGTCAGTGGACCAAGTTCATCTATATAGATACACAATGTGTTATATGAGAGCCTGGACTAACATACTGTTGGTCAAAAACCTGAGTCAATATGGTGTCAAAGGGACATTTTAGACATCTGCGGTTACACAAAGTTGTTACCTGTGAACCCAAACCCAAATTTGTTTTCAAGATAAATGTTCTTTCTTCTGAATTTGCTGAACTTGGCTCACTGCTTGCAAAACATCCATCATCATATTCTTACAAGATTTTCGTATATGTAGCCACACTCAAAATTGAGAAGAACAATGAGAAGACCTGAATGTATAGGTTATTCTGGCGGTTTCTTTGTTTCCCGTCTCATTGAATCGAGGTCAGTTGCAAGGAAAATATGACATTTTGGCACAAAAATATGACATGTGTTTTGTTCCAATTGCATTTGAGCATTTGATTTATCTCATTATTTTGCTCGGGCTTGAATTAAAAAAAAGAAAGAGAAGATTTGAATAGAAACAACGTCCGATGGTTGCACAAGTAACACCACACAAACAGTGAAATGTAATCGATACTATGCAGTAGTGGACAATATACATACACTGCAGCTCTGCCTTGCTCAAGGGCACCTTAGGAGATGAACTGGCAACTCTCAAAGTACCAGTCCAAACTGATGAGTCTACTCTTCCCCTGCCAAGTCCCTATAGACTGAGCTAGTGCCACCACCCAATCTGCATTGTGGGTGGTATGAAGTTGTCAAGCAAATTAGTTTTTGAAGAGACTATTTTCAAATTCCAACCCTGATCATGACATTTTTCTTTTCAGGAAATATTGTGGAAAATCGTGGAATGTGTGTGTGCCAAAGATTCTCTCGTCAACTGTCTTCTCAGATTTATATGGTTGATTAACATTGCACGAAACATGTGAAGTCATCCACCACAAACACGTACTGTACCCATGACCACCTTTGCTTTGCTTTGCACATAATCCACATCAGGGTAGACTGATGTTATACCCACTGGAGCTCTCTGAGTAACGTTTAGCTGTTTCTCATTGACGTAAATAGTTCATTAGGACATGTGTTTTCATTTTGAAAGGCAAAACCAGCTGTTTTTGTTGTCAACATGTCAGAGAACCTCTTTATCGTGAAATAGACTGCCAGGAGGAACTTAGCTGCACCTGCCGAAGGTCTGGGAAGGCCCATACTGGCCTTTAAAGGAAGTTTGTTAACAGTACAAAAATGTATGTGGCTGTTTAATGGGCTATGGTTAAGGTTAGTATTTTCTATCTGAATGAATCACTGATTTGATGCACCTATAGCAAGCATGCTGAGAGACTCAAATCACTTCACACGCAGGCCAGATATGATGTTGTTTTGCCAGTGCTGGTGACAACTAATGTTCCGTGACTTTCTTGTTGGAGTATGGTTCTTTTATTTGTTTTCCAGGCAATCACATTGAGTGAAATGGGAAAATCATCCTGTGGGTGGAGTGTTTCATGGGAAAAGAGAAAGAGGAGAGTAGTAAGATGGAAGGTGGGAAGAGAATGTGTTGTCCTGACCACACTAAGAGAGTCTATCCCCAACTGGTAGTAAATTAGCAGAGTTTGGTGCGTCAGGTTGGCCTAAGTCCTATTGTGTTGGGGAAGCAAAGATCTCTTTCTGTGGTTTTTACTCTGAATCAATACATGTTGGGTTATCAACAATGTATGTTGATACATTTTAGATACTTGGAAGTAAAAAGCATCGCAAAATTTACCATAAACTTGTCAATTGCCAATTTCCTTTTTAAAATGTTAAATATCACATATTGTAATTAAATGTCTCATTTGAGGGGTTTTTAGAGTCAGCACTACTGATTACCAAGACCACCACCATTGTTCATGGTCGACTGCTCAGGAAGTCTTCCGGGCGCACAGAAGATTGAGCACTGAGGCAAACATGATTAAACATTCCTGATGAGGATTATTCAATTATGGTGAAAATCATCTGACTCACTTCCTCAGAAAAGTGAAAGCCGAAAAACAAAAGTGATGCTAGTTGCGTGCTTTTCCAGAGAAAGGCCTCCGTCTGAGCCTGAGTTTCCCAGTAAATACCAGGAAACTAGTCGGTTCCATTTCCAGCTGTAACTGAGCCAACTGTGACTTTCACACTCTACAGTAAATTAATGTGGTTCAGAGCAGAGGTTACGTAAACATTTTATATGCTGAAGTTGCTGTTGACTGATTTGTAACTAACACACATGTGGGCAGTATATCCTACCATTGGTACTTGCAAAGTTGTAAATGGGGTTTTAAGCAGCAGAGAAAAAAAGTCTGTTTTGTGGTGTGGTTACCACGATGCAGTCAACCCTCAGTCCAGGAGTGTGAATCACATTCTTAATTAGAGAACGCAATCGAAACCACATGTAAACAATTAGCCTGCAGGATAGCAGGGCTGTTCCTGTGTGTGTGTGTGTGTGTGTGTGTGTGTGTGTGTGTGTGTGTGTGTGTGTGTGTGTGTGTGTGTGTGTGTGTGTGTGTGTGTGTGTGTGTGTGTGTGTGTGTGTGTGTGTGTGTGTGTGTGTGTGAGTTTGTGTGTGAGTGTTACTGTGTTTTTTTTCATTCTGCCCATACTGAATGCTGCATTTCTCGAGACCTTAACTGAAAGACTGTACCAGAGAAAATCCCCACACAGTTAAAGAATGGAGAAACCAGCTCTAGTAAGCTAGAATTTGGAAGTACTCAACCGGAAAAAATCTGCCCCTTCCTTCAGACTTCCTTATAGAGCCCCTCCTCCAACACACACAAACTTGCACATGACCAATGAGGGCACGAGATAAGTTTGTGCACGAGATGGAAGGCTGACAGGCAGGTAGGCCATCCAGTTATTTGCCGCGGGCCGGGGCAGATAATTGGTCTTGCTTTTTACAGTGCCACGGCTTCCACAGATGAAATATTTGTATATATTTATAATAATAATAATAATAATGGGTTTCGTTTATAACGCACTTCATATTTGAGTTCAAATCCCGAAGTGCTACAAGCAGTGAGCATGGAACAATATAAAAACAGTACACAACACGGTAGAATGAATAAAAAGCAACAAAAAAAAAACAATAAAAATAAATAAAAGGGTAGTAATAAATAAAAGGTCTAGGAAAAGGCTCTATCTTATTGTCAAAGCATTTAATTTATTCATTGCTATCGGGATGTTAAGAGCATTCCATGGAATATAACAAAAAGTATTTCTGAAGTGAATTACCTATAGTTTAAGGCAGTGGTTCTCAACTGGTCAGGCCTCGGGACCCACTTTTTACTTGGTCAATACATCGCGACCCAACATTTTGAAGCACTCAAATCTATTCAACAAAAAATCGTGCTGTAATATATATATACGCTTTTGAGCATACAATATTAATAAAATAAATTGAAGTACAGTGCATATATCCCTTATATCCCTTCACAGAACTAAAGTATGCTTTTAAAAAAGGTTTAATGAGATGATGGAATCAAAGCTGAACTATATAAAAAGGCACACATGCTGAAACCCAACCCCAGCAGGGGGGTCTGGGGGGATTCTCCCCCAGAAGATTTTTAGAAATACTAACAAACTACGCATTCTGGTACACTCTGAGAAGAAAATCGGGCCTTCAAAATAAAAGTTTGACTTTTTCCCCCCAAAAAAAAAAAAAAAAAAATCCAACTTTTTTTTTTCCAACTTTTTTTTCTTGACTCACACATCCGCGACCCACTCGAAACGGGTCCGCGACCCACTTTTGGGTCGCGACCCACCAGTTGAGAACCACTGGTTTAAGGGATGATAACACACACATACATATCATTTTGGGAAGTTAAAGAGATGTGTTTGGATTTCGACATTGCAGACCATTCGATGAGATTTGTTCACCAACGCTAAAGGCAAGTTTTTCCTAAATCAGTTGGTTAATCGATTACCCAAAATGTCAACCAATCACTCAAGGCAACATGGGAAGTACTGCCAGAAAATTACAAGTGGATAGGATGGCTATTTTAAATTAGTACCACTGGTACTGTGTTGTGTCTGCCTGAAGTCCTAATATATATAATGCAGTAGTGAGTGTTGTTATTAAATGATAAAGCAAAGGGCAAATGATATCTAGTTGCCCTAAAATGGGAGTGTGGCATGACTCGTCTCTTCCGTTATCCAAAATGGAGAGGAGAATTGCTTCAACAATCCTCTTTCTACACATCAGGGTTTAACTGTATTCAACTTTATTGTCTTTACTGGTTGGTTCCCTGTCACCACTCTCAGCAGGTTTATGTTATTAAGAATCAGTCACACATTGTTCCAATGTTGATCTCGTTGGCTATGCTTGTCACTGTCACCCACCTCATATGACTTTTATTTAAAAAATGTTGGCCACACAAATGCGTGCTGTTGGCGCTGTTGTTTCTTTGAAACTGCCATTTAACATGCCGCACCAGCTAGCCAGTTATTGTCAGCGACACCAAAAGCCAGAGCCATAAAAAAGTTCTCGTACCAAAACACATAGCTCCCGACGTCAACAAAATCCTAAGCAGAAACGATATAGACTTCCAAGCTTGGATTAAACAGTGGTAGAAGCCAAAATAAACTTTTGTCAGTCACTGATATTGAGTGTGTGAGGCCCGAAATATTTGCAAGCCTGTGTCTGTGTGTGGTTTTAATGTTTTTCAAAGATTACCCAAAATAACAAACATTACAATCAGCAGCAAGATGTGATTAATGATTGTGACTTGTCCAATTAAGTAACAAGCACATATTATTTTCTTTGAAGAACAAAACATTTGAAATTGTTAAAATAAGTTTTAACTTGACTGTAAGAAGAAAAACTTGTGTTCATTTCAAAGCCAATACTGGATGCATTTCAAAGTTTTGTTGTCTGTAAATACAAATAACTTTATAAGAGGCCAACCACATAAAAAAGTAACAACCCATTAAACCCTTTCCTCTCAAATGGCTGCCTTTCAAATTGATGACAAGCCAATGTAGTCCCCAGGGAATAGCAGCCAATGTCAAGATTTTGTTTTCAATTAATCGTCTTGATTCAAATCAGCCCCTCCCTGTCTTCAAAGAAGTGAGTACACTGCACCCTGATGACCTTCCAGTGGCGTAACAAGGTTGTGATTGGCCCCGGTGCAAATATTGTTTTGGGCCCCCCCCCCCATCGCCCCAAACATAAGCGCACGCTGATGCGCTCACACACGCACGGACATACACAACCACTCAGAAGCGCCACATGTATAGGCTATCAACAACAGCCTGCCCTGGCCTCAGACCACCACAGCCTGACAACGGCACAGCAAACTAAGAAGAGGATTAAGCGACCTTGAGGTTATGAAAGGCGCTATATAAATTCAAGTTATTATTATTATTATTATTATTAAACCTGTTTCCTTGATGTTTGTCTCTGGGGAATGGGCCGGTAGGCCTACATAGACTGGTTGCTATAATATAGCTTTTGATCTTGGCGTCGGGGGTCTCAATAGCGCCATAGAGTCCCCTATCGGTTGGGGCCCTTGGGGGAACTGTTGGACCACCGCCGGGCACAGCCAAATCCAGCCTCTCCTCCTGGCTGGCTGGAGAAGAAGGTTGCACAGCCACGGCCACGGATACAGCTTCACTTGTGGAGCTAGATGGCAATGATGGTGGTGAGGCAGGTGAGCTATCGTTAGCCTCCGGCTCCGGCTGCCGCTGCACGTCAACATTGCTAGCATTAGCGCTCGATTTCGAGGACGATGTATGACAAAAAAAAATGTCTAATTTTGTCAGTTTAGCTGTTACATCTCCTTGTTCTCTCTTGTCCTTTCTCTTTTGAGCGCTGCTCTTGTGCCTTGGTTTGCTGTACATTATAAATGCAAGCTATTACATTTTTTATAATGCTGGCAAACTTGCTGCTGCTAGCTACAGTACAGTATCAATCAATCAATGTTTATTTATATAGCCCAATATCACAAATGTTACATTTGTCTCAGTGGACTTCACAGTTTGTACAGAATATCAGTATGACAATACGACACCCTCTGTCCTTAGACCCTCACATCGTACAAGGAAAAACTTCCAAAAAAGGAAAAACCCCACAGTTTAAAGGGGGAAAATGGGAGAAACCTCAGGGAGAGCAACAGAGGAGGATCCCTCTCCCAGGACGGACAGACGTGCAATAGATGCCGTGTGTAAATAGTACAGGTTGATTAAACGGTTTGCTCGTCACGCAAGGTATCACATGTCATGAAAGGGAGCAAGGTCATTGGACAGACAAATTACAAATTAATTTAGGTTGCTTGGTTACTTTGAAGACTGCGTGAACCGGTCAATGCCAAAATAAAAAAAAATATATATAAAAACTTTTCTTTTTTTTTTTCTTTTTTTTTGCATGGGCCCCTGGCCGGCTCTGGGCCCCGGTGCGTTGCACCGGCTGCACTGTCGATAGTTACGCCACTGTGACCTTCCTTACTGATGGAGAGTCTAAGACATCCATTAAGGAAGCATAACTTTTGAATAAGGAAATCCTTCCTTGTGCTAACACATGTGGCTCGGACCACACTCTCTCCCTTCCTTGCCATTCCTCTTTATTTTGCGCTCTGTCTCCAGTATTTCTCTGTCTTCTTCTCTCATTACGTCTCATTCGTGTCTCATTATCTCTTTTCCCTTTTTCTGACACCCTCCAACCATTCCTCCTTTCTCTCTGTCCCTTAGAGGCCTCCAACCCTTCTTATCCCTGTATGTTTTCATCACATACTGAGACACCAGGATTCAATTATGCAAGAATCTGTGTGTGTGTTTGTGTGTGTGTGCTAGTATCCTTGTTTTTGTACAAGAATGTCTTGTGTCTCATTTGTTTGTGGTTCCGTGTGTGCATACATCATATACATACATCTGTTTGTTTCTGTGTCTGTTCATGTGTACAGTAAGTGTGAACCTCTCCCACTTAATGGTTTGTGGTCTGAAGGGTGGGAACAAGAGTAGAAGAAGATGAGAGAAAAGAGGGAAGAATGTGCACACCCAGAGGTACTACTCCCTTGTTGTTGATAAGAAAAAACGATAGGCGTTTTTGGCTCAGGCAGGATAAGAGTAACAAACTGCACAATCTCCATTTAGCCTTTTTATTTTGTTGAAAAAAAATCAAGCACATAAGAGTTAATTGATTGCTTTGAAAGGTGTCCTTAAACTATAATGTTAAAAGCATTGCATGTGCAGTTTCACAGTGTGGACACTTTGTTTTACTCCACTGTGGAAATGCTTGAGGGCCCTATATTATACAGTGCATTATTAACAGACTCAAATTAAAAGACAGAGGATACAAAAGGTAGCACTATGTAGCAAATGGTTCAGGTATCCAGCCTCTGGGCCTGGAATTGTCATTCCAATTCATGGTACTGTTCCACTTGAAAAGTAAACAAATAAATACACTACATTTATTCAATTTAACCCTAGTGATATTTTTCTTAATCACACACAGCTTCACATTCCAAGGGACAAGGCATACAGGAATCCAGTGCTCTGTTAAGTGTTGTTTGACATTATGACAAGTAACTGATAAGACTATATAAACAAGTGTGTGTGTGTGTGTGTGTGTGTGTGTGTGTGTGTGTGTGTGTGTGTGTGTGTGTGTGTGTGTGTGTGTGTGTGTGTGTGTGTGTGTGTGTGTGTGTGTGTGTGTGTGTGTGTGTGTGTGTGTGTTTGTGTCTTTGCTCATTAGTGCTGCACTGATCCTCCGGTCTCACAGTTAAAAACTCAGTCGATCTGTGGATTCGGGTGCATGAGATACTTTACACAGACAATACTTTGGCACTTGTAACATCGTACACAACAAAAAAACAGGATTTTCTTCAGTGGTTGGGGATGATTGGAATATAATGGGAATGTTGGCACTCTGTGTGTTTGCAGTCGTGTTTAACTACATCTCTACCTCTAAAGAAGTCTGCACCAATGCCCTGCTACCTGGAGCAAAAGGTAAGTGTGTGTGTGTTTGTGTGTGTGTGTTCGTGTGTGTGTTTGAATCTGACATTGCAGTTTTTAAACAACATGTTTTTGTACTGTTGGAAATTAGACATTTGGAGGTTCATGGCTCAACAGTAAATGTATGTGTTAACTTACTGTCCTAATAATGTGGATTTCCAAAACAGTATTTGTGTAAAATGGAAAATTCTGAGGAGACACCCCTATTTTGCTTCAGGGTTAACAGAGCTAATGACAAAGGTAGCAAGCATGTAATGTCCTGTAGTTTATTAGCTTGCAGTCTGCTACCCCGTAGTCTTTTTGGAGGGAATGCCTCCGTGTGTGCTATTCATTTTACGACATCCAGTAGCTTGATCCCCTGCTGATTCAGACAGACAGACCTAATAAAATACACACATAGGCCGAGCAACAGTTTTTCAGCTTCATTCACATTACTGAAAAACATGGCTTTTAATTCTTCTTTTTACGCAAGTTAGGGAGAAGTTACTTCAGCAGTCAACATGCACACTCAGAACTCTGCTGGCCACTGGGAAGTGAGTGTACATTTTGACAAGTTTCCACAGAATTTTCTGTATCAAAAGAAAGTCCCATTGTGACAGTGTGTATTTAGACAGCTGCCACTAAACTGAACTGATTATTTGTTCAAGACTCATCCGAGATATACTGCTGACCACAGTCAGCCTCTAAATGTGTGTATCCTCACGTCTGCACATTTCATTGGATGTTTCATGCCCCCAAAACATTTCTTATTTATTTGAACTTTTCCAACAAACTTACTTTTATTGCATTTACTGGTATTTTGACTCCGGCATTTTAAAATAGAATTAGAAGTTAGACACTTTGAATTAACTCTCTTACTTGTGCAAAAAGTGATTATATTGCTTTCTTACACAAATTTGAACATTTCTGACACATGGAAAGCCTCTTGCTTCCCAGAATGAAGTGAGCCATGTAGTCCACCAAAGGAAATCATTGTTTGTAGTCAGAAATTGCATGAAATTGTATGAAATTGCAAAAATATAGGTTACTTTAAAACTTCCACACAGCCTTCGGATTTGAATAATCTATTTTAAAAAACAAAAAAAACAAGTACTCCTCCAGTCTAATGGAGGTGTTCGGTTACAATCCTTTATTTCAAAGCCCAGCACAAGACATACATTGCTGTTGGCATCAACAACTAGTGCATCATTCCAGCTCTAATAGACACTCTGAAACCTCCCAAGATTTCTCGCCAAGAGCTCTTTGAGCAGTGGACCCACCAGAGATATTTGTCTGATGTGATTTTAACTCCAAAGAATATGTTGTCACTAATACTTTGAATGAGTTAGTGCTTTATAAAAGATATTGGCTTGGACAAACATAGCTTAAGACGCAATATGAAGAGTCAAAAGATATTTCTAAACATCATTGGTTGATGTTGAACCTTACAATAGGACTTGCATCCAAACCAACAACTGGGCCTACACTGAAACTTGTAACAAATAATCACTCAACAGACTGCTGTGCTGTGCTGTATTGTTTTTTGCCAATGGTTATTTTTGATGAAGTTGTATCATCATACTGTAATGGCTTTCATTTCCATCCAAACCAGCAGTGAGTGGGAATATGCCGATGTATTCCATGCCACTCTGAAAGCAATCCAGTTAGGCACACTTAAAACTGTGCATGATGGGATACATGTTCTCCATATGAATATCACTCTTAAACTACTCTCTTCTCTTAATATAGGAGACCAAGGTGCGATTGGAGAGGTGGGAGAGGAGGGGAAACTGGGAAAGAATGGACCACCAGGACTTTCAGGTATTTAACATGCATCAGTCTATTACAAGCAGTGCTTCTGTCTTTATTAAAATGCTCAATGGATTTAAGACAACTGAAGGTGGAATGAAACAGCAAAAGTTATGGGCGGGAAAGCATTGCTTCTCTCTTATGTTTGTAGAGAATCATAATGACTGTCTTCACCCAGATGTAACTCAAAAATATAATTTGCTTTACTGCTGGAAACAGGACAAACAATCACAACTTACTTTCTGTCTCTCTATTCTTTTAGCCAGAACGCCTGACTTTGCTCTGGCACCAGTTTTTGCTTTTTCCTGCTCCAGACAGCTTGCCCTTTCCTTTGCTCTGTGACATACATACAGACGGACAGACAGACAGACAGACAGACAGACAGACAGACAGACAGACAGACAGACAGACAGACAGACAGACAGACAGACAGACAGACAGACAGACAGACAGACAGACAGACAGACAGACAGACAGACAGACCTGCTGTGTGTCTGTTGAGGAAGCAGACGTGTTAATTGCTGCTGAGGAAATCGGTGGCGTCCCGCTTCGTCATATGCGTTCCAACTGGGCTGGTACTAGCTGGCCAACCAAGCAGCCATATGATATAAACAGATGTCTGCACGCACACACACACACACACACACACACACACACACACACACACACACACACACACACACACACACACACACACACACACACACACACACACACACACACACACACACACACCACACACGCACACACACACACACACACAATACACTACGTGCACACAAGGCTGCAAGCATGTACAAGTTGGCAGATGTACACAAAACACTGTTTAAAAGCACTGGTCCCTGACTGCCCTCTTGCTCTCCGCAGATGTTTGTTTTATTCAATAACTTCACATAAAAGATCCTCACACTCACACACACACACACACACACATACATGCACACACTACAACAACAGACACCCTTCCCTCATCCGACTGTATATGAGACACATGCCAGAACTGCTTTTCCAAAAGTGTAAAGACAAAGAAAGTATATATATACATGTGACCCTTTTCAACTTTTCAACTTTGCGGATATTTTTCAACAGTATAGCAAACCCAATCATTATGGTTTCTCTGTGTGTATGCCTATTGTAGGAATGAACGCAGGTTCCTACGATGACTTTGTGACTGCAGTATGTCAAGAGCTCCACAGATGACGCATGTATTCCCTGTCTTAAGTTAGACCTTTTTACAGGAAGCAGTTGCTTAATTTTGGAACGTTAAAAGGGAATTCATGACTATAATTATCTGGTGAGCAACAAACACAAGTTGTGGCTCCAAGCTTATTAGCGTCAACAAACCGTGGATTCCCCCTTTTGGTAATTGTGCTTTAATTTATTACTGTAAAACAATTGGCAAAGTTAAGGTGATACATTTACATTTGTCAGGTTCTTAATTCTTGGAACCTGTTGGGACAGCAACAAACCATATGCACAAAAAAATAGGAAATCTGGATCAAGGCCTTTATTCCATGTGACCCAGCCATCTTTCCTCTGTCCACTTAGCTCTAAAAAGTAGAAATTCCAGCATTTATTTTTGCTCATTATGCTTGGGCCAATAATGTGTAATAAATGATTCAATCTCAGTTCTGCTAAGCATTTTAACCTCTTGGATTTGTTGTTATATTAAGCCTTGAAAACATCTATTCCAATTATCGTTTCGGAAATAGGTTAAGGCTGTCTTAGATTTCATGATTAAAGAAAAATGTGGCCTTCACCTCCTTTCGTTCAGCAGCTGGAGAATCCAGACGTTAAGCCAGTTGGAGGGGTTGGCCATTGTAAAGCGCGACTGCAGTGATAGGGAAGACTGTTATCTGAACGTTTAGATAGACGGTTTAACTGGCGAGCGTGAGCACTGCGACAACAACATTAATCAAGAGACCCACAGATTCAACTTCTCAAACTGCGATAAAACAAACACCTATAATCACAGTTCAATCAGTTCTCCAATCTGAATCAGACAACAATATTTATTGTGTGCTGCTTCTCAGGCCTTCACTCTGAAAACTATGCAAAAAATTGAAAGCAGATTACAGAGAGAATTCCCATTGGCCTCGTGTACCAGACAACACACAATCCATAAGACCTCACACATTCTGCCATCACTTCTCACAAATCCTCAAGTAAAGAATCAGCATGCGAAACAGGGAAATGGGAAATGAATAGCTGGCTGTATGTGTGAGTATGTAGCCTACGTGTGTGAAGCAAATCCCTCTAATAGAAATAGGCCTCTATAATGTGTCACTTAGTATTTCAAACCCCATCAGTTTCCAGTTGAATAGTTTCCTGAGGAAATACTCATTCAAGTGCTGGCAGAGAGCCTCAGTCTGCTCTGTAGATTTCCAGCACACACACACAGACACACACACACACACACACACACACACACACACACACACACACACACACACACACACACACACACACACACACACACACACACACACACACTTAAACTTTCACTGTAACATCCACAAATTCAAAACCAGGTGCCTTCTCAGCATATCTTTCAACACTTCTCTAAAACAGCCTAAATATTATAGTAGAGTGGCAACTGACAGTAATCACATCACGTCAGATAAAGATAATAATAGAAAATCACTAGGTTGTTGTTACCAATTGAACAACTCAATCAAAATCATGCTCTGTGTACCAGGTCAGGTTTATTTCATTAAATTAATGAATCCCATTTAGCTGCTTTGATGTCTCACTGTCTCAGAAACAAAATAACAAAAAATACAAATAAATATAATAAATGCATACATTTTTTTAAAGGTTGACTTTGATAAAACAAGGCAATGTGTGTTTTCCCACAAACTACCTTAAATCCACACACAGTCTCTCAACACAAAATACTTAAAGGTGGGGTAGGTAAGTTTGAGAAACCGGCTCGAGATCGCTAGAATTTGAAAATACACAACCGGAGAAAATCTGCCACTTCCTTATAGAGCCCCTCCTCCAACACACACGAACGCGCACATGACCAATGAGGGCACGAGATAAGTTTGTGCACAGATGGAAGGCTGACAGGCAGGTAGGCCATCCAGTTATTTTAGCCGGGCCGGCTAAAATGATTGGTCGTACTTTTTACAGTATTACGGCTTCCACAGATGACATATTTTTATGGATTTTTTGTCAAAGCACTTAAGATATTCATTGCTATCGGGATGTTAAGAGCATTCCATGGAATATAACAAAAAGTGTATCTCAAGCCGGTTTCTCAAACTTACCTACCCCACCTTTAAATTCGTGCCCAAAACAAATCAGCATTTTCCCCTCTAATGTATTTACTGGCATAATAATAATAGCAATAACAGCATCTATTGTGGATCCAAACTGTGCAGTGATTGTTGGGAAAAAGCCTCAGGACTCGCAATCTCTAGACGCATACAATTACGTTGATTCGGCTTGAAAACAACAATATAATCAAAATACAAAAGAGAAATGATGAAAGCCATAGATAATAGAAAATATTTGACAATCCTGAATAATGGAAAATAGCATATTAAAAAATATGATGACGTGATCTACCCTATTCAGCCCACTTAAGATGAAATGTGAGGCTCTGGTGTGTATAGTGAATACTAAATTGTTTTACTGAAGTCTCTCCACATACTCTTTCTTTCTCGTCCTACCCAGGAGTGTTAGGGGAGATGGGGCTTGTGGGAGAGGTGGGCCACACTGGAAAGATGGGGCCTATTGGGGAAAGAGGTATGAAAAAAGAGTCATTTCTAAAAGTATTTTAATGTAAATACTGTTGTTTTTGTCTCTACTTCTCTACCAATTTCTATTTCTCTTGAGGTAACCCCATACTATGGTATGAATATTGTTCTAATGGATACATAAGCCTTAAATCAAAGAGAGTGTAAAATTGGAAAGCGCATCAAGTGGAACACCTCCTATCCTGAGTGTCCTGTAAAATAAATGTATTGAAAAAGTGTATGTGTTCCTGTTTCACTGCCATGACACTTTTCCAACCTGCCTGTAATAATTGTCGACAAAAGGCTACAAAAATGTAGCGGTGGGGTTTTTACAGGATTTCATTGACTTTAATATTGCACAGAGAGAAGAACTATATCCTCAGTCCAAGCACAGCTTCATAATCATGGACTCAAAACATTGAAATAAGAAGAACGGACATTACACAAATCAGCAAACCTAATTAGTCCCAAGGCTAAGATACACAAGTAAGAATTCTCCCACTTTCTTTCATGTTTTAAACGATCCAAAGATAGAAGAAAACATGATGTCATCAGGCTGCTTTGCCCAGGGTGGCTGAAACAATTTCTAGCTTATTTTAATTTTTATGAGCAGTCATGTTCCCCTGCCATTCTAGGCATTCACTTTTCTCAGTATTCATTATGTTTAATACACTTACAGGAAAGTGGCTGTGCATCAGCCATCTCAGGCAAAGGAGTGAGGTCACAGGTTTGGATTTCCCTTGATCCCGAGCGCCTGTAGCTCATAAAACACCTACAGAAAAACACATTTTCCAACTAAAATCCTGCTACTCTCTTTTTCTGAATTTCATGGTACAATCTCACTCACTAGAAGCTAGTTTTAATTTCAATGGATCTAGCAGCCTCACTAAAGATACATAAGATTACCATGATACATGATGCTTTATGTCTATGCATTTGTCTGATTATTATTAGAGTGTTTACAGGGCTAGCATTTTTCTTGTGTAAGGCTTTAAAAAACGGTTTGCAGCATTTCTCTCTGGATATGTTTTACTGGCAACAGAATAATCCGTTTGTTTATTCAAAGATCAGATTGTACATGTACAAAATGTCCTAATACAAAACCAGCCTACTATCATCTTTTTACTGCAGCCCTCTTCCCCAAAATGTGCAACATTCAACAACACATTGTGTCAGTGTTGCTCAAATATGGGTTGATATGTTCTGGATTACTACTATTATTATGTTTTTTAATTTGAGGTGTCTTGTTGAGTTCAATTTTGAAAAAAAATATCTGGGTTACAATAGGTCAATAGTCAATGTATACCTGTGTGCAGCCATTTGTCATGTTTTGTGTATGATGCAGCCATCTAGTGGTGATATTCTAGAACTACATCACAATGTAATGTAAAAATAATTTAATAAGTATTTTCTCACATGTGATTTCTATATTCTGTAGGTATCAAAGGTGATCCAGGTTATATTGGGCTCGCTGGTTTTAAAGGGAAACCAGGTGAGTAAGACTCCAGCATGCAGACATTCATTTTTCCATGTCCTATGCATTACAGTACCGGCCCTTCTGCTCCTTTCGGACCCACATGACCAGGTTGCAGCAATATTACATTTACAAATAAAAAGGCAAATAGGGAATGTGTCAATATTTCCTGGAAATCTTAACATCCAGACTTGTGAAGGGTTTTTAAATTGTACATATAGACTTGAGCATGTTATGTCACTTACTGTACACATTTAAACTGTTCCTACTAAATTGATTAGATTCTTCATATTCTAAAATGGCTATCAAATCATACAACAACAAAAGCCCAGGACTTACACAAATATACTGTGGTACAGTTTTGTCAGAGATGCAGGAAGGTGATTCAGAAATACGGTACAAACTCATACTGTGTCATACTGACACATCTTTTATCATTCAGGCACAACCTGTGACTGTGGCAGGTACAGAAAAGTGGTCGGGCAGCTGGATGTCAATGTAGGCAAGCTGAGGAATGCTGTCAAGTTTTTGAAGAATGGTAAGCACATAGTGTTTGGATATATGAATGATGTGAAAACCACTGCATGCAGCTCTAAACAATGAAAGTTATTTAAAAATTGATATTTCATTTAAGATTCCTGCAAGCCACCTAAGAAACACAATGTTGTGTTACTTATTATTTACTCTTTTGTTATATTCTTATTCCCCTAATCTTGGAATGCAAATTCAGAGAAACATATTTCCTCTTTTATTCATAACGTCCTTGCAATCATGTGTTTTTTTTTCATGTTTTTCAATTTCATCCCGTAAAAGGTTGGTCTCTGGCTTATTCCTGTCCCAGCTGGACTACGGTGATACCATTTATAGATTTGCCTGTCCCACTGTTTTGGCCAAACTTGACCCACTTTACCATGCTGCACTGCGTTATATATCAAATGCACCCTATAGGACTCATCATTGCACACTGTATAGCCTAACTGGATGGTCCTCACTTACTATGCGTAGGATGCAGCACTGGTTTTTATTAATGTATAAAGCCATTTTAGGTAAGCTTCCACTCTACATATGTGTCAGATTTGCCCCAGTTTGCGACTCTTACAACCTCAGATCCAGTGCCTGGATACGGTTCCAGGTTCCTACTGTACGGACTGAGGCTGGAAAAAGGAGTCTTTCTTATTATGGTCCTTGGTCTTGGAATGACCTTCAATCACGCCTTAAACTGAGGGCACTTGTCTCTATATCATGTTTTAAATTTAAGTTGTCTGAAGTCCTCACCACCAGCTGCAGTAACAAGTAGTGTACTTGTCCTAATGTGCACAATATAGTGACTGCTTTTTCGTCTTTTGTTTTCTTAGTTATGTTCTCTGTATTTTATATGTTTGTGTTATGTGTTATGTGTAACGTTGCTGCCTTCTTGGCCAGGTCAGCATTGAAAATGAGATTTTATCTCAATGTTTTTATCTGGTTAAATAAAGGTTAAATAAAAAAAAAAAAATGTGGCTTAACTTGTTGAAAAAAGCTGACAGTAGTATAAGATTTTGACGTTATAGAAAAAGGTTTATAACACATGGCACTGTCCGACTGGCTTCTGACTTGTTTTGTTTCCTTATTTTATTGTATTCAATTCCTTATTTTTCTTTAACCCTTAACCCTGTGCAGTCATTTTGGGTCTGAAGGAAACAGAAGAGAGGTACTACCTGCTGGTGAAAGAGTCCAAGAGGTTCGGAGAGGCTTCAATGAACTGCAAGCTGAGAGGAGGAACCCTGGCCATGCCAAAAACCAGCGACACCAACCAGCTCATGGCGGAATACGTCAGTCAGGCTGGACTGATGAGAGTTTATATAGGAGTGCAGGCTCAAAGCAATGACACAGTAAGTGGTCCCCATCACATACTCATAATATGTGCACACACACACATACACACTGCAGCAGGTGGAGTTTCTCTGTCCTTTTGTTCTCTTGTGCTTTATAAAATAGGAGGAGTATCTGTGCCATAATTCTCCTGAAACCTGGTTTAATAATTAGAAACGTTTGAAGTGTTCTTTGCTGTGAATAACTTTCTAATGATTTTGTTCTGTTTTGTCATCAGGATGGAACAAGCCGTCATGCTTTTGCAGACTCCAGCCCTCTGCAGGGTTTCACAGCTTGGAGCCAAGAGGAGGAGCTAAATCCCCCAGTATCTCCCCCCAAAAACTCAAGCTGTGTGGAGCTGCTCAGCTCTGGAACATGGAGTCATGTGGAGTGTGAAGCCGCCATGTTTTTCATCTGTGAGTTCCCAAAGAGCAGGAGAAGAGGAGCAGGAGCAGGAGGAGGAGGAGGAGGAGGAAGAGGAAGAGGGACACCTGCCCCAGTACCATCCTGAGTCAATGAGACATTTAAACTTGCATGCAAAAGAGATATAGGTATACATATATCCTTTGTTGTCTAGAATTAGTATATGCATGTAATAAAATATAACTGAAAATGAAAAATATATTGTGCCTGCATAACTTGATTTTTTTTTCTTTTACTTGAAGAATGGTAAATCATTTGCTCAGATGATCACAGACAGACGGGTCATACATTTTTGGGAGAATGTTAAATATGTATGCTGCATATGAACACATCATAATTCTGATTATCTCCGGATCCGGGCAGGTACATCAACATAGTGTTTCACTGCTTTGGCCTTTAAACATATATATTCTATAGGTCAAAAGGCCAATTAAACAACTATACATACATGTTAATGTTGTGCCTTGGCTGCTGGGAGTTTGAAAGTTAGCCAGCATGTTAGCTAACTTTATAAATCCTTAATACGTGAGACTGTGTGTCTGTTGGCTTGCTGTAGCATAAACGTATATTGGGGGTATTTGAAAACCCATAGGTTCACTGTAATACAAAGGTGATGCTTGCAATTGATAATGTTCTTAGCTTTTTATTGTAAATTGGCAATAATCACATAGTATCTCAATTTGTTTTTTAATTGTATTACTTAACATTTGCTTTCATTCAAAGCCCAGCAGTAAAGAGGCGCTATACTGACAATAAACATTGGGGGGAAAGCTGCATTACTGTCTGGCTGATTCTTTCACGGGTTCGGCCTGAGGTGAAGCTCCACTTAAAAAACATAGGCCGAGGTTTAGGGAAGTCTGCAGGGATCTGGGTAAGGTTTTGGAAACTTCAGGACAATTATATTTAAGTGCTTGATTGTCTGGATGAACGGGAGATCACATTTCAAGCACAACAATGGAACAAATGTCTGTCTGTGTTTGAAACCATGGCTATAGAGCCAAAACAGCACCATTGGCTTATGGATCTATCTCAATGGATTGTTTTGAAGTTTGTACAGAAATGTTGTCCCCTGTGGACCAGTCCAATTTACCTTGGTGATCCCTTTTCCTCTATGCTGCCAGATTTTTATTAATTCTGAGATAATGTAATTTACCATAAATGAAATGGCACTTACTTCGAGAGACATTAATGATTTAGAAAATATTAATTACTTGGATCCATTGCGTTTTCAAATGTGTCGTTTTAAGGGTTGTTGAGAGATTCATATTCTCCTCAGGATGAACTATTATCAATTTGTTAATCCTCCATTTCCTTCCATGCCATAAAGCAAAGTAATAGTCATTTCTCACATATATCGTTTTTAATGATTTTTCTCGAGTTGTCAGGGGAAGTGACTTGCCACATTTTGTTATGTTCCTCTATTCTCCTTAAATTCTTCCACTTCTCTTTCTGCAGATGTTTCCTCTAATTTCTGTAGTAAAGGGGATGGAATGAGTTTTTGACTGCTAAAAAGTAATTTGAGGAATTTTTTATTATTATTTATCAGGTTTCTTGGAATTGTACACCCTTAGGCCATAAGAGGGGGACACTCTGATGGCTTTCAGAGTAAATATGTATTATAGTTTGCCTCTTAAATAAACATTTAACGATTTTGACCTTAAATAACCTGCATTATCATAACATGCTAAAACACATGGCAATAAAGTTGCAGTGGGCCTTACGTTATAAGTATGATTTTTCTGTCTCCCTTTTTTTTGGAATAAAACCTCAGTTGACTGAACAATAAAGTAGTGTCATGTTCATACTTTACTAACAAATCTACGAATTGTCATTGTAGGTGCTGCACTTGGTTGTTACATTATTTAATACAGTCAAGATCTTGGTTTATGTTTTTTGCTGCTTCCTGTTTTTTATTTGGTGAAAACACTCATGTCTATATTTTCACTTTGTGTGATCAAACTATTTTTGTAATGCCGTTGAACATAAATAGGTGGCTTTGTGTGAATAACACCTGTGCTGTCCTAGTGACTTTCCATATAAGCAGTGCACACATTTCAAGTGGCTTTTGCCTTCTTTGTGGCCCATTATAACCTGCATGGTTACATGGTTAGGCATGAACAGATTGGTTTCAATTCTTGTTAAACAAAACATCAATTTCTTACAGCAGCACTATCCAACACAAGCACACAAACACAGGCTTACATCCTGTTATTTTAAACAGGAAATTAACAGAAGGGTTTTGCTGACTGTCCTTTAAGTGTGCTGAGTCCACAATCCTGATGCAAATGAAAGATAGGAAATCACAGATTATAATACCATACTCCACAACAACTCACCACAATGTAAAAAACGTATCTGAGAGTTCTGCTTTTGGAAAAGACTCCCGCCCATGGGTTGTCTTTCTTAAACCGAACATGTCCTACTCCCATGCGTTTATTTGCAGTATCAGCAAATTATTGGACCTTAATAAGAACACGGACACTGAGCACACATTTTACAGAAGCACTGAACATCACATCAAGGGACAATACGATTCAGGACGATAGTGTGATTTGATGGCTCCTGACAACATGTCAAATTATGGATTTAGAACTCAAACATCCGGTAAGAACACACATTCGACCACGTTGCCCATATACAGTACAACATTTATAATATGAATTGTAGCTGTAGTATTTATACAAAAAACCTAAGATGTGCTTGAGGAAACAGGGACAAAGCTTTAAACATTTAGTTAAATTACACATTTGCTTTGATTGTTTTGTGGATATTCATTGTGTTTTTGTTGTGGTGATTTGTGTTTCAGTGCGGTGGATTGGAGCTGCTGCAGTGTGTCTGGGGACGCTGATTATAATCCTATGCATAGTGGCCCACAGTAAGTACTGACTCAGCAATGAGCTTGAGTACACACACCAAAAGAAACCTCAAAATGTATCAGTATTTTTTGCTTTAACAGTGGTCACTTGATCATTTGAAAGGTTGTTCGTTGATTGTAAATGATATTTTTGTAGATTCCAGTGTTCTCAATCACAATGACTCGAAGTGGGAACAGCTGATCTCTAGCCTGACTATGGACAGAAACACTCAGAGGGATGAGCTAGAACAAAGAAAGATTAATTCTGGCAACCAGACAAAAGAGATGGAGGTTCACAGTAAGTACTGACTCAACAATGAGCTTGAGTACACACCACAAAACACCTAAAAATGTATTAGTATTTGTTGCTTTAACAGTGGTCACTTGATAATTGTAATGGTTATTCGTTGATTGTAAATGATATTTTTGTAGATTCCATCGTTCTCAATCACATGGACTCGAAGTTTGAACAGCTGATCTCTAACCTGACTATGGACAGAAACATGAGGGAGGAGCTAGAACAAATGAAGATGAATTCCAGCAACCTGACAGAAGAGCTGGAGGTTCTGCAGAGTAAATACAACGCTATGGCTGCAAGTCAAGATAAACTACAAGAGGAGTTAATAGGGCTAAGGAAACGTAAGTAACGACTAAAGCAACACATGTAGACTTGAATGGGATCTTCTTTTATTTGGATGCACTGCTGTAGAAAGGAAATATGAGCATATGCAGAAAATAACATTAACAAACACCAAGAGAAGTGGGTGGATAATAAAATGCATGCTAGTATACTCAAAGCCAGAATAATAAAACTAGACATCTTAACTATCTTCAGTTTCCTGCTGGTCTCCAAACATTTTCTTAAAACTTAAGGGTTTCAAGATCACAATAACCAACATATACTTGTCAAATAGGTGTCCCTTGCCTCCAAGGATGGATAACATTCCAAGACAAGTGCTACTTTTTCTCTGCTGGTAGCGTGTCTAAAACCTGGCAAGGCAGCAGACAAGACTGTCAAACGAGAGGAGCCGACCTGGCTATCATAACCACCCAAGAAGAGCTGGATTTTCTCAGCAGAACTAGAGCCGTATCCTGGATCGGTCTGTCTGACATCGCGCAAGAGGGCAAGTGGAAGTGGGTGGATGGGACTGATCTGGTAGGTGTCGGATTCTGGAAAAAGGGGGAGCCCAATAATTATAGAGGAAATGAGGATTGTGTTGAGCAATCAGAAAAGAAATTTAATGACGCCCCTTGTAATACAGAATTTGCATGGGTTTGTGAGCGTTAGTCACCCATTCTCTTCTCTCCTCTCCACATACATGTTTTTTGATTCAGCTATGATTACAACGCCTTGAAAGAGAGATATTCAGTTTTTTTGTAACCTTTGTTTGTCAAAAAGCCCTTCAAATGTCATGTTTTTTCTAAATTACATCTATGAAACAAATGGCACTAAAAGAAGTTCCCTTAATCTTCACAATATTGCTTGGTAATCTTGTTCTTTCTTTTTCAATCTTTAGCCATTTAAGCGAAAAGTACAATGCACAATCTTGTATCTTTTGAATGTTTTCTTCTACTCCTAAAATAAAAACATGGACAACAGAATGAAGACCTGTTTTTTATATTCTGCAAATTCCTTTTTTAAATCTGTGTGAGTGTAAAGTTAGCTGCATTTAATAAAACCTAAGAATCAGCAGTTTAGTCTGAGAAAAGATTTAGCCCTGTCTTCCTGTTGTTCCATAGATGATAAGGATCCACTAAAATGTATTTCCATGTACCGAGAACCGGGGTCAAATGTTTTTATACATTATTTCACTGAAGCTTGAAACCAAATCAGGCCTGAAAAAGATTTCCGATCTAGCAGTGCTTGTCTTATAAGCAAAAGTATTTTATTATATGATAGGACCTAGAGTTCGTATACTGATTGATTCTAGCCACACAAAAGCAAACTTAGCCTAGTGCCCTATAAGAGGTTATATAAACATTGGTTCATACAACCCAAATCCTGGCTAAACATTAACCGAGGCCTACTATAAGAAACTGACATTGATATTTACTTTTCAAACTGCTTGCACCGGGAAGGTTAACCAGGCAGTACACACTCCATTGTTTCTTGGCCCTCATTTCCTTTCTAACAGTGTTACTTATCAATGCCATCAGCAGTCATGGCTCCAACTATTTGATTGTCCCTCTCACTTTCCAAGCTGTCAGCGGATTCAGGATGCTCACACAGACTGACAAAGTGGGTGTTGGAGTTAACAGAAGTAGACAACAGCACATACTGTACCTTTATAATCAGTCATCAAAAAATGACATTAGGGGTCCCTAACCCCTGACTCTTATGTATAATGATGTCTTCGAAATATGTTTAATGCTGCAATAATGTGTATCTGTGGATATTGTGCTACTGTTAACTACTGTAGGCCTATAGCCTACTACAGAGAGGTGATTTGTGTTAAGAACGTTTGTTTTTAGAGATATTGACACGTCAAGTTGATCACAATCCTTTCTAACTTTAATGAACTTAAATTAAAAGAGTAGGCTACATCCCACTGCTGCATCAAAGCTGATATTTACAATTGTTAAAGGACTAAATAGCCTATGTTGTGGCCCCGAAAATCTACGTAATATAAATGTGTGGGTTTATTTTAATAAACTACAAAAGTTATCAGCACAGTCAATCAATACCACTTAAATGGAGACGTTTTCATTTAATCTCACCCTAACCCATTTTTTAAAAATAAAATAAAAGTAATATTTCGGAGCTTCCGTAAGGTCCTTGAACGCAGCAGTGGTTCCTGGGAGTGGCACCTGCACCTGTCCGACCTGTTTGGGGGACACATGACTCCACAGGAATTTCCTCCGTTGCTCCCGTCCTTTATTCAACGGAGTCTTTTCAGAGGGAGACAGAGGGTGATAGCCAGAGGAGAGGGGGAGATAGAGAGAAGAGAGTGGGAGATTTAGAGATGTCGGAACCAGCCACTAATCCCGCTGCCACCTCGTTCCCAGCGCCAACTCTTTCTCTACCTTTGGGACTGGACGTATTGAGAACCTACTCTGGAGCCCTTGTCTGTTTAGAAATAGTAAGTGCGTATTTTATAGACACCGTATTCCTTCTGTATGATATTCTTATATCAGTGGAGTTGTAGAGTGAATACTGCAGAACATAGCCACTATTCTTTATGAATAATTGATAACCTTGTGTTGTTGAAGTCCAGTTAGATTTTATAGTCTTTCCTCTTTAATATGCGCACTGCTTAGGGTTTACACACCATAGAGTGTATGTTTAAACAAACGCACTGATGTTCGCTGAGATTGCTCGAGGCTGAGTTGTGTTTGCTTACGCTTGACAACCAAAGCAAGGGCAATGTCGCCTCGAGCGATGTCGTGAGGTTCAAAACACCTGCCTTAGACCAGTGTAAGGCCTGTACAACACCAAATTGTAAGTGTAGGAAATTGCCATTACAATAAGGGTGTAGCATGTATAGACACGGTGTCTGTACATGCTACACCCTTATAATAATTTGTCTACTTATCTCTTTCCAGTTGAAAGCATGTAGATAGGCCTTTAGGTGGAAACAGTTATTCAAATGTCGAGTTCCAACATCTTATCATTACCAAAGTAAGCTTTAAATACTTGTGAATTTTCAAAACACCATATTGTTATGTGTTTTTAATCAACTGTGTTGTGTTTGAAACAAACGATGTGAAATATTACATTTGCTACATTCCCTTTCCACTCTGTCACCACACATAGTAATGGTTGAGAAGATATGTGTACAGCAGTGTATTAAAAGCAATGTTCAAGATGATGCAAAACCTATTTTTTTTTTGTATTTTAAATGAAAAACAACTACAATGGCAGCTGAGTAAAAATACAATATCTTCCTCTGGGATGTAGCGGAGCAGTAGTATAAGTTGCATTAAAGTCAACTAAAGACATTTAAAGTACCTTACATATGTTCTCAAGTACTGTGCTGTTCTTCAGTTAATGTACAGTACTTGGTTGACTTTCATCACAGGTAGTACTAACATGCAATTTGGAAAACAAAGAGGTATAGGATCAGTATTCTGTTATCTGGGTTATGGTATTGGAAAAAATTGGATATAGGCATCCGCAAGAAAAAAACACCTACCTCATGCCTTTGTAATGCATCATAAGTCGTTTACTTTAAGCCTGTATCTGTGCAAATGTGTCCATGAAACAAAATGACCAATAGGAGTGTTTATTTCTACCCCCAGTTATTTGGCGGTCTTGTATGGATCCTGGTGGCTTCCTCCAATGTGCCCGTGCCTCTGCTGCAGGGCTGGGTGATGTTTGTCTCCATCACCTCCTTCATCCTGTCCTCCACCTACCTCATCTTCCTCGTCACTGGCCTGGCTGACCGCATCATCACAGACTGGAACGTTCTGGTGAGCTGTAGACAAATGAGTTAAGATAACATAGTCAGCCTGCTTATCTATCTGTTGGTTTTACTGGCTAGATATCTATACACAGCTGTCTAGCATTGCAGGTTTTTTTATGCTACCTGTCTTAGATGGACTTGGCATGTAAAATAACCAGACCGAAAATAGCACTGACATTTAAAGCCTTTTTTCAAGTTACACCTGAGTGCATTGTGTGCTTCTTTAAGGCATACCAAACATATTAAATGTGTTTATTTCCTCGTGAAATATTTACAGCCAATATTTAGTTTTTTTTCTTACCTGTCTTTAAGAATAGATAAGATATACTTTAGTGATCCCAATTTGGGAAATGTTTTTGTTACAGCAGCATGTAAACAAGGCATTGCATTTACTGGCACATTGTAACATATTTTGCCATGTTAGGGCCACCAGTAGATCAGTGGATCATCATTGGTAGGACTGTTCGTTGCCTCCTCCATGTATGCATGATGAAAAAACAGCACCATAGTAATTAAACAGGGAACCTTCACGATGGCTGTCAAGTGTTTGATATTGTTGTCACGGTAGCAGCTGTTGTTTTTCAGAGATCTGGCTCAGGTAAAACTGTTAGTCAGTCGGTCTTATGGCAGTGATAGTATTTCAATTCAACTTGTGCTTTAAACTGTCAACATATGAATCAGTGACTGGTCTATACGGTTCGCGAGTTGGCTAACTTATTTGTACAAACTCACACGGATGTAATACAGTCTCATGTTAGTATAATTGCTTAAAGATTGCATTATATTCTAAAGTTACATTTTCATTTAGTTGTTATGTAAGTTTGTATCTATGAGAAACAAAAGGAAAATCACTCAAATCATCCACCACCACACAGCACCTATTCAAGTGTGGGTACACAGATTACATTTGAGTTATATTACTGATTATATCATGCATTAAATCTATGAGAAAATAGTTGTTTCAAATCACCTATCAGTACAGTGTGTGTGTGTGTACTGTTGCAAACACTTAACCTATTTTAGCCTATAAAAAAGACAATTAATCTTATGGAACAGAGTATGTTTTACCATCTAGAACAAGCATAATAACAGTAGCTGGAGGGCTTGCTTGAAATGCAAGTACTAAACAAATTGCTTCTTCTTCGATCTAACTGCACAGCGAGGCAGATCATCTATTTATTAGCTCTCTAAGATCATACCAAGCGTGTGGCTCAAGATGCTAGAAATCAGTGCAGCAAATTTCAGCAGAACATCGGCAAGTTATGTCTAGTTTGCTTGTCAAAACATCCATAACCATAATGGGTCTAGGTTATAGGCATTTCAAATAACCTGCTTATGACATTTTCAATAAACATTTTCACCTACATAAAGTTGTGGACGGAAAATATATAATGTAAACAACATAAAATCACTATTACAAGACAATCTCTAAGCAGCACTGGGGAGCATTCTCAGTGAGTGCAAGGTATGATATCTACTGTATGATAGAAAAGTGATGCACTGTTAAATGTATATACATATAAACACATTAAGTCACTGTTATGTACTGTGTGATGCGTCTGGGTCCTCAGACAGAGCCAGCCTTACCTCAGGCTCCAGGCTCTGCTCCCAGAAGGAGCCCGGCGTCTGGGTTTGTTTGTTTTCGGCCGAACAATGAGTGACATGGATGATGAGCTCACACTATAACAAAGGCCTGCCTGTAGTCCAGCGACAACACAGTCTTATTAACCTGCTTAAATATTCTGACACTCCCTTTTTCCCTCTGCATCTTAATCCCTCTCTCTGTCTTTCTTTGTGGTTTTTCCTTAATATGTTGACTTCCATTTTATACTCCTTTTATTTTAAATGTTTCTATAATTTGCCATGTTTTTGTGTTGCTCTTGTGTAAAGTTAATTAGTGTAAAAGCTTGGGTTATTGACAGATGGCCGTGTTTGTTATGTGACTTCCAAAGTCCAGGTAGCTTTAGTTACCAGTGCATTGTCTAATAATTACCCGAGGGGATACAACTGACATGTTGGCCATTCTTTATATCCAACTGCTGCTATTACTGTTTTGTTTTTATATCTAATGCATACTTTTTTTTGTCCCACAGGATGTGACTTACCATTTTATGGCATTGCTTTTCTACTTTGCCGCCTTTGTGTTGGAGGCAGCAACTACGGCAGCTAATGGAGGAGCCCACATCAAGATACTGCCCAACAGCACTGAAACTGTCATGTGTATAACTTACCCTCGGGGCAATATATTCACAGTCATGGATGACAGGCAATACAGTGTTAATGTGGCAGCCACGGTGAGTGCTATATACCTGTTTTTAAATGAAGTCTGTTTCACAGTGTGTGCAAAGTGTGTGTGTTTTAAATCATATTATCATAATGGACTCAGTATTATTTAATGAAATGTACCATAATGTTAAACCCTGTTACATTTGACTTAGGAAGGTACCTGCTGAGTGCCTTAGAAAGACTAGAAAAAAGAATCCAAAGTTTCTACGAAAAGTTAATTGATGAACTATATCTGATATCCACCCTGTTATTCTTTCAGGCTCTTAATAGCTTACTTTCAGAGAAACACCTCAGAGGACACATTTATGTACAAAGAAGTACAAATTCTTGACTTTGCTTGCTATTCTTTGTTTAATTTATATATACAGTGGAGGAAATAAGTATTTGATCCCTTGCAGATTTAGTTAGTTTGCCCACTTAGAAATAAATGAACAGTCTATGATTTTAATGGTAGGTTTATTTGACTAATGAGAGAGAGAATATAAAAAAAAAAATCGAGAAATTGACATTATATAAAAGATAAAAATTGATTTGCATTTAACTGTGGGAAATAAGTATTTGATCCCCTTGCAAAACATGTGTTAGTACTTGGTGGAGAAACCCTCGTTGGACAGACAGAGGTCAGACGCTTCTTGTAGTTGGTCTCCAGGTCTGTGCACATCTCAGGAAGGATTTTGGTCCTCTCCTCACCCCCAAAGCATAATGTTTCCACCTCCATGCTTGACGTTGGGGATGGTGTTCTGGGGTTATAGTCAGCATATCTCTTCCTCCAAACACGGTGTGTCGAGTTGATGCCTTGATCTGGATTTTGTTCTCATCTGACCACATCATATTCTCCCAAGCCTTCTCTGAATCATTCAGATGACGATTGGCACATTTCAGACGGGCCTTTCATGTTCTTCTTGAGCAGGGGGGCCTTGCAGCGCTGCAGGATTTGATCCATTATGGTGTAATGTGTTACCAATAGTTTTCTTGGTGACTGTGGTCCCAGCTGCCTTGAGATCATTAACAAGTTCCTCCCGTGTAGTTCTTGGCTGATCCCTCACCTTTCCCTCACGAGATCTTGTGTGGAGCCCCAGACAGAGGGCGATTGATGCTCATTTTGTCTTTCTTCCATTTAGAAACACACACATTATCCTTCTGAATAATGGCACCAACAGTTGTCTCCTTCTCACCAAGCTGCTTTCTGATGGTCTTGTAGCCAATCCCAGCCTTTTGCAGGTCTACTGTCTTGTCCCTGAGGCCCTTAGACAGCTCTTTAGTCTTGCCCATGGTTGAGCGGTTGGAATCTGATTGATTGATTCTGTGGACAGGTGTCTTTTATACAGGTAACTAGTTGATATTAGGAGTACATTCTTAAAGGAAGAGGACTTATGTAACTGGTCTGTGGGAGCCAGAATTCCTGTTGGTTGCAAGGGGATCAAATACTTCTTTCCCACAGTTAAATACAAATACATTTTTATCTTTTATATAATGTCAGTTTCTGGATTTTCTTTTTGATATTCTCTCTCATTAGTCAAATAAACCTACCATTAAAATTAAAGACTGTTCATTTCTTTGTAAGTGGGTAAACTTACAAAATCGGCAAGGGAACAAATACTTATTTCCTCCAGTGCATATACTTAAATGTTATTTTTGGCTGATTACAATGAATAAGTGATCCTACAGACCTGTAGGAACCTACTGAACTAAAAAATATTATAAATAGATATGGAACAAACTAATAAGTTATCAGTCAGTAAATGTGAGTGAAATTGCTGGGGTATTTCTGACCAACTGTGTTTTTGCTCTCTCTCCTTTTGTCTTTGTATCCCAGGTATTTGCATTTGTGGTGACATTATGTTATGGCTGCAGTATGGTGATGGGATTCAAGAGGTGGATGTCGTAACCAGAAAAAACTAAACTGTGGAAACTTCAGTTTAAAAACATCTTCATGACTTCAGCATGTATTAACACATCAGCACACCATCAGTTATTTCCTGATGGTTAACTTGCATCATAAAAAGGTAAAAGTAATATATATTTAAAATGTCTGCCTCAGTCAAACATGTGTTAAGTTTTCTGGACAATAATATTCCCGCAATAAATCTGTTAAAGGTTTGGGTTCAGGTAGGTTCAGTCAGTGCTGTTTGAAGTGTCTATAGGATAGGAATAAAGAATTGCAGTTTAAGTTGGCTATACACGGTCATTCTCATATGAGGAACTATTCCCCTTTTTAAATGACCACTACAACATGCCTGTTAATGCTGCTCATGGATAATGCACTGCATAACAATAATGTGATGGTGCAATTTGTTTGAAAGATGATGGTTTTTACTTTCCTTCAGTTTCCTTGGTGCTAAGGAGCTATTTTCTCACTAGATTTTAATATGAATTCTATTACATTTCAATGTAATCCTATTAAAAGTGTAAATTGATCTGATATTTAAATTTCAAAGTTGTAATTCTTATTGTGAGAACTTTGTATCCAACGTTTTCAGTTGTTCATATATTGTAACAATTATTCCATTCTCAGTTAACATAAGTTACATAATAATATGTGTTACTGTTTAAACTTTCTGAGTGCAGTCATTTGTGGCTAACTCCATTTTGACTATTTCTCATCAGTCAGCTACTATATTTTAAACCGTGATCTTAATCTACTAATGGATCATTAAATGTATGTACGTATAGCATCAATAATCATATTGCTACATGATGTATTAGTTGTATTTACTGTATGCTTTTTTTTGCATATACATGTTGTTAACTTAAAATCGTTTTTAATAAATTTGTTTTAACACTTGGTTTTTCTTGAAATTTGAAATGCTTTTAAGAACTACACAAATAAAGGTTTTGAAGAAAAAAATAAGCTCTTGTCTGAGCATCATTACAGGGTGCAGTGTTTCCTGCCACAGTGTTGCCACAATAAGGCACTCAAGTAAAAAAACAATTAAACAAAGTGAACAAGGTCCATCTCTTCATCTGTGAGAGGGTAAAACAGTGATTTAGCCCTGTTGTTCACCAATCAACTCGAATGACATTAAAAGATATGCAAATTGTGGCAAATAAAGCCGAGCAGTACTTTTGGGATTTCATAATAAATATTGCCTTTTGTTTTTGAATACTCACAAGTTGAGGTTTAGTCTAATTCATATCTAACATATTTTTTCCAATGTTCTCTTCGTAGCAGAAGTTTTGGTCTATTTCAGATGTTTTAATGTGCATTTCAATAGCATCTATAGCATTTGTCCATAACATATATTTGAGACTAACTATTTAAGTTGGTGTTAGGGCTATCTCCACCACATGTTGCTTGGGCTGGCAGTTTTCTCCGATACACCAGTTGGTGTTACACGTTTTTGATGTAGAGATGAGTGTATGTAGCCTTATAACTTATATGTATGCAGCATTACAAGTTCTGATTGTGATTAATAAAATGTACATGTATATATGCAAATATCTATCTTAATATTTCATGTGTTATCTAGTTTTATGGAAATGTTTGATGTAGAGATGTTTGTTAAGCTATTATAGGGCATATGTTGATGTCAAGGTTAGTGCAAGTAACATTTGCTATATCTTAATGCCCTTATAGAAACGTTTACAAATAAAAGTAAAGTCAATATAACATCATAATACATCTATGTTGTCATTCTTATTTCAGCCACTAGATGTCGCCCATTATCTACAACTGTTTAACTTTTCAATATTTATCCCATGCTTATGTATAAATAGTAAAACGTTAGCGTAAAAAAAAAGTATTGCTAACGTAATTCAATATTGTTAGCCCAAATTGTCAGAATAAATTGTTCTACGGTTAAAATAGTCATTACTATTCAGTTTGGCTTGTCTTGTTCACTCACAGCTCACCTATGCATCTCCCATCATCATGAAGCATGGAGTCAAGTCAAACTGAAAAATAGCGCAAGTATCGCGGGTATTCCTTCAAAATAAAAGCAACAACACGCCCGTAAACGTGTATTAAAAAAAGGAACGAGAAACGAGATTTTCGTTTAAGATTATATTCTATTTGAAATGATGTACACGTTCACAACGTTGTATTTTTATTGGGATGTCATTGTCATGTTTCGTGTAATATATTTTCAAAATAATGATAGATAAACTAATATTACTAACTTGAGCTTTTGCTGATTTCAAATATATATCACAATGCATATCCATGATTTTAGGTGTAAAAAAAAGAGAAGACGACTTTAAAATATTCCAATTTAACACGTGTTTTATTTTGGTGTAAAATACTCAACCGGAAGTGCATGCTTTTCTTTATGCAGGTAGGCTTGGCGGTAATTTCTCATCTTGTTTTCTCTCTCTCAGTCAGTGTTGAGAAGGCAGTAGGAGGACCAGTGAGTGTCGGCATTTACCTGTCAATATACGGAATAACATTACCAGTCTAACATTGGGAATATTTATAGTTTCGACTAGCAAACTGCAAAAGAGCATCTTCACGGTCCAGCCATGGGCATGAGCGGGGCGGCGTGGCAGAGAGAGGGGGATTTAAATGTCTCTTTCGTCCCAGCAGCTTCTTTTGATTTCAAGTAAACGGTGCAACCGAGCAGAACCGAGCTGTGTTTCTTTGCACATTCCACCGATACAAAAGTTGTTGTGAGTCGATTAAGTCACTGCAGCAGCTTTACATAGGTGGTTTATTTCGTTTTTGTTTATATTTTGGGAGTATTTGCTTTTCCTGGAGAGCGGAGGTGGAGAAGTGAAAGCGGCTCACCGAGTCGGGACTGACCGCTGGAGTTAGTCCTGAAAATGGAGGCTGTTATCGAGAAGGAATGCAGCGCTTTTGGAGGACTTTTCCAAACTGTTATCGGAGACATGAAGGTAGGCCAGAAGAAATTTACAACACAAATAATGTTATCTGAGAGCCTTTAAGTGACGTGCGAAAACTTTCACAGCCAGTTACTTCCCAAACATCTGTCTAAAGTCGTAAATGTGGATTACCGTTTGAGCCAGCTAATCAATGTGTGTTAGGTCAACCAACCGTTAGCTTTCTGAACCCGACTGAAATACGCATCAATCTTCTTATTGAAACATTTCGTTATAACTTAAAGTCGACAACATGTAGTAGTCTAAAGCTGAGAAAGGTTGAGGTATTATCTCAAATGATGGTTATGATAAGTAGTCCATAACTTTTCTACACATCTGCACAGCCCTCCACTTTAAAATATATTATACTGTTATATATTGTCATATATTCATTGTACTAAGTTTTTTAGTTCCTTTTGTGTATTTATATTTAGTGTAAACACTTTTCTTTATTCTTTTTTAATGTAACATTTGTTTTAAATTTTTTTGTAATAATCATTATATATATTTGTTCTCTCTTTCTCCTCATTTCTTTGTTTATGTTTGCACCACCATATGTCAAAGCAATTTCCTTTTATGTGTAAACGTACCTGGCATTAAACTGGATTCTAACACGAAAGTGTTCCTTAACCTGCCTGTATATTAACATAACTATGTACGTTTTTGTTTTGTGGTGGCTAGCTAAATTATAAATAATATTTGACTGCACTCAAATTTATTCATCCCATTTTATTGTAAAATTAATCCATTTTACGTCAATGTGTTCCAGTTTAGCCTGAAGCTGCAGCCAACATTGGATAAAGGCTAAATAGGGCAATCTTCAGTCTCAAAACTAGGGCATCTTATTTTGATGTAATCTCTTACAGCTTGGTCAACGAGACTTAGCAATTCCCCAGCTGTTGTACTTGACTGAAGGAATTCCGTGAATGTAGCTGTCAGGGTAAAAAAAATAACCCTTAAGGTCTGAAGGCTTTGACATGGGAGGTCAAATGGGCACATATCGGGTCTATTGGAGTCACAAAGTTTGTTATGAATACTGCTCAGATATTCAGCACTTCTCAGAGGCCCATGTCTCACTTCACCAGGTAGTTCATGGTTTCCCTGTCTTTTTACTGCCATACAATCTAGTGGAAATATTCCATTGCGAAATTAGTTTTGTCTGTACTCATTTCCAGTGATGTTTTTTTCTTTTAGAGCGCTACAGATGGAGTTATGTACTCAAAAAATAAGGTAAAGCTCACTAAACCCAAGCTGTCAACACAAGCAGTAAAACATGATATGAGAAATGCAGAGAAAGCTGCCAGTGTTTGATATCTGTGGCAGAGCATCAGGGAGAGCTGGTGGTAGGAGATTTAAAATAAGTGATGTAAGGGAAATTCAAGAGGCAAAAACGAGTTACCATAGTTGGAGAGAGTTGAGTTGTTTGTTGGGTGTAATGTTTGACATCACAACATGACATTCCTCAGACCCCTGACAGTAGTGGCACATTAGTGACAAACATGAGCTCATGCGATATGCATCACATTACCTGGTGGTGTCTTCTCTTCGTTGCATTAGGCCACTTGTTCTCTGTGATGGTTTTGATAGAAGGCTCTTCTAAACTATTTTCAGCCCAGGACCTGAATTGAGTAAATTTAGAGTCCCTCTGGAAACCAGGCTCATTAAACCATGTATTAGTGCTCTTATTGTGTGGGGATCTTTCCAAAAGAGGCCTGTGACCCATTTTAAAACCTATTATATGCAGGACATTACAGTATGTCCTATAACTTCAATCCGATTCCCTCAGGTCCACTGGCAACAAGAAGGAAAAACATGTTTTTTGGGGTGACATGCGTAACTGGCTTGCATGTATGGGAAAGCCTACACCTTGGTTAGCTCTGTTTAGCCCTGCAGGGGAGGTGAGGCATCAGTATGGCCTCTTGTTGATTAAACTGTTATGCAGCTGTGGGAATAGTGACATCTTTAGTGATGTTTGTATCATTCATGTTTCTGTTTTTTGTTTCCCTTACAGAGCAGCTACCCTATCTGGGAGGACTTTATCACAAAGGCCGGCAAACTGCAGTCGCAGCTCAGGTGAGACCGTCTTTATGTTTATATTAAACACAATTGTATGTTTCTGTATTTTTTTGATAAATGAAATACAAACTATTAAGATATTACTTCTCATATTTGCACAACAGTAACTGAAAGAAACTTCTATTAATAAGCATTTTCTTTAGCCAATTTTCTGGGAAATGTTACGCTAAATGTAAATTGTAACTTGACAATACACATTTTGGATCACTAACTGAAACTTTTCCTGGCTAGAGTAACTCCTCGTTGACTGTAGCATAACATCTCTGATATCCCAAAATAACCCTCAAACACACAAAACATTCTATCAACTATTTTTGTGCATTTTATGCCCTTTTGCGTTGGATGTCAGTGTCAATTCCGTGTTGAATAAGTTTTAAGTGGCCATTTATCCTTACACTAACAAGCAATGACAGTCGACATAAAAGCCTAATCTCTTAACAATACTTTCCAGGGGGCATTATGTGTCCCTCTACCCCATTTAGTCTTCTTAAGCCTGATTTAATTTGTGTTTCTACCGCTGTAAATTTGCACACCTCCTGCCAAAATTATTCCAAGTCATCTGCTAACAATGGATGCCAATCCCAGCCACCTCCCCTAGTTGGTTTTAAGTGGCCACGTGTCAGGAGACAAATACCTTATGACAGCTGGAATAAAAGCTTATTGTCCAGCAAGTACTGTAAATATGGATGCCCTGTGGTCTAAATGATTCTCTGATTAACAATGCATGGCAGTTCTCTAGCCATTTAAGTGTCCACGTGTCCTGAGACAGACCGTCAGTGACAGTTGCATAAAGGCTCAGGGACTCAACAATACTTTCCAGTGTCCCATTCTTCCATTTGTTCAGTATTAAGGCTGATTAATGGTGATATGTTATTCAAGTGTCTCCATCATTCAGGGGTTAAATATGTGACCCGGCCATGCTACAGCTCAGGGGAGTATTTGTGGCCTTGTTGCTAATGACTGGCTCTTTGGCAATAGGATGTCTGTGTGTCTGGGCCAGGATAAAAGAACAATTCCACCTGTCATTTTTGACCTACTTATTTGATGGCAATACACCACCTTCCTACCCAGAAAAGAGAAATACCTTATTTACAGGAAGAGTTAAGTGTCATTCAGAGAAAGACGACCATATTATAATATTTTAGGCTAGCTTGTTTCCTGATAAAGCTTAACTTACGCCCTGCTCCAGGCAGCAGTGGTTGTGGCATATGGTTGGCTGTAACAATGCCCTTGCTGCTGTAGCTCTAATAAGGGTGTGCTATCTGGGCTTTGCTCGCTATGACCCACAAATAAAGCTTTAAAGACCGTCTCCAGCCACTTAAACTTGGCTAAACTAGCCCTTTAGACTACAGCATAACCCCCCATACCCAAGGACCTCTGTAATCTGCTTGGGAACCGGGCTACATAGGATACACGCACGCACACACACACACACACACACACACACACACACACACACACACACACACACACACACACACACACACACACACACACACACACACACACACACATACACATACACACAGTAAATCACAAACACACCCACCTTCCCTCCACGGCCTGGATAAGTGACTAGCCAGCAGTGGTAGCGGCATGTCTGTGTGTGTAATGACATCCTGAGGCACACTGCTCTGTAATTTAGACCCTCTGCGCCCCTCTCAAAAGCAACTAGGAAATCAACCAATTACAGTGCTGGGCCTGTTCTGTCATTTTTCTTGGTCCAAATATGGTGTTTTTTTCCTGGCCATTCTGGTTTTGAGCAGCCATCACACACACACACATATATGCATGGGCACAGAACAGCTTTGAAGAAAGAGGGCAGGGTGGAATATAGGCTAGCTGATTTCTAATCACAGTCCTCTTTCAACTTGAGTGTTTGGTCTGTTTGGTGGCTCATGGTTGTTGCAGCTGTGTCAGAGCTATGCCTCCCTCCTATTGCTTCTGATGTTTTTTGGGGAAAAAAGACCAACTCAAAAACTTCAAATTCATCGTATGAGCTCTATGGTTAAACAATTTAATTTGGCTCATGGAGGAGCCCTTTAATATGTAGAAATTAGTGGACAAGTATATAGATACAAATGAGTAGTTTGATAGACGGATACATACAGTACAGACATATGTACATATAAAAACTTGCTTAAAACATGCTCAAAGGACTTATCTCTGTCATGAGTCTTTGTATGATGTGTCAAACAAGTAGTGTAACCTCTTTCTATAATTCCTATTTACTACAGTCACATTCTAGGCTCAGTTGTACTGAGAATAGATGGGAGCAGCAGTGCTGAATGTATCATTGTCAGGGAGAGCTACGCCAGGGTCTTTGGGGAGTTTAGATTGGCTCGGCCAGGGCCTTGTGGAATAGATATGTTAGAGTCGTTTGTCTTGACTCCCGGACAGGGGCGTGTGCAGATTTTAAGGCCAATGGTAGCACTCGGGTAATTGTCGGAGCACTGTACGGAGCGGCAGAAATGCTTTTTTGTTTTTTTATTTCAACACAAATCTTGAGTCTTTTTTGCTTACTGTCTGAGCTTAAATTAATACCTGATAATAGTAATTATTAAGGATTAGTCACTGTCAACTGAGCCGGAAATGTTTTTGTTGGGTTGATTTTTCAATAATGATTATTTCACAATTCTTGGCAATGTCGCATTTAACTTTCGATGACTGGATCCACTTAAAGTAGGCTGTTAAAACCACGTTCCCACACAAACCTGTTTTTGATTAATACATTAAACTTGACTGAACAAGACCCGGCTGCTAGTGCACGTAAAATAAAATCCACAGACCAGTGTATATAGGGCATAAATTAGTGGAGACGGATATCAGTTGGAGGTTGCTCTGGTGGCCGCAGTGGGCTTTAAATAGAAAGGAATCTGTGTGTGCCTGCGCGTATGTTTCTTTTTCCACATGCAGGACACACCCTTGGATCTTCTGGTCAGCTCTGCAACAACACAGCACTTATTAGCCAATATTTTAGGACGTTTTTGAGTGACAAAGGAAGTTCCTTAATTTACTTAATACTAAGGCTTGCCTGTCAAATGAATGTAGAAGAATATTAAGGCCTGAAATTCAGTTTTGGGTCAGTGTTGTTTACCAGTTATGTTCTGTTTTTCCTTTTGTTCATGCTTTGTAGAAGGCCCCTCTAAGATGTCAACTCTATAAAGTGACTGATAACTTCAACAGACTTGAGATGGTTTAGATTTAGAAAATACTTCTTAAAACAACTGTGCAACTCAGCATTATGAACATCTTCTAAGAACAATTTTAATCCATAGTGTATTTTAAATAATTGATCATGCTAAAAAATACTCAGTAATATCAGAAAACAGACAGATATGCAATGGTGTTCAAATACACCTTACATATCCATCTGCAAGTCAAAGTTGAGAGGTGCCAGCAGCCTGTTCTCAGCTGGTGTTTTTCCCACTTGTTAAAGCTACCTGTCTGGTGTGTTTATGGAAACTCACAGGTTGTGTTCTGATGGTTTTCTGTCAGCCCTTCAAAGATAAGAAGGGTTAACAAATGAAGCTTTGCACGGAGCTTAGACAAACATGCTTATTCTGGCTGAACGTGCCTTGGACATGTTCCGAACAATTGTGTTTCAGATATTGCATAAAAGTATGTACACACACTAAGAGCGTCATCTCCATACCTGTGATGTTAATCATGAGGCTTGTTGTTTCTGGAGAAGGTGAGTCAGTATTTGCCAGTTAACTAGTCATCTGGCCTGCCAATGAGGCAACATGTTGCCAGCTAGCAAAGTAACTAGTCAGCTAGTTTACCAGCAAGTATGAGTAAAACTGAGAGTAATCTTTCACCAAGCATCCACTCAAATCTTGACCTTTCTTTAATCTTCAGCATTATTTTATACTGCAATTTGTGAATACTGTGTGGTTAACCACACACGATAAAAAGCAGGTATGAGTTGGGAATTTCCCATAAGCCCTTTTTCCATTTGAGTCTGAACAGGGTAGATCCCACATTGATCCCTTCATTGACCTGTAAGTGCGGCAAACTGGGCTCAGGGCTGCTGAGCCTGGACAGATTCCAGCGGTCTCTAAGTAATCAAAGAGACATTCCTCACACAGCGGGGCACGTTTAAGTTTGAACTTACTCACACGCTCACAATACATACAGACACTATCATTCATACTTAAGTGTTCAAATTACCAGGATGTAAGCTTCATAATCTAACATTTGTACACATTTAGTTTGTGCATGACTGCGCAGAAGGTGTTTTTCTCTCTCTACCGAGTCAAAGAAGATCTGATAAGTTTATCATCTCATTTCTTTCGTTGCTTGCCAACACTTGTACATACAACATTGCTGTTGTTGATCAGCCAATTGTGTTCACGTAATTTGACTGATTTGAAGTACCTCTACTGCTAATTAGTTTCTCCTTTTTTGTAGAGCTTTATTTATTAAAAAACATGGTATTGTAAATTGTTTCACATCAGTAAAGTCAGTGGGATTTTCATACTAAACCTCTCTTTTCTCTCCAGGGCGACGGTGGTTGCTGTGGCGGCTTTCCTCGATGCCTTTCAGAAAGTGGCCGACCTGGCTACTAACTCACGAGGTATGAATAAACTCATGTATTTATAGGCTTGAGTGTATAAACAGTGGTCTTCTACGGCAGAATTATCCCTTAACTCTCAAAGGAAACTGTGTAATTTCCACTCTTAGTAGCACGGTGCCTCCAGGGTTAAATCAGTTAACCCACTGTTGTCTGGGCACCTATGTGTCAGTATGTCTGTCTGTGTAGCCCCACTGTGCAAGTCCAGTCTTTCACCCCACTGTGCTGAGAAGTTGTTTGCTTTATCGTATGGGTAGTAAATCCGTCACCATGCTGTTTGAAGCTCTGCTGCTGGCTTTGTCTTCGACCTCTACCCCCTTTCTTCCCCTGCTTTCTGCCCCCCACCTCTGCTACATCTGGACTTTCCTGCAGAGTCGGTTTCATCTCAGTAAGAGAAGGGAAGAGAGAGTGAGAGCTCTCATCCCTCTCTTTCTCCACTCCATACTACTAATACTATTAATAGGAACTGAGATGGGCACACACATTCATCACCTTGCTCACTGCAGAGACAAAGAGAGAGGGGGGGAGAAAGATTGGGGTGTACAGGGAGTCATCATTCTCTCTCTCCCCCTCGGTCCAAATGTTTTCTGCAAAGGAATCCGAGTCAGTCAGCTGAAGAGCGTTGCATCACCTTTCATCACCTTTCATCACGCTCCCTCCTCGTTCTCTTTACATTATTGTATCTTAGCTAAGCAGTATCACATAACGCTCTTATCATGAGGTCGTGCTCCGGTGCTCAGGCTTCGCTGTTCACCTGAGCTCCTCAGCATAGAGGCAAGGATAATGTGTTATAATGTTGCTGACACACTGCTATCTCTATCACAGATGGATAACATGTCCAAATGATAATCGTGCCATAATGAGTCCTAATTACCTCGGATATATTTTCCTTCAGGCTTCAGTTGTATATCTTTGCACATTCCTAAAATGTTTATATAAGCCATATACCTCCTGTATAGGGTCTAATGAGGGGCCCACTCCTAATGCCTGTAAGCCTTTCCTTTTGCTTATACTTTTTCTTAATAATGCTTTGACAGCATAATAATGCAAATGGTTTTTCACATTTTTATCATGTATTTTTATTTATATTTTAAATATTGTAATTTGGAAAAAACTACCAGTTCATTACCCTTCAGCTTAATTTACTTTGGAAGTAGCTCAAATATCCAGAGAAAGGACAAATTGTGGCTACTGTTTTAAAGGAAACGTAACATAGATCTCACAGCAAGGCCTTTTTATGTTGTGTTAGGTGAGTGAGTGTTTTTGGCCTTCTTGTTTGAAGTTTTGATGTATTGAGCTCACCCAAGGGCCTATAAACAGTTCCTAGAAGGAAAGGAGAGTAAGACTGAAAGAATGTTTTTCTCATTACCTCTAAAGTTAACCTATTTTTAAAGATACTAGCAATATAGTTTTTGGTGGTTTGTGGTCTCGAGAGGCTTCAATAATTGGATAGGAGGTTAGGTCAGCCCACACAGCGGCACATTATATATATTTGACAAAGAAAGAAATATGTAATAACTTCATCTCTGCAGTGTAATGTACTGTCGACTCATCTGTCACCAAACCAAAGTGCTCTGTTGAATCGTACTGTACAATAATGCACATGTGATGGACCTCTAGACATGCCCGGGGTCTCCGCCTCTACTCTGTGAAGATCAGCTTACTGTATTGTTCACCTACAAAGCAGAAGAGCAAAGTATGTTTTCTAAAGACATGGCTTATGTGTCTCTGTGTGTGTGTGCATGCATAATACAGTAGCTTTGATGTTAAAGGGCATGGGCATGTCTTTGTGTCTAGATCAGATATAGTACTGACTGAAAAACAAAAACATTTACTCATCATGAGACTTTCTATATCTTTCTCCATCTTCTTACCCTCCTGTGTGTCTTCAAGTCCTAACCTGTTTACTACAGAAATCACCATAGTAACACCATGGAAATCAGGTGTTTGTGAATCAGAGGTGTTTGTGTGTGTGGTAGGGGCTTAATTGAAAAAGGAAACGGCCCTTCTGCACCCTACCACTACAGCATAGAGACCGCCAACTTGTAATGTTCTTATATAATGATAAGGCGAGGCACACAAACAAAGAGTTACCCAGAGATGTGACGGTGCATGTTTTAAAAGGCGCCAAGTCTCCTAATCAGGAGAACAAAGCTTCCAGCCACCTTTGAAAACTGCTACTGTTATATTGCCTTGTAGATATTGGCAGTGATGATGGCTCATAAAGGGTGATCACTAGACTCTGCAGACTTTGATATGTGACAGCACTTTTTGTATTAGTGTAACACTGAAGCAGCATAATCAGAAGCTTGAAAGACACTTGCAAGGGAGGGAGGCAAAGCTTGATCCTCAACTGCAATGTTTGAAGGTTCATCTTTGTTAAAATGTGCATATGTGAAAACATTTTATAAGGCCTTTTTCATTAAAAAACATTCAGTGGGTGAACGTTTTATCAAAGAACACTCTAACCGTATTTGATTTGTTAGGCTTTTGCTCCAGAGCCAAGTCAAATGTTGAGACACTGGTGGCTGTCTGTTTACCTCACCAGGAGATGTGTAATTTTCATCATAGGTTAAATATGTGTTAACAAAACAACAACCCATCTCAACTCTTCTCAATGATGTCATTAAATTCAGTCTGTTAAGATGCACGAAGATAACGGGAAAACAACTTATTCGCCGAAGCTGACCTTTTGCCCAAGACTTCCCTTTGAATTTATAAATACCTTAAGGCTTTTCACCAATTTGTTTTGATATCTTTCTTTCAAGAATAAATAGTTCCACTTTTATAACATTTAATGTTACTCAATGTCATTATCAGTGTTGAGAGGCTGTTTGAATGACTCTGTAAGACCTGCTCAGTGGATGTTTGTTATATTCAGATACAGTTTATCCTAATGACATCCTTGATAGTGTTCATACTGAAGCATATCTCATCCATTCATTCAAGTGAATCTAGCTAAAGAAATGTACCTTAAACATTGTGCAAAAGCATTTCTCTCTTTTCACTCTTCCTTTGGTAAAATAGCTGAAAATCCAACTACATAAAAAAAAATATATATATATATATATAATAATCTTTTAAATATACAGCATGTAGATTCAGTAAATATTTACTGTCATTAACATAGTTTGTTTAATGTAAAACGCATACAGGATGTTAAACAATCTTTTAGTTCAAACATCAGTAAATGCTCATTGATGCTCTCACCACGGTTGTGTTGTAAAGACCTTTTACTGAGTAACGGCCCAGTTAGTTTGTAGCGTCATATCAGATGTTGCAGGCTGTTTGTTTTTTCATTTGTGATTCATTTTAACTTATTTAGGAAAACCAGATGCGAGACTAAACAGAGGAGAAAGATTTAGCAAAAGTTGGACACCGGGCCAGTTTTTGACGAACATGGACCAGCACTCAATTATAGTATAGTAAGGGTTAGAATAGGAATGAGGATTTAGATGCAAGAATGAATGAGTATTAGCAAAATAAACTCTCTGAGTGCCTCTCTTTATAGTCAAGAATTGTAACGGTGAAGTCCTGTATTACTGGTTTACAGTTGAGTGAAATAAAATAACTGGAATGCCAAGTGGAGAAAGTTTGAATAAAAGAAAGAAAGACTTAAGACTCTACAGACAAAGCCTTTCTGTTCCTCTGTTGTGCTCAAGTATCCAGTGTATTGGAGAGATGGTGAACTCAGCTACAGCAGACTGGGTTTGACACGTTGGTCGATCATATAAATACGTACAGGATCATTTTTTATAGATTCAAATGATAATGGTCAGAGAGCTATATACTCATAAACAAAGATGCTCACACACCTCTACACATTGAACTGCACTAATTGGAAGACCCGTACATGTACAGCCACACGGACAGAGGATTAGCAGAAAGCACCTGTTTGGTTGTGCTCTGTAGGATTTGGACCTTCTCTGTGCACAAAGGGCTCACTTTGCTTTGTAGTCTCAGTCTGATGAAGTACATTGAAGTTGCCTCTCGTTTCTACTTGTATTCCAGATGTGTTTTGAACTTCAGCTCAATGTGTCTGCATAGTTTTTATTTTTCAAGTTTATTCTAACAAGGTCAGGGTTGACTGTACTATTTCATACGGATTCCATTTGTAAAATAACACTGCCCTTTTTCCTTTGTTTCCTGAGTCATATCCCTGTGGACATATATTCACCCACTTGTTTGTTTTCTGCCTTCCTCTTTTGTCTTGCAGCTTTGTTTGTTTTAGCCGTAGGTGCAGAGTATGGACAGCTTAGCGTTGGCTAGTCCATGTACTTTCCAAATGGATCAGAGCATTTTTCAGTATGGTCTAAAGCCCTGATTCTCCCACAACAAGTTTCTAAGAAGTGACCTGAGTTCACTTTTAACACTGGTTAATCATTAAGAAAGTTTACCATAAACACCAGCTCCAAACCGCTGAATTGTGTTTGTGCTGTGAAGCAGGAAACTAACATAAACACGGATAAATGGGGAAAAAAACAATAAATGACCTTATAAACTCAATGTAAAACATTTGCGAGAGACTAAAAGTTGTGTTTACAATGTGTTGACCTCACTTTTTCTTAATCGTTGACCCATGACAGAAGCTTATACCACATCTAAAATGTTGTTAGTTCGCTGTCTTCACAATAATCCTTTTCACTCACTCACTCATTTAATTAAAAATGATAAAAAAAGATATTGTTTGTCTGTCACAATAAGAGGGTTATCTTACTTCTCTCTTATTTTGTCACTTATCGCAGACTTTCCTTCTCTCTTTTCCATGGATCGCCTTTTCATTGACCTTCATTACACTTTGACCCCTTCTCTTTTTTCTCACAGTTCTAGTTCGTTTTTAACCTTGAACCAGCACACACATCTAAAAAACGTTACATCAGACACACGCCTGTATTCATTTTCTGATGCCACTAACACACCAGGGCACTCGCACCACGCACCCACAGAGTGCTGAGAAGCAGTGTGACCGTGTTTGCTCTAATGGGTCTAATGAGTCTATTTGATTTAAACTCATGTGTGCCACATCAACGTTAATGATTAAACATGTTTTGGGTCTGACTTGATAGAAGTGATCAGGCCACATTGAACAATGTCCAAGAGACTGGTAAATAAGCAGTTACCAAGAGGTGTCTACGAAATGGCCGTAGGGGAAAAATGTGATGCTCCAATATTTAGTTATCTCCAAACTCAATAAGCTTTCAGTGGAAGCTCCTATGATTTCAACACAACACTATTCTTGTTCCAGCCTCTCATGACTTCTCTGCATAGTGTTCAATTTCAAAATGGAAAAAGTTCACAGTGACTAATTTACCTTAATATTTCACAATTATTAAGAAGAGTCGGAGCATATCCTTAACAATAGCTTTAGTTGTGGTGCACGCAATAATGATTTAATTAGAAGGAAAAAAATAAAGACATGCTTGAAGCACTCGATTAGTTCAACTTGATTAGTTAATTGTATGAAGTTAAATGAGCAGAATGACTCGCATTGATTCAGATCACATTCGGTCCATAATCTCCTTACTTTTTTATCACCTTCCCAAATTTGACTTCTTGGCTGTTTATAAGTAGCCCGTGTGGGGAGCCCTCTAAAATCCAACAAGTTGTTTTTCTGCGTGAGAGCTCAGTTGTTTTCAGAGAATCATGCTGTTTCTAAAATACAACCATTTCTTTCCACCATGTCCCATGCTAGGTTACGATGCAGTGTAGAAAACAATTAATGATGGATCTATTGAAGTACAGGCTGCAACTTTAAGTAGAAGAAAAGTACATGCTGCATACTTTTCATTAAGTACTTCTGCTTTTCCAACAAACACACTTAAGATTTTGTACAATTATTGCGTAAGGCCATGCTGATAGCTTTGAACATGACTTGATATTTTGTAATCTTCAGTTCAGCTGTACAAGACAAAACCAGAAAGTCTCAACTATATGTTCTCCCGCTGAAAACATGAAACTGCACTAGTCATTGGTGAAGAATGAGACAAAGGCCTTTTGAGTCCATGAAGAGAGTGACAGGGAGAGAACAGATGCAGAAGAACAGAGGAGGCAGAGGAATAATCCGTTCTCTTGTTTCATCAAGCGCCATTTCATTTTCCATGTAGATCCCCTCTTTCCTTCTGATTTGTATCAAATTATTCTTCCGTCATAGTTTCCTTCTGGGTATAATGGGTGTGTGTCTGGGTCTGTTTCTGTGCCTGCGTAATCATCTTTTTTTAGCTTTTGTGTCTGTTGTGTTCATAACAGTAGAACAGTGCTACCTATTTGTGGTATTCCATTCAGCAAGTGAGTGCAAAAGTGACACAGTGAGTGTGTTGTGAGATTTATTTTGCTTACACTCAAAGTAACAGCTGACGGCAACCAGGCTGCATATGGAGATGAAGTCATTCGATACAAGGAGAGCAAATAAGGAGAGCAGATGTTAAAAATAACACAGAAATGCAATTTTGACCCTTTCCAAGAATTACATATTTTGAACTAAAAACAGAAGGATTAATAATACATAAGAAAATATTCTCAGTGGCTGTAAACTTTGAAGGAAAGGAATATTGTGACCTTATTAAGGTTACCAGACTATAGTATGTTACCGCTATGCCTTTTCTTGGGAGACGGAGCAAGTTTTACGATACTAATTACATGTCTTGTTAGAGGCTTCCTTTGACCAATATTTAAATCCTTGAGTCTGACCCTGAAAGCCACTGTTCTTGCTTATTGAATGTATAAAAAACGTTCACATACAATTAATGCAACACCCTATTTCTCACGACAACCATAGCATAATAGTTTGTTCACACAGATGTAAAAATAACCAAGCCTGTGTCGCATGTTGGCTGGCAGCTGTCAGGACACCGTCTGTGCATGTAGAGTGAGTATTTGTGTGTGTTCTTATACAGTGTGTTACCATGTCTATATGTATGTGTGTGTGTGTGTGTGTGTGTGTGTGTATAATCTAATCCCAGTGGCTCTGTCAGCAGCTTCAGTGTTGAGTCTGCTTGAACACGCCTGACTCTGTCGAGATGAAATAGACACCTGCCACACAGCTAGCATGTAGAAGCCTGTTGGACCTATTTGGACCTCAAAAAGGTTATTAAGTTGTGCAAACATGTTCTTAGAGCCGATAATTACTTGAATCCCATGTCGTTATTGAGATTGTTATGAGCAGGAGAAATGAATCATAAACAGAGCATTACATCACATTCAACACTTCCATATCACTAGAATTGTGAATACATGGTAAATACATGGCTCCTCATTTGTATTTAAAATGTAATGTTGAAATCATGTTAAACATTTTTTTTTTTTAATAAGCTGTTTTAGCACAGCTACTTTTAACTTTGTAGCCTACAAGAAGAAACTACGTAATGGTCTCCATAGACCTCGTTTTCCCAAGGATTCCAAGTGAGGCATCTTATTGTCCTGATGTAGACGTCTACTGTGTTATGTTATGCCCTTTTATGAGTACGATAAACCGGTACTACTGTCTGTCCAGATGAATGCCAGCTATTGTTGTCAATGATGCAGTCTTGTTGTCATTATTACAATAATTGCTGTTATCAATCCATACTTCCTTTATTACACTTTCCCTTCTGTTATTTGACTCACCAGGCTACTTGAACCTGTGGTGAAAATAAACGCCAATAGACCGTTGACTTGAAAAAGCCCATTATGTCTAAGGAAGCTGAAGCCTTTATAACACTTTTATGCTTAGTCTCAGATATTGAGAGGCTGAGGATGGGGCTTCGGATTTGATATGCTTATAGTGAAGCACTGGTTGCTTTGCTCGATCACAGATCAAGGTTGACAGGTTGAGATGATTTTGGCAAGTTCTCTCATTGCCCAATATTTTCCAGGTTGCTTTGAGAAAAAGTAGCTGTGCTACATACTTCTGACCTCGATGCACTGCCTAGCTTCAGCCCATTGTATAACCTCTCCCATTTACTTCAATGGCTCCCCTCCTTATGGAATAGCTTAGTTCCACTGAGGCCCCGGTGTGCCTACAATGAGTTCAGCACACGGAAATAACTTCCAATTTAGAGTTGTGTAGGTTCTACATGTTGAACTATCTGCAGTGTACTTTTGTTTCAGTTTTACCCCAACATGTCTCTGAAACTGAAAAAAGATAAACTACAGAATAGCAGAATACAAACATATTGCATACATAGTTGTCCATGCTGTGTTTAGCCGAGGTTGGGGGTAAGTGGGGCAGTAAAGATGTCTCTATAGATTTACCTTCTGCTATTTGAAGTCATCTGGTAATACACTTGGTGCCTCAGTTAATGCAGGGTAGAAGCTGTCACAACTGTTGTCTATTATCTATGCCTGTCACTATTAAAGCCATGGATAACATTCATATTATATCTTCCTTTTTAACTTTTAAATCCAGGTAGTTGATGATTGAGTGTATTAAGTATAAAGATATAGGATTAGCAGTCGGTGTACACATGAACTACAAACTGTAGATCTATGTTATCTTTGAGTCTGAATTAGTTCTATGGGAGTACAAAATCAGACACGTGTTGACTGTTGTGTGTGTGCAGGGATTTGAGCTTGTGGGTGCTGTGTGTGTACATACTGGCAAACACATGCTACACATATTCTTGTGTGTCCTGGTTGTTTCTCAATGAGGTCTCTGTTCCCTCTTTCTCATCCCCTTTTACTGAGTGACGCTGGGCCATAATTACTGTGAACTAGCACAGATCCAGCCTATTTGAATTCAAATTAATCCAGACTGAAATTAGAAAGTAAAACACTTGTTTCTTTTGAGCTGCTCACAGGAACACTTGATGATCCTCCAAATGTCACCTGGATGCAGATTTACTGTTACTTGAATGCCTCCAAGACAAAAGTATAAATGTCGGTTAAGTGATCACAGCCACATTGGCATTCAAATCCAAAACTAGAATGCTCTGAACTTGAGACTTTTGTGGAACAGACATCAGTCTTATTCGGTCTGTATTTTGCTCATTTCTCTAAGCCGGCTCTGTTTGCTGTGCCATGGACAGAGCCCCATACAGCTCGGCACAAAAAAAATCAGGCCCTTTCCTCTTTTCCCCTCTCAGTTCATGGCTTGGCCTCTTTAGATCCTGAACTAGCCCACTGTCTCAGTGCCCTCTGTGACAGGGCTCTGTCCCCGTTTTCAGTTTCAGTCCAAGACCAGTCTGGGTGTGCACGTTTCCTGCCCTCTGTCCAGCACAGACCTAGATCCCATCCCCTGGACCAGCTCCATGCTCAATCCAGCCTCTGTTCTCTCACCCTGACCATACCCTGGGAATCTTACAGATCACTGGAACCAGCAATTAAATCAGTTAATGGGTCAAATACACAAGGTCACAAATAGACTCACAGACTAATTCAAGCTTGCACACCCTTGTGTGCACATGCACACATATAAATACACAAGTATAGTTTCAACTATACAGACTAAAATATTTAATAATCTCTGCCCTCTAACACTCATATACAATAGACTCCTCAGGCTTTTTCTGGGGCTGGTCTTTCTTTCTGCTGTCGAACTCTTTTGTCACATCTCATGGCAGACTCAGTAGTCTTGCCATTTACTTTGCTCTATAAAACACATTAACAGAAAATACAACAGTCTTTGAAGTGTTTAGCCACAACCATCTGGTTTATTACAAACATCTGCCCATTGAAATGTAAAATTCAGTGCTCTTGTCATCGAGTTAGAGGACACACATTCGTGAGTGTATGTTATGCTGTGTATGTGTGGATAATAGGACACAGGACACTCTGTCTTCAAAACAGACAGAGAATGCATGTGTTTGCGTGACACAGGGGAGAGCAGTTCAATCACCTATGAGTATGTTTGACCCAGAAAAGGATCGGAGTCCTCCGTGCAATTGACTATGCTTGCATGCAATGTGTGTCCACACAAGTGTCTGTGGGTGTTAGCGCTGTTTAAACATAAACCCGGTTAGACCAGTGTGCTTGGGATTTGGAACATCTGACATGCATGCAAAGCCAAATTCAAAACACCTTTCGGCAAATAAGCTTCAGACTATTGTTTTTCTTAGGTGGTTTAGTGTAATTCAAACCAAGAAAGTTGCCAAATTTGATAATCCTTTTGAGTGACATTTTTTTTCAGACTTATATTTGATTTCAGTGGTTTCCTCTTTGGTTAATACGAAAACTAAAATTGGTGGCCTTGCAAAAGATGTTTCAGGTATTGTACATGTAAATAAAAACAACAGTAGGGAGCCAAGTTCTTGTTGGTTTTGTGCACCTGCTTATCCTATTAATTTCTTGTTCGACAATTTCATCTCAGTTGACTTTCACTAAACGTTCACCACTTTATTAAGGTTCAAACCTGGGTTGATAACATCTTCTCCGTCCTATGTGACTGTGTGTTCCTGAGAAACTGGGCGCAACCAAGCTAGTCTGGACACGAGTTTCTTCAAACACACAAGTGTTGTGAGTGTTTGTGTGTAATTGGATCCATCTGTGGACTGTGAGTGCACGTACTAATTTGTTTAGCATTTGTGTCTAGCTCACAAATGTAAATGTTGTCACTGTGTGTTCATTTTAGGTTTCTCTGTCTGTAAAAGTTAACACTGAACACATTAACACACGACCACATCCCAGCAGCCAGGCAGGCTGTAGCCCAACACAGTCTGCTTTTGTTCTATACCATGCACACACTCTTATAGACTCTCACTGGGTTTCATAGAGATGGTAACACTTACAGTCAGAGCTCTGCCCTCCCGTACTCCTGGTTAGAGTACCAGCACTGTCTACAGAGGAATAATCCCACATAATCAGAACTTTGTGTCTGAATACTTTGGCTCAATATGCAGTGATTTTAAATGTAAGCAGCCCCTTCAGTGACAACAAATTAATAGCATGTAACTTGTTTCCCGTTTGCCCTTTGATAAGTATTCAAAAATCTTTCTCTTCCTTCATCTCTAACCTTAGTTGTTCCTTACTTTGTTCTCTCTCTTTCTCCACCTCCTCCTCTCCTTTGCACACGGTCACCTCCTGTCAGTGACCCTGCTGTTGAGACCAGGTGCATGAACAGACATTTTGTGACAGCAACACCAAACTTCCTTTTTGTTTATCATCAGGATCTTTCTGCTCAATTGAATCTCACCAAGGAGAGAGAGAAAGGATGGATGGAGGGATGTAGAGATAAAGGGCATTAGGAAGTAACAATAATAGGAGGTATGGCTGTGTGCTCAGAGTATCCAGTATTTAATGATTTATACTTGAGAATAGACTGCAACAGTTACACATTTGCATAGATACTCAAAGATAAAAACATGCATGCACAGTGGGATACCATCATCAGCTTGTTGTAGTGTAGCTGGGCGGCTTAGCCATCTGCTTCAACGTCACTATCGAAGGTGATTCAGTCCTTCCCAGTCAGTCACCGGAACAGCTTTTTATTCTTCTTTATTATTTTAAAATAAAGATAGGTGACCTTAAACTGTGCAGGATATTCATCTTATACTCCTGTGTGCAATACTTTTAAGCTAAATGAATTCAGTGAATGTGTTGTAAAATGTGCTGATGGAGCATACCTCTCTTTCAAAAGATTCAAATGGTGTGAGTTTATGTCTGAGTGTGTGAGATAGTACTGCCATTGTATTGGTTGATAGATGGATAAGTAATGGTTTGGTTAAGTCCATTCAAGTTACTCAGTCAGCGAGTTGACTCAGTGAGCTCTCAGTGTCTGGATTGTTCCCTATCGTCCCATAGACACTTCATAAAACACTCAGAATGAATGATGTATTTGTGTGTGTGCGGGGCGGGTAGATGCCATATGGGGTGACATCAGGGTGGAGAATGTCCCCTCACTAACTCTTTGACAGTATAGAGGGCTCTTACACATACACAAGCACAGCCGTTCAAACGCATGCAGGCATGCAAAGGCGCAGACACACACATGGTAGATGTAATCTGGTGGTCATTATTGCAAACAAAGCAGTTCAGTCTCTCCAGTGTGTGTCTGGTTTAAATGATCACCAGTATCTTCCAGACTGGAGGCCTCCCAGTCACTCTCCCTACAGGGAAAAGGAAGGTCACTGGCACATTCACACACTTAGTGCAGAAGGTGAGAAGCCAAACGTTTTTAGATATTTGGGATACGCTGTTTGGAAGGTGGCAAGTAAGGCTAGAACCTGATCTCCATAGCTTTTATGTGTCTGACAATTTAACCACAGACTGCTGACAGAAATGTGTTAGTGAAAAACGTGTTACTCTGGATGAGTACAGAATGGCTTGTCTAAATTGTGTTTCAGATAGGATTTACCCTCAGCAACCAGAATTTCATCATTTTATTACGGATTTGAAAGTCACTTTCATTCCAGATAATCTGACCATTGGTGGAGGCCACCATATTGGATTATTGTTTGAAATGGCAAGCAAAGAAGCAGGGACCCGTCCGGTGTATTGCATGATAGGGTACGCCACCAATGGGAAGCGGACACTTTAGCCAGAATTTTTCAAAGGTTATATTTGTTTCATTCAGCTCATACCTTGGACCCCTTTTGTGGTGGATATTTGCAGCTGAAACCTGACTTGAATATCTCTGCCATGTTGGCGATGTAAAGAAATCTAGAATTGGGTTTCAAACTGAATGTGTGACTGATGCAGGCAGCTTTTGTCTTTAATGTAAGAGTAAACAGCTAATGTGACTCAGACCCCATGACTCAGTTCATTCAGTTGTTATTGCGTTTAGTTATTGCGGTGGAAATATGAACCTCTGTCCTTTTCACTGCAAATGATTAACTGCGACATCAGACTATTTCATCAGACTATTTCTCACCATATGCTGATATCACGCTGGTCTGTACTGGTCTCTACTTCTGTATCAACAGTGTCTCGATTTTTGAAAAGTACCTTATCATTAGCCTTAAGGTTGGTTTGCTTGTTTTAATTACTGTTATCATTGGGACTGCTTCTCAGTTCTGCAGAGCCAAGTATGGCTTAACTATAACCAAAAAGCAATGAATTGAGTTCATGCTAGTAAATCCTCTCTGTATCTGTTGGTGAAATGTGTGTCAGACCAGAAAGGAAGATTAGAGAGAAAGTGGGGCACTAAAGCCCGGAAAAGAGCAAGAGTGGGCTCTAGAGTAATCTATTCTTTTGCTCCTATTCTCCCTCTCTGTCTCTCTGTCAACTTTTATTGACACCTGTGCTGATTGTTGTTGTCAAACAGTCCATTTGTCATAGATGTTGCCTAACATTATTGGCCTGAGTGTCACTATTTGATAGTCATACTAGGGAGTGTGCATTTTGCCAACATTCACACATTCATCATTCCACCTGAGATTCAAGATGTGGCATGCAGCTCTGAAGACCTTGTGATGATCAGATGTTAACTTCCTGCTGCTTTATTTGGGAAACATTAGGAACAATGGGTACTGCGCATCCTTTTTTTTTGTTATTAAAAGAGGGATGTTGGCCATTATATATGTGTACGTTACTTCCATTATATTCTCTCCCATCGGACATTCTCCTCTTCTCTTCGAGCATTTATTTGTGTCCTGTCTCTGACCGTTCATTGAACTGTCCGACTGCTTACAGACTGGATTAACTCAGGCTCCATGTTAACGTTATGGTACTACATTCACAGAGACATCAGAGACGAGGGGTGGGAACAGAAGACTAAGCCACTACAGAATGAAACCTGAAAGACATACAACTATACTGAGTGTACAATGGAGAACAGCTACATCAGACAGAGCTGACAGAAAAAAAATCAAAGCAATACAGTCAAATAAAAGGGGAGGGGTGAAAATCCTCCATGACCTACATTTGCATTACAATCTGCAGCTGATGCATGTGCAGTTATATTACACTGTAAAAGCACAGTAAGCCAGTTAGCATAAATTACCATATCAAGTCTGCCTGGAGACAGTTTGCTAGCTTGGGATGTCTGTGGAGAGACCACCCTGGTACTTTCCTGTTGTACAAATGATCTTGTAAAGCATGTGAATACTAGAAATCACACTTCCTAAAGTTCTCCTCTGCTCAACACTTTGTCTCTAGGTAGAAGTTCCAAGAATATTCATGCCATTTAATGACGGACTAAAGACTGTGCTCCTTTACCAAAGCTATACTCACTACATTGTGGACTTCAGTCCAATTGTAGACTCAAAAACATCTAAAAGAGACATTTGTATCTGAATATGTTGATGTAGGCACCCCAAGACATGTGTTATGTATTGCTTATATTGCTGTCCCAGTGAATGATCTCAGATGCAACATTTCTATAGCTTTAATGATGATGTATTGTGCAAATGGAAATAGCATTTTCCATTTAAATAAGGACCAAATGTTTACAAATGTGCATGATGAGAAGTAATTCACATGGCACACCACAGAGTTTGATAGGAAAAGGGATGGCAGCATTTAGTTTGATGAGAGCTTTGCATTCTTGTTATCATAATTGGTTCCCATCCATTGCTTTAGTATCCATGCATGCTACAGTGCGTTTTGGCAGACATGGTGGAGGAGGCGGGGAATGACGGTGGAAGGGTGTAGACATACAGTAGCTCTGTAAGCAAACAAATGAGAAATAGAATGGGAGCATTTGTTGGTTATCTTTGCGGCTTGGAGACCTAGCTTTCACACTGCCGAACCACACTGAGGTGGCATCCTATCACTCAAATGACTAATCGTTGTCCTCTTTACTCCTCCACTTTATTTTAACAACGAAAATCAATATATATACCTTTTCCTATGTTCTGCTTTCCCTGAAGAGCCATTTTCTCCATTTTGCCTGAATCATTGTCAACACTTTTAAAATGTTGCTGTATTAGTTACAGCGTTCATTAGTATTCAGGATGCAGCCCAACACTGACACACTTATGGTTATCAGCTGCAACTTTGTTTAGTGTACATCAGTCCTTAACTCTTTGAAAGCAGTACATCTCAATATCATCATGACATCATTTGTCACTGTAATGAATCCAAAGGCTGCTTTGACTTTCCACACCAAGAGTGAGAGGACAGGAAAGAGGAGGAGTGCAGGAAGGAAGTGAAAAGAGAGAGGGGAAGAGAGTTGGAACATGGGGGAAAGGATAGGGTGAGAATAGGAGAGGGAATTGGGAGGTTTAGAAGAGAAAAAGAAGAAACACGATCAGGGCAGAAAAGGAGGGAAAATAGAAGCACATGTGGATGAAAGAGGAAAGGAGATGGGGGGAGATACAGCCTTCAGAGAGTGGAGGAGGGTAAGAGGGAATCTCATGCTCTGTTCAGGATGCATTTCACTGCATTGCAGTGGCACACTGACACACATTTAAAACTACAGTTTCCGACAAGTCTCTATTGGTTCTTTTAGAGATTACAGATTGTTAATACCTCTAGTAGAATTGCAGTCAGTATTATAATCTCCCACATTGTTGGCCCATTGCCAATGTTGATGAATATCGTCACCAGGCTACACACCCAGTCATCTTTCACCATCTGCACAAAGACGCTCAGACGTCAGCCCGCTGTTGTTTTGATGCCTCATTTGACTATGATGCAAACCATTGACAAACAACATTATGGGTTTAAATCTGAACAGCTCCCTCCTCTGTCCCTCTGTCTCTCCTGTGAGTGTTAAGTGAATATGATGCTTATTTGTTACAGAAATGTCTCTTTAACTTATAATGGTTAGTAGATAAGAGTATTTCGTCTCTCTTTAGTTTGTATGTCCTTTTTCATGGTAGTGTTCAGATCATAAGAGATAAACCCTAACCCATTATTGAAATCATGTTAGACATGTAGTAATGCTGATATCGTTATCAAAGTACTGGCTCTTTTGATTCCAATCCTTTTTTTTCTCCAGATTATTTAACCATTGTGACTATATCATTTCTGCCTAACACTAGACAATATACCTTTTATATAACTGAATAAAACCAGATAATGCCACAACATGTATATCTTGTGTTTAAAGCAAATTCCATCAATATAGCACCAATAACATTACCTCCAGACTCAACCAAAGAAGTTGTCAATACCGGAAAACCTTTTTTTCAACCTGTAAACGTACTGAAATCTGAACATAATCTTCATCCTTTTTCATTCTCCCTTTCTCCTTTCTTTCAACTCCTCTGCTCTGTGCTCATCCTCTCCTTCATGTCCCTTCTCCTGTCTTCTGATGACAGCTGTTGGGAGCTGTAGTCAGACTGTCCAGAGTTTCTGTGTGTCAGCACTGGTCACCCTGCAGCAGGTGCGTGTGGGCGAGCGAAAACACACACGTTTCCATGTGTTGTTGCCCATTGAGGCTAGACTCTCTGACTGTCCGGTGTGTGTGTGTGTGTGTGTGTGTGTGTGTTCATGGGTAGACGGGGCAAGCTGACTCTCTGTCAGCAGCTATTGATGAATGAAGATGTGAGCGTGGTTCCCAAGGAGGCCAGGGCAACTATTACAGCAGACTATAATAAGCCTTGACCTTGGAGACCATGCTGAACCCTACAGATCTCCTTACTTAACTCCAATAACTCATATGATTGCATTGTAGATTTATCAAGATCGTTGTTTTGATTTATTGTTTTCACTTATTCACTGCTACATTCATTCACTTTTTCAACAAGTCCGAGATGAATTCAAACCACTCACAATGCACTACTTAGTTTATTGAATATTTAACTATAGACTTTCAGTATGATACCACACTGACAGAGTAGAAATATAAATCAAAGAATGAAATCCTAGCCTGTCTCTCTGCTTGGTGGGTGGCTCCATCTGTGTATGCCAACTGCTCAGCTACGAGTGTGTGCGGAGGGGTGTGTGAAATCATTCTTTACTCGGGTCTCTTTAACACAGTAACACACAGGAATACGTCATTTTTGTTATGCTTTGTTGCCAAATAATTAGTGTACATTTTTGAAAGGATATTATAAGTTCAAAATAAACTTTTGAAAATAAAAAGTTCAATATCTGTGTTGTTTGGGATACTTAACAGCATACGATGCAGCAGAGGCCCTTTACTATGTTATCAATGATTCATTGCCTCCCTAGCATTAGTGATACGCAGCCAGCATCATTTTTAATAAGAAACATAAAGAAGAAAATATGCATTTCCTAAATTTAGCCTTCTTACTGTTGATGTGGCCTTTCCCCCCAGCTCTCTAATTATCTATTGAACAGATCTCCTTACCTCTGACCAGCTGGGTAAATGCAAGTGTGTGTGTGTGTGTATATCCAGCTGTATGGTCTCCAGTCTCTTATCAGTGTAACCACTGGCCCGTAGTTAACAGCGACCATCTGGTGCCCATTCAGAGTTGGTTCCAGCTAGCGGGCCTCTCTGAGCTTCATGTCTAAACTACCCGGACCAAATCACTCCCCTTCTCCAGTTTTTTTCATTTTCCCTTTTGCTTGATAGTGTTCATCCTTCTCTCCTCGCTGTTTCTTGGTTGTCTTTCATAACAATGTTGGCACATTTCACTTTCCCACCATTCCCTATCTCCTCCTCCCTAGATGTATTTGTATTTCTCTCACCATATCACCTTTCCTCTAATGATAGGCTGTAATCTGTGCAAACATGCAGACTCCCTTTTGAGATCATTTCAATAAATACAGGCATATTAGATGGAGAGACAAATTCCCTCTCTTTAATATAATTAGCGGTCAAAACATCAGACCTGCTTTAACATAACGGCCTTATTTTGTGAGGGCAGAAATGATGACGCCAGTTTCATGTCGATGCTGCACTGGTGCTAACGTTTTCGATGGTCTCAGATTTCATCAAATAGTTCTCATGGCAACCAGAAAGAGTCTCCTGTTTATATAAACACAAACAAAGGAACTTTGGCCTTATTTAATCATGGAGAGCATGAGTGAGGATGAGGGATAACTGTTTAGCAAGCTTATTTAGCAAGTGAGTTGATTGCAATACTAGCCCAAAATAAACAGTGGTCCCTTGCACAGGATGTCTGTTCTAAAGGAATACAAAGGCTAAGTCAAATAAGAGCTAATGATAAAAAAAAAAGTGCCCTTTACATTTCTAATACATTGACACATTTCAATGTAGTGTCCTTTCAAAGACCTTCTTTCTGCTTTCTTCCAAAATGCATTAGCACACTCTCACACACTCTGTGTCAGCATAGTGTGACATTCCAAGGAACAGTCTGGAGGGGGGTTTAGGACAGAGACAGACTTGGCAGCTCGTCATCAAATCGTCATACTATCTCTCTCACTCTCTCTCTCTCACACACACACACCACCACACACACACACACACACACACCACACACACACACACACACACACACACACACACACACACACACACACACACACACTACACACACACACACACACACACACACACACACACACACACACACACAACACACACACACACACACACACACACACACACACAACACACACCACACACCACACACACACACACACACACACACACTAAAGGAAATCGGTCACAAATGTCCCTATATACCAGAGAGACACTAGTTCCCACAGAATGTCCCACAGAAACTAGAGCTTGTTAGAATTCTATATCAAAATATATAGTCCTTTCTTAATTTTAAAACATTACACAGAGGGAATAACTAACAGCTGCAAGAACATTATTTGACTTTATACTGTATACTCTCTATTGTGGGACATTTTTAATTGTCTTGGCCTGGGACTATTTTTTTGCATGCTTACCACATCATGCATTAGCCAACATATTGTGAAACATTAAAGCATTTTGTGGCCATATTTTTTCTCAAATACGCTAGTACTGCTTGCTCGCTTACTTCTGTAGGTTGACAAAGCAAAGCATCCGCTTAGCATCGTTTGTACACGGATGCACTGAAGAGTAGAGCTTACAGCGTTTAAGTGTATATGTGTGTTTTTTGACTGGTTAAGTGTTGGTGCTGCTGGGATAATTACAAGCCTCAGAAACAACCATGTCACACAGCAGCTATTTCTATTGACAGCCAGCTATGCTACTACACACACGGCAGCGGTCTGGCCGGAGAGCCGGAGAGTAAAGCAATTGAAACTTGTGTTTGTGTGTGTCTCGCTGTGTGTGTGGGGTAGACAACTGGAGCTGCCAATAGAGCTATTTCTATCCAGGGGTCACTCGGTGCTAGACAGAGTAGACGATGTGTGTTAGCAGCCACTTCATCATGAGAGCAACAACTTTCCACAAACAGGGCAGATTTGCCTGATATCCACTTTTAGCCAACATCCTAACTCTTGACACTTCTTCTGATGGCATGTGAGCTAGTAATGGGTAATACCATCAAAATCATTATCAGTATTAATAAGAACAATCTTTTCGCACAGTGTCACAATCGAAAATATGCTGAATATAATCACAGAATTGACCTTGGGCAAACCTCTATCATACGTGTAAAACGGCTCAAATGTATACCTTAAGAAGTAGCAAACGACAGTATTGACTTGTCCAACAATACGCTTTAGTGCTGTGTATAACTGTATATTGGCCTTCTAGGTTAGACTGTGTATCATATACTTCCCCTGGAGTAGGCCATGACATGCAAGTGATACAAAGCAGAAAACAAAGGGTCACCTCCTGACACTATTCAAGCCTAATACTCAGACTTTCACTCGCAATAGACAAGCAAACATAAATACACTGTTTCCACGGCAACTGGCAGAAATGGCAGAGGTCCCATTGACTTGATAGCTGCTCTGAGTTGGAGAAACATGCATGTCTCTTTTTTTCCACCTGGTGGTATTTCTTAATTATTTAACTACATAAACAAAAAAACGTTCTCATGATCATCATTCATGTTGCTATTGTGTAACGGTTACAATTACAAGGCTCGGTCACCTGGAATTTCTGCCTGTTTATGCTCATGGCATGGGAGGAGATCTTTTGCCATACCCATATCTTGAGCAATGCCAATGCCTGCAGACACATTTCTGTCTCTTTCTTGACGTATGTCTTTCAGTGAAATTGTTGCCAATGGAAAAGAGGGTATTGCAACAATCTCACAAAATCTGACTTGAGTGTGTCCTAGAGTTTAATCTTTCTATCACACCCATAGCAGCATACCTGTGCGTGTAGTCAGGAGCAGATAGTGGTTCTCTTGTTTGCCTCATATCAAATCTAGAAGTGTGGGTAATGGAAATTGAATAATCAACTGAAACCAGACTCTTCTCTTGACAGCATTGGCTGCAATTCTACAGTAACTTTATTATATAAAAAACGTTTGCCCCATTTAATCCTACGTTCTTTCCTTTTGGCTATGCGGCCTCCTCGTGGTACTATGGCATCCATCAGCCACACCCTTTTCAATAACAAGAAGTCAGAGTGAGGGCGAGAAGGACAGATGGATGGTGGATAGGATGACTAAACAAGTCAACGCAGGAATGAATGAGCATTATGGTGTTGTATAACAGGAAGGTCTTTTATGGCATGGAGTAGCCACACCCTCTGCAATAACAAGCATGCACAGTAAAAGAGAAACGGACTGATGAATGGAAAGAGGAAAAATGTTGAGGTTGTAATGGGCTCAATGGGACTGGCATTAAATTATATTTTGGTGACAGGTACTAGAACGTTACATTTGCCATCCAGAATGGCTTCATTCACTGTCATGCTGTGGCTCTCCGTGTACAGTGTCTCTGAGCAGTCAAAGGCACAGAAAGCTAATTCTGGTCTTTTAGAAGAACAGGACAGATGTGGATTGTCTGTAAACCAGTTCTTAGACAAACTGTTTGTTCATAATTACATGGTGTCTGAGACTAAAAACTACAGATGCTGTTCCACTGGTTTAGTTGTGGAGTGCAGAGACAGATGAATTCAGTTCATTCTGGTAGACGCATTCAGCTCAGTCGAACAGACCATAGCAGAGGAGATTTAACACAATATATTTTATAGTCCCTAAGGTTCAGAGATTGACACCAAATATTCTGCGTTTACTGTATGTAACTTGTTTTAATTTCAGGATACATATAAGAAAATTCTTAAGATTTCTTTATCAGTAATTTAAAACATATGCTCCACTCCAGCTCAGCTCCAAAGAAATCTCACACCAATGTTAGACGTTGAGGAATGTTTTTTTGTTCTAACATACATTTGCTTAGCCCTGTTCTCATTACCATTCAATAATACATTTATTTGGATTGTTCTGTAATTAATTCCTGCTTGGAGTATTTTTTTATACCACCTCAAACCCATTCAGTGAGTGTTTAAGCAAAATCAGCAGCATATTGAATTTGTTTTGTCCAGCCGCTGAGAGTAAAAGACAACTTTGTGTGTGCTTGTGTGTTGTAAATCTCTCTGTGCGAGTGAATGACAGCCCTGTGTGTGTCTCTGCATGCAGCAAGGACTGTGCTGACAGCAGAATGGCTCGCTCTGTTGGAGGGGATTCACACTTCACATCAGATCATCACAACCAATCTGTCTCTCACACACACACACACACACACACACACACACACACACACACACACACACACACACACACACACACACACACACACACAACCCCACACTCTGATCACTGGACAGAATGTCGCAAGATCTCCACACATTTTCATACAAGATCTCTCTGCCAATACCTTCTTTCTCTCACACACACACACACACACACACACACACACACACACACACACACACACACACACACACACACACACACACACACACACACACACACACACACACACACACACACACACACACACACACACAACACACACACACACACCACACACACACACACACACACACACACACACACACACACACACACACACACACACACACACACACACACACACACACACACACACACACACACAGTGGTGCTTCAACCCCACAGAGACTCCGACTAGTCACACTGAGCAGCAGGACAATAGTTCTGTCAATCAACGTCAAGTCTCTGCTTAGCTGCCGGAGAGCCTGAGGCCTTCCAGTAGACAGCTTGTTATCCTGTGAGCAGGAAACTGACACTGGCCTGAAGCATGTAAAGGCTCCAGCTCCAACTCCTCATTACTTTTTTGACCTGAATACATGTGCCAGTCATAAGTCAGTGTTTTCCACTGAGCGAGTGGGCTCAGTGAGTGCTTGTTACAGATGTTTCCTTTAGAAAGTACAGGCACATTTTTTTCAAGTCTATAATGAAGTTAACTAACAAGATTAGCTGACTACTGTATACTGTACTCCAATATATATAATTACTACACTGGTTTACTGTACATTCAGTTCTTAGATGCACAGAAAACAAGAAGAAGAAATTATGGATTGTTGTCGGTGTAGTTCAGTAGCATTTTTTCGCATATGAATGAATGCAACACATTTTAAAATCCCTGTGTCTGTATTTCAGTGTTGTGCTATTTAGTTACCTATGTATTTGGAGATCCTGCTAAATGACGCAGCTGCAGTCCTGCTGTAATGGAAATGTAACTCAACATGTTGTTAGTGAATCAATTCAGACAATCAAACCCTAAAACAGACTTGGAAAGCTAAAGCACTGTGTAGTGGCTGTGCAGACGAGTTGTTGATATTAGCAATTACGTCATTAAAAGCCTATGTAAATAGTAATTTGTTGTCTTTCTTTATTTCTTTCAGGTGGAACCAAAGACATTGGATCAGCGCTGACCAGGATGTGTATGAGACATCGCAGCATAGAGGCCAAACTCAAACAGTTCTCCATGTAAGCAACACAGCACATGTATTGGTTTGCTTTTTTACCTTTACTTTGTCTCCATATATACCAAAATACAGGATGTATTATATCTCTTGTGCAATTCTGGTGAACGATTGGCTGGGTTGTAGGGTGGGAGCGGGAATTTAATTGAGGTAACCATGTATATAAGCCCCATCACTGTGGTTTTATTGTGCTGAAAAGGCATTACACGTAGTTCATACTGTATGTCCAATAAACCTCCCCTCTAAAATTACGAAAAACATTTTCTTTTGCAGACCAAAATTCTCTGCAACAAGCTTTTAAAACTTTCAAAGATAAACATATGACTTTATTGCCTTTTGCAGTGTTTCCTATATAAGTAACTCACTCATTCAGTTAGTGTACTTTGACCCAAACTGTTTCCCTCACTCAAATAAAATGGTCTGCATTCAAATCTCAGCATACCCTCCATTTCTTGACATTTTGTGTGCGTGGGTGAGAATGTCCCTCGTCAGGGATTTTCTGGGAAAGAGACGATTTGTCTGGCAACACAAGTATCTCTAATGTTTCAGTGTTGCCATACATACCACATCTCTCTCTCTAACACACACACACACACACACACACACACACACACACACACACACACACACACACACACACACACATTGCACAGACAAGGGGCTCTCTAATTTCGGGTGGCATTTCAGTAGAGATTCCACTTGGATCTCCATAGCAGAGGCTGTACGCAGGGGGCTGTGGTTGCCCCCCACCCACTGACACACACTCACTTTTGGAGAAATGTCTACAAGAGGGAGTCTAATTTTAGTTTCATGCAGTAAGCCTGCAGCTGCCCACCTCTCACACTCACAAATACATCTCAAATACAAGACGGACACAGTTTGGTAATGATTGACAGACATGACTGCAGCAGCTTCTTACTTCCTCCTGTGACTCACAGTCAGACATAGGCAGACTGTTTCTTACCTCAGTCTCTGTTTTCCTCCCCTTTCTCTGCCTGTTAATGATTGGCATCATTGACCAAACAGTTTATAGACAGAAAGGCAAACCAGACATAATGATTTTGTCTGCAGTCTGTCTGCCAGTTTATAATTAGATGACAGTTATCGTGACAAACCCTGCAGAGCAGGTCATGTTGTTCACATTTCAAATAAAGTTTGTTTGGTAATATGATTGCTAAATAAAATGTTTTTTGGATGTGATTTATGAAAATAGTGAACCCAATCAGTGTTTATGATTAATTCCAATAGTCACAACTTGAGTTTTTAATAGTTTAACTTCAGATAGATTTGAATGGTTAAAGTGATTAACCGCAGCCCAGATTAGTAGTAAATGTCCGGTGTTTTCACAGGGCCTTCCTGGAGGGAATGATCAACCCTCTACAAGAACAGATGGAGGACTGGAAAAGAGGAGTCAACACTTTGGACAAGGACCATGCTAAAGGTAGGAGAGAAGAATGTAATCAAACGTAACAATAACACAACTGGCTGATCAAGAATCTTCTTTGACAATAGGATACACATTTTACATTTTAAAGCGATGTAAAGTGACAACGTTTTAACCAATGTTCAATGATTTGCTTCAGGATTTTTGATTATTCTTCTGTTCCACATGATATAACTTTGTCTATGAAAAACTGTAAATTAGCAATACGTTTTCACAGATTTGGTTTTCTTTTTTTATCTTGTCCATCTGTACCAGAGTATAAAAGAGCCCGGCAGGAAATTAAAAAGAAATCCTCGGACACACTGAAACTTCAGAAGAAAGCAAAGAAAGGTAAAAAAAACAAACACTGTGTCATTATTTATATAAACCAAATCTTGTGAATTATCAAAAATAACATTACTAGCTATAGTTCATCTTAAAGTGATTAACACAAATCTTGAACTAATTCTTGTTTTCATGGAGTCGTTACATTTTTACCAGAGTATGAAAACGAAAGAAAAGGCCATGATACAAAATAGAAACCTGCATAATATTCTTATTGTGCAGGAATAAAAACAACTTAAGTACAGGGATCACACACTTAAGGACTTAAAGCATTGCATGCCAAGCTCAGTGAAATATTTCAGTCTCAAGTGTCCTCAAAGAATTTGTTCAGATTTAATTATTGGAAAGCAAACTAGCAGAATGTTTTTGTTATCCTCCTTTAGTTTGCAATTTAATCGGGAACATCGAAACTTGAACTGTTTATGTCCCTCACGCAAACGGATTAGTCGTATACATGTTCCCAGAATCTGGTCATCTGTTTTTTTCACAGGTACAGCCTCATTTTTGGTCTGACTGTTGTGTAAACTAGTGTGCATCAGGACGGAAGAATTTCAAAACATTGACAGAATCCAGATGCTGTAATTAATTAATACTTGAAAATATGCACCTGAGCTTTGGAAGTAGTTTGTTTATGCTGTTTACGTTTATAGACCTACAGGAAAAATAAGATTATTGATGCATGAAAGACTTCAATTGTAGAAACAACTTGGGGAAAAAAATGCCACCTCGTGTTTGAAAATGGGAAGATGTCCAGATCCTATGTATATAGTTCTCATCAGACTGCAGTGATGTGTATAGAAGAAGTTTGTCCTGAGTGATTAGACTAGAGAGATTTAGTGCCGCTAAACATTACCTTACTTGGTAAACACTCTCTGAGAGGGCAGGAGCTTTTCCCTTCTGCAGTTCTCTTGGCTGAAGTTGTACCTATACGTACACATAAATACAATGAATATGCTTCCAGTGTGTTTAGAGATGATGTTAGTTGTAGGTCTGAATCACTGGATGTCTCAGAATCCTAATGTCAACCGATTTCTAGAAAATAAATGCAAGAAACTATTAATACAAATGAAGAAAATGTTATTCCTACTCCGACTGTGCAGTACATTTTACTTTGGAATGTAACTTATACTGTACATGATCATTACTAATACTGCTACATAACATGTGTCTCATTTACATACAGCTGTCTGCATGACTTTAATTATCATTAAACAATGCTGAGCTTGAGACCATAAAATGTGTGAGCACTCGAAGGGTTGTCCATGTGACTCTCCTTTCTGTTTACCAAACATGTCCAACCAATAGAAAAACAGGAAGTTGGGAAAAACATGATAATGGTTTATCTTTAAAAAGAAAACATACTGATGCTGTGTTTGGCTTAACAGTCATTGACTCCAACAGACACACACTTCTGCACCTTTATGTCATGCATTAGCGTTACATGCTGGCAGGTTTTCAGTTGACTTTGATCTCTTTCCTCTCCCTGATACCATCCTTCTGCTTGCAGCTGATAATCTGGGTAAGTCCGTTGGTGGAATAGACACACTGGGTGTTTCTCAATCGCGAGTAAAGCTGCTTCAGAGCCACTATTTCAAGCATACTACGTCATCGAGTGCCGCCGAAGTACTGTTCCAATCTCCAGCATACTTGGAAATCTACCGAGCCCGGCGTACTCCGTTTGGAGAAATATCGAGGCTGCACATGAGTAGACTCCGCGGTCTTAAAATCCCCACAATGCTTTGCGCACGGACCAATTTCCCCAAATCTGTGGCGGAAGATGTAAGGCGGGGCCTCTCATATGACGCACACCTGCACACTTGCTAGCGTGTTCCACTCTTTGTTTTCCGAATGCCAGGAAGTATTCTTGACTCGCTTCTGAAGCAAGATGCTCGGCAGACATGTGCTACCAAGCAAGCGTACTCGCGATTGAGAAACACCCAAAGTCCACGCTGTTACATTCTCTTCAATGCTTAAAGGGGACCTATCATGCAAAATGCACTTTTGTACGTCTTTTATACATGAATATGTGTCCCCGGTGTGTCAGGGAACTCACCAAGTGTCAGAAAACACTACCCTCTCTCTTTTCCTCCATACCCAAATCTCTAAAAACGGGGCTGCAACGGAGCTGATACAGATTTGAAATTGTTCTGACGTCAGAAACAGGGAGCTCCGCCTATATGGGGAATGGGGGGTTGGGCCACGGCCGGCCATTGCCGCTCGAAAGCGCTGGAGATGCTGTAGTACATATGCCAGGCCTGTAAGTGGCGCTGTAGTCTGCCACAAAAGCAGCGAAGAAGACTTCTCACAGAATCAGCCCTTGCAAAAATAGGGCTGGAAAAGAGCAAATAGAGCGAAATGAGGCATGGCTAAAATGCATGATCTGTTTGGTATTTTGAAAAAAAACTTCAGACATGTTTTATATAGGTATGGCCCTACAATATATTATTCAAATATAGCATGATACGTCACATTATTATATAAAGTGTGTGAAGCTGCAGCCCCATAAACCATGGTCCATCCATCCATCTGTTGCCTCTTGTACTTCCTTTCCTTTGATTTCTTCTGACTCTTGTCATTTACTGTATGCCGTTTTCCTGAAAAGGAAATTCAACTAGACCATGAAGTGTTCCATAACTGAGCCTTTGCTCTGACCCACATTATGGTAAAATAGAAAAGCGATATACTTTATTAGATAAAGACTATAGACATATTAAAACATGCTGTGGTCTGAAGCAGAAGAAGAGGAAAGGAAGTGAAGTGGACCTGATATATAGTTGGGTAAAGATAATTGGTCCACTTGGCTCTTCTGCTTTACTGGTCCAATTCTTTAATCTTACATTCATTTCCTCAAACTGTCCTTCTTTTTCATCGGCTTTTGGTCTTCACCTAAGTGTGCCAAGTTTCTGTTACTTTGCTTTTGTCAAAGCCACCTACTGACAAACTGATAAAAGCAGCTCATTGAGAAATAAAGTGATGATGCAATTTTAAAGGTAAGGGTTCGACACCATCGTTCACCTACAGCAATCAGTATACCAATAGATTATTATTAAATATCTGAATACACATCTTGCTAGCAACAAGAACCGTAAACCATTGCTGGCAGGGAGAAAATAAAATGATATTACACTCTTTGTTTCCTATCGATTGGAAAGCCATTTAATTTCTTGCCATCTTAGGGATTCCCATCCTTGGTGTGAGCAAAAATAATTTCACATAAGTTAACTTAAATGCAGTTTAGGAATATGCAACTAGTTTTAGATATACAACTTAAAAGTAGGGATGGGAACGGTTAATCGAATATTAGAAATTATAGTTATGTATATTTTTATTGTAATTTTTTTTTTTTTGGGAGAGGTGCCTAAGTTGATTACATATGATCAAATGGAATAATTCAATGTATACGACAGTGCCATAGCTAAGTGTGTTGGGTCTAAAGGTGTGTTTTGCTCCGCTCACCGGTCCCTCACAGCGGGCAGAGCTGCAGGTGCTGATCTCTCTCTCTCGCGTCCGGTTATACTTCACTCACGTTTATGTCCAAATCCATCAGATCTAGCTAGTTCTAGCTAATGATATGGCTGCTGCCCCTCCCTACACGCAGATCACGCAGACTCAAACCTCATCTTATGCCCAAATTCCAGCTGAGAGGGTCTTCTCTACAGCTGGCCTGATTGTGAATCGCCTCCGCACCCGCCTCTCCCCTGAGTAGACATGCTCATATTCTTAAACAAGAATGAGTATTGAATAGCTGCATTCTGTGCATAGGCCCTGTTATAGGTTGTTGATCTCTGTTGTAATAGGGTTACGTTACCCTAACCCGTTATGTTGTTCGTGTATGATCCCTCTTTAATTTAAAAACCAAGTTATGTTTTAAGCATTAAAGCTGTAGGCCTATAGCTGTCAACTGTTCAAACTGTGATCACCAGTTCAATACATTTGACAAATTCGACTTGGTTTCTATACTTATTTGAACATGTATTTATTTACTTTTCAAAATAAAATAAAAAAATATTTTTTTATTTTGTCAACAATTTTTTTTATAGGATATGTACATTTCGGTTAATCGGTTAACCGTTTTTTTGGGGGTCGAATATTCGAATATACATTTGCTTTCAAATTCCCATCCCTACTTAAAAGTAGTGTTTTCAATTTATGGAAATAATTAACACTCCATCTGTCTGCTGGTGTAGTTTTCTAATGTTTTGATATGTGTCTTGTGAGGGTGTTTTTCTGACCTGAGATCTTAGCCTTTGCTAAGTAACAGCCTGTGACTGCAACTTAATGTAATTATTGGTCATGTGAAAGCTGAAGAAGCTAATCTCATTTCTGTGTGTGTGCACATGTATCTTCATGAGTGCAGGACCCCCACCATATTCATCTTGGCTTAGTGACTCCCTTTATCGCAAGTTGAGTTTGGTTGAATTGGTTGGTGTGTGTTGCCATATTTTGGACACAGGACATCCACAGTACGCCATCAATTAGTCATCCTAATGGAGTGAAGCCAACACATCACACTACACTAGGTTTCACAAGCACTTATTGTCTTTAATTGAACACTGGAAAGACTTGTGAAATATATTTCGTTTTGGATTTGTTTACAGCGACTCAGTTCCCATTGAACTTCCTTGAACCCAAGTGTTTGTCTGTGGTTGAAGAGGAAGAGGAAGTAGCAATCAGGGCTTTGCCATTCACATCGTTGCACAAGTTATGGAAGAGAGACAGGGAATGTGTTCAGTTCAGCACTAACAACCCCTCTGCTTACCACAAGTTGACATCTCATGCCATGATGTGCCTGCATTGTCTCAGAACACGTGTGTGTGTGTGTATGTGTGATTGTGTGTGTGCAACCACCTCCATCCCTACAATTACGTTTTTTTTATACATCACCACTGATGTCTGCCTCAAGCTGATTGAGTAATGACTGAATGGCTTTTGGTTGGATATTTTTTACTCTATGTGTGGTATTTCAAAGTGTTTTATAACATTTACCCTTCTGGTCAGTTTCCACATGAGCTTATGCATATCTGGAATTTATGACCTTGTGATTCACTTTTAAAGGGCTAAACTCAAATATTTCTCATTACAATGAAGTCGGTTTCATTGCCTTTGCAGAAAAAAATCTAACTTTTTAATATATTATCATGAGTTAAAGGATAGGGTGCTTCCAAAATGGGTGGACCTGTGACAAAAGCACCTAAGGAAGATATGTTACACTGATTGTGATGATGTCTGGGCACTACTCTACTCGCTTCCCAAGATACTCATTATCACTACCAAAATTGCAACAAAAAATAAATTTGCCTTTCCATATGTCTCAGACAGAGTGCCTCAACTTACAGTAGCGTCCAAACCCACTGTGGTTATGTCAAGAATACACTCTGCCAAGACTTGAACTAGTGGAGAAAATCAGAATACAGCATGTTCCCTTTGTTTACTGCATGCCAAGAGACACCACAGCATCACAGGCTTACGGCCTCCAAGAGCTACTTATCTACAAAGAGGCCAACCTGTTTGCCTACATATTTCAATGTTTTTTTGTTTATCATAAACAGTTCCTTTAAACCCAGTGCTGTGACAGGAATACTTCACAATGTCACACAACTTCTCTGAGCATTACAGCAGCATTACATAAACTGCGAGCATCTCTCGATGTCATGGCTTGTATTGAGCATGTTCCATAAAGTTTACATTTATTACAGTTAACTGCACACTCTTTTATTTGATAGATGTCATTCAATAAAGATAGACCAGCTATCACTAGTGATTGAAACATTATCTGAAATGTCAGCATAGCTTACAAATAATTGCCTAGGCAACAAGATGGAAAAAGACACATTTTGCCTGGAGGGAAGTGAATAATAATGAGTTCTGTCCTGCAGTGGAAACCAGACTAATGAGTGAGGCCTGTCTCGCCCTCTCATGCTCAGTCATACTGCCAGTTCTCCACAAAACCTAGTACAATGTAATTGTATACTTGTCTCCTCTAAATGTGGCCTTTAGATCTATATGAGCCTGAAAATATATACTGCAATTTGGACTTTCCAGTCCACAGTCCATCTACTCCATTATGGTCTTCATAGTGTAATAGAGTATGAAGTGCCATAAACACACACACACAACTCCCATTCCTCTCAGCGTCACGGTCACCTCAGCTTGGTAAATGGATCCCCTCCATATGGAAAATCAGTTTGCCTTATTTTGTCAACAACCATCAAGTAATAAGAGCTATCTAATAGGGACTCACACTTGGCAACTTCATCAATCAATAAACACATTGCACTCAAGTAGTAAATATTTGGTAATTTCTAAGTTATGTCAGCTGTTGTGCAATAGGTGCATAATGACTATTTGTGCCTTTGGCTTTTTCCATTAACCTATTTTGTTGCGCCCTTGAAGCCATTGTTGATTGTCATTTTAATGGTGGTGTAGTCACCTGAGGAAGAGATAAAGCAGCTGAAACTGAACTTCCCACATGCTGTATGATACCTAATGCATACACTGCACTGACATATCAGAGAGGAAAGATCACACGTCCTTACATTTCACTTTTGAGGTGAGGATGATTCGCCTGTGTAACCTTATCTGCTTTTTTTCTCTACTGATTTGCATGGTATAATACCACATGTTAAATGTCTCGGAAAGACGCCAGTTTGTTATCATTGGCCAGACCCAAGAGCAGACAGACACACAGACCACAGAGTGGTTCACTGTGGGTTTAACCTTGATGGACCAAAGTCAACTACTGTGTGTGTGTGTGTGTGTGTGTATATAAATGTGTGTGTGTGGAAGTGTGTGGAAGTGTAGTTCAAGTGGTTAGATAATGCCTTTGAGGCCCACTGTTTGTCATCCTGGGTAGTCGCCAGCCTTCCTGCCTCCTTGGAGAATTTAAGAGGGCTTGATTTGGCTTCAGGGTATCCCGACTTAATATCGCACACTCACCCACAGAAAAGACACACAATACAAGGTCTCAACAACAGGATCACCTTGGGAAAGTAATTGCCCTAAGATATTCCTTGATTTGTATATGCATATGCATATTCAGACAGCACAAGGACCAGATGGTCTTCAAAATACCTTGCACACTTGCCATTCCTAAAACCAAACACTGAGTCACCTAAACTATATTTTGAGTGTCAGACAAAGAGTAATGGAGGGATATTTAATTTAGTTTTGGCTATCTCGACATAATGGATTGAAGTTCAAGAACAGCAAAAGCCTAAAGTAGATAACCTTCTTGCCGCCTCTGTACAATTGACACGAAACACTTCCATGGAAAGAGTGGCCCTTCATGCAGAGCTGATAGCCAAAAAAGTAGTGAGGACATTCAAATGCTAGCACTGAAGATAGCATTGTCCACAATGAAGATATTAACATGTAGAGCAGATGTTCAAATGACAGAGAGTAGTTGTGCAGATTAAATGTTCTTTCATTGCTACATGATCATATTGTTTGTGACCTTTCATGCATTTTATTAGCATAACTCTATTATTTTTCATGGTTGTGTGCAAAGAAAGATAAAGGGAGAATATTGCCCATCAGGTTTAGTGGTAAAAAGCATCTGAGCACCTTCATTTTAAACGATTGTGAAGTAGTATTAGAACTATTGTAGGTAAGGATTTACAAGAATTTAGTTTTACATTTACAAGAAATAAAGTACATTACCTCTGAGATCATAAATAAGTTTTCCCTGAGAATATTACCACCCTCCCTAGTTCTGTAAACTTTATTTTCTAACCTTCAATGGCCCAAACACACCGTCTTAGTTAATCACATGTTTCCTTGCGAGTTGGCATGTGTATTATACCTGGAATAATGTGTTATTTATCATTTTTGTTTGTCCATTTTGTTTCGAAGGTCGTGGAGATATCCAGCCGCAGTTGGACAGTGCCATGCAGGATGTCAGTGATAAATACATTCTGCTGGAGGAGACAGAGAAGCAGGCCCTGAGGAGGGCTCTCATCGAGGACAGACAGAGGTTCTGCTGGTTCGTAGGCCTGCTCCGTCCTGTAGTGGTGAGTACAGCTGTAAAAAAAAAAGAAGAGGGATGAGCTTTCAGAAAGCATTTTCAAGCCCTCTACTTCTTCACAGTATATTCTTACTCCAGGCTCTCATAAAATACCCTTTTCTGCTATCTAAAGAGGAATCTGCTCTCTCTCTGCCATGAAATCTTTTAGGATGAGGAGATTTCTATGTTGGGAGAGGTCACCCATCTCCAGGCAATCTCTGATGACCTCAAAGCCCTGACTTCTGACCCCCACAAGCTTCCCCCTGCTAGTGAACAGGTGAGGAAAACCATCAAAGGGGAAACTGACATTCATCTCACTGACTGACTTGTTTTTGTTTTTTTAAGAGGTTCTGTGGATTAAATAAAGCCTTGTTAAGTTCCGACTTTAAGTTTGACCTATAACTAGGACTTGTGTTTTCCTCCCTCTCAGGTGATCATGGATCTTAAGGGCTCAGACTACGGTTGGTCTTATCAAACGCCGCCCTCATCCCCCACCACCACCATGTCCAGGAAGTCCAGCATGTGCAGGTACGTTTCGTCGGCCAATCACAACACTCGTAGTAGCAAATAAGTGAAAGAGAGGTCTTTCAAGTACACATTTACCTACTGTACCCATGAAAGCATGAAAGTAATCAGGGTGTCAAAATGATGTTGAACGGAAAATCTATTTACACCAGTTATTTTTGGTGAACTACTATAATAACTGAGGAGATGAAAGCATACTATGTTTATATTTGGCCAATGACATGTAAACACATAGGATCTACTGTTAATCTGCAAATTGGTCCTGTATACCCTTATGATGTATGTGAATCTTATTAGGAGACATAGTTGTAATGCAGTATGGGACAAGGACACAAAGAAAAACAATTGTGTTGTCCAATCTCTGTCTGCCACCCAGTGGTCAATCTGCAGGAGTTTGCAAATTATTTATCAAATGATGTAGAGTATAATCCCTGCTTGATCTTCTCTTATGGTAGTGATAGTTCACTTCACAGAGAAATATAATTAAAGGTGACCTAGGTGACATTTGTTTGACTGATAAAAGCACACACTTAGTTCTGTAGCTGTTCAGACCATGTCTTCTACCGTCTGTCCTCCTTGCTTTTTTGTGTCTCCCAGTAATTTTTCCTGAACTGTTCTAGTGATAAGAAATACATGTTATGCTCCGTTTGTGTATTGCTTTGCATTTTTTCAATGTTGGGTTGTGGGTTTTCTGTGAACAAATTACAATTTGAGATTATCCGTTATCTCGTGGAAAGAACGTTTAAAGGCCTCACACACTCTGAAAATATGTTGCAGAGGAGCCTTATTAAAGTTTCCGTCCCCAACAAGTCTTTTTTTAATCCTGTCAAATCATTGTGAGACCGCCACTTTTATGATTTTGATTCTTTGCAAATTATAATTGTTACTCGTTTTTTTGTACTAGAAGCTTAAACTAGGTATAGTTTTGCCTTGTTCCAATGATTTATTACATTGTATGTATTTTTGCAATCTGCTTTAGATTGAATTCACACAGTAATTATGCTGTTTGCTTTTAATTAGTGTTCTGTGTGAATATCCTCAAAGTCTCCAGATCCTGTAATTATCCTCATTATGATGTCAAGCCTCTTATGTTGATTTGTGTTGTTGCCTTGACTGGATCGGCCTCAGTCACTGCCTGCTGCATCTTGGTGTGCCGTGTTAATTGTTTCCCACCCTGTCTCTCCCCAATCCCCGGCCTTCATCGCCCTCCTTTTTATTCCTTTTTTTCCCTTTCTTATCCAACTTTCCTTCTTCAATCCATGTCTTTGGGTGCACTTGATTCTCTTTACCCGGCCTGTCACTGCCAAATGTCTGCTTCCTCTGGTCCTCCCCTCATCCATCACTCCTTCCCCTTTCACAGTAGTCTGAACAGCGTTAACAGTAGTGACTCCAGGGGATCCAGTGGCTCTCACTCTCATTCTCCTTCCTCCTCTTCTTCCTCCTCTTCCTCACACCACCTCTTCCACCACCATCACCCCCGCCATCGGTACCGTAGCTCCACGCTACCCCAGCAGGCACCGGCCCGGCTCTCTAGCATCTCCTCCCATGACTCGGGCTTCATCTCTTCATCCCACGACCAATACACAACGTCCAAATCATCCTCGCCAATGGCAGCCGAAACAAAGGTAAGAAAAACCCTCAGTTACATACACTTTACTTCCCCTCAAAGTGTTGCATGTACACTAATCGAGACAAGACTATAAACCGCATATGCTCTATGATTTACAAGTCATTGTAGTCAGAGATAAAACCCCAAAGCAGCAATCACACAACCCTTTCCCTCACACATCTTCCCAGCCATCATGAGAGGCAGTTAGCTGGCAGCAGTAACTCTATGTGATCATGGTGAAGTCATTTCACCGCTATTATTATTATTGCATAAATGCTCAGGAAATTAGTCTGCCTCCATTGGAGCCCAGGGCAATACAGGTCACCCCCATCCTGCTATTAAAGAGTCCACCGCTGTGACAGCCTGCGGTTTGGCTGGAGCATACTGTGTGTTGTATTTTCATTAAATGTATCACAGTAAAATGACATGTTACAGTGTGGACAGTCATTTCTTTTACAGGCGCCGAGTGCGTGTCTCTATCAGAAGGTCTCATTCTGTCAGTTTTATCCAACCATCTGACACGAGGTTTCCGATAATGATCAATGTGAGAGCACAGAGGATTATCGGCATGGGGTTTGTGGTTTGAGATCAACCATGAGAAGCGGCTGCACTAGCTGACATTTTGTTAGCACGCCAGCAACCAGAGTTCCCCTCTCCAGAACACATTGGTACAGACAGACTCCAAGTTTTTATGATGCAGGGAAGGTGGTTTGGCAAGCCCATATCTGACCCATATACAGAAGAGTCATGGGAATCAGTTCTGGGGTTGTAGATACAATAGTGCATGTGTGAAAGAGAACAGTCTCATGGCTAAACTAGGCTAACAAAAGTTCAATAAAGACAAGATAGTGCTTAAACACATAATGTGGATCTCTTCAATTTCCATCCTTTTTTCAATACACACTTTTATGAGGGGTGTTGTTCAACAAAAAAGGTTATTTCCCTACAGATTAAGTGTCTTTGTTAATAAAATAACCAGGGCCGATCCCTTTGATGATACAATGTGTCACATAGGTTAAGTTTGTGAGGATACTTTTGACATCCAAAAGAAGATCGTTGCCTGTGCCTTCCTCTAACAAAGTTCCAACACATACAGATAGCGCTGGTACGACTCCCAGAGCACTCTCTCTGCAGCCTCCATGGTCACCTGGCTGTTCTCCCCACTAACTGCTGAGAACTGTGGAAAAGTTGCCCGTGCTCTCTAACAAACCGCTCCTCTCTGTCTACCTGCTGACATGTCTGTCTTTGCAACTCTTCCCCCTCCGTCTGTCTCAATTCCTCTCTCCCCCTCCTCTTCCCCCTCTCTCCCTCTGGTCTCCCCCTGCTGACTGCTTGCTGCTGCCCTCGCTGTCCCAGCCTTGTCCCAGCTCCAGGCTCTCTGAGGTCTCAGAGACTGGGCAGCTCCACAGTGACTGCAGCTCCCCCTCTCCTCTAGCTGCTGCTAGTGCACCTCAGCACGATACTGACAAGGTGAACCACACTCCTCCACTTCCCCCCTCTCTCTTATAAATGCACCACAACTTCTTCGTACTAAACTCCAAACTTGGGTGTTCACTGCATCGACTTTAGCACAGAAGTCCATTCTTTTATTCAGTTCTGCATTTGTTACTATTTCCTTTTACTATCATCCATATGGATTCCTTATTGTTTCTGTTTTCAATCAATCAATCAAAGTTTATTTATATAGCCCAAAATCATACATTTTACATTTTTCTCAGGGGACGAATATGACACCCTCTGTCCTTAGACCCTCACATCGAACAAGGAAAAACTTCCACAGAAACCCCAAAGTTAATGGGGAAGAAATGGAAGAAACCTTGGGGATTTCCCTTAAAATAATTGACCCTTTGTGATATTATTTATTTTGTGTTTTGTATTCCATTGTTTACCATTATAATATTTTTTCCACTTTTTGTGATTGTTCCTTATTTTTGTTTTTGTTATCATCCCTCCTCCCTCCTGCACACACATCCAGTTGTCTAACGGTTTTGACAGCTACAGTCCGGCTCATTCCCCCTACATTCATAGCAACGGGGGGAGTTTAGGCTCAGGGTCAGGCACTGCCTTCTTCCCTCCTTCATCCCCATCCCACACCACCTCCTCCTGCCCCACTCGCTCATGGTCTCGCCCTGCCTCTGCCTTGCTGCCAGACCACCCTCAAAACTGCACGCTGGGCTCCACCATGGTGCCTTCATCACGAGTCCCGAGCTGGAAGGTTGGTTCATCACATCCCATCCTCCTTTGTTAAACAAGTTCATTCTTTATCAGTTTGATCATTTTTGGTTAATTCTGCAGCTTGGAAAGAAGGGGGAAATAGTTGTAGGTGTTCATCAGAAGCACTTCAGAGTAATGTGAAGTATTAACGGTGAACTCTTACGTGCCTTTCTTTACAGGACTGGGCTAAACCGGGCCCTTATGACCAGCCTATGGTCAACACACTGAGGAGGAAGAAGGACAAGGGGACCCCTACTATAGTGGACAGTAATGGTAGTTTGAGTAATAATAGCAGCTTGGCATTGACATCCACCTCAGCACCACCTCTGGCTGCACTACAGACATCTGTATCCATGGAGGAGAAGAACAGAACTGTAGCTGCACAGCTCAAGGTCAGTTAGTCTCAAACTCATACAAACACAGCCTGCCTCATTTAGACCATCTCACTTACAGCCAGCCGTTAGTTTGTGTTATTTATAGCACATATTTATTGTGTTATGTGTCTTTTATATTTAGCTTTTTAACTTTTGTCTGTATTATGACCTTAATTTTCTCCGTTTAGACTCTAGAAACAAATATGCTCTGGCATTAAAAACGTTGAGAAGTTTGCTGTTAGCCTTAGGTCTACTGTTGGATCTCTGTTCATTGTTGATTCATCTGATTTATATTTTGCGAAGGTCTATATGTTTCCGGACATTCTGTCTTGTTTTTGTGCCTAAAAACAATAATACTATGCTGCAGCACACAACAATAACATGGGTCAGTCGACATGTAATGCCATCTGTAATGCTAAGTTCAGATGACTTCCCATTCAACTTCTAGCAGGCTGATGTTTTTGCACTCATGGGATTTAAACCACATGAATCAGCCTCCCACCATTAATGTTCCCATTTAATGACTTTCATGAGCTGCCCCTAATGATTTTAATGACTTAAAGGGCCTGGCTGTAGAGAGACTTTGAGACCATACTGAATGTTTGTTTTCATTGGGTGATTGCTCCAGGCTGGTGAACTTGAGGCCCATGAGGAGCTGGCTCTGGCTTTAGCCCGAGGTCTGGAGCTGGACACCCAGAGGTCCAGCAGAGACTCCATCCAGTGCTCCAGCGGCTACAGCACTCAGACCAACACCCCCTGCTGCTCTGAAGACACCATACCTTCACAAGGTAACACATTACATCTAGGATCAGATGTTCACCATCTTTTTAAGAACACTACTAAAACTTCTCTTTTTTTAAGGGTTCCCTCAGATCTTAAAAAGGGCATTTCATTTTCAATCTTGAATAATATGGCCTTAATTGTTATTTGAATATCTAAAATCAATCTTCTTAAAAAAAAAAAAAAAGACATGGGAAGCAGGACTTTATGCATTGTGCATGCTGTTGCATTATACCATTCTAAATATATTTAGTAGTATCGTTTTTTTTAAATAATTGTAATATTGTTATCATTCATTGAAGCTAAAGTAACCCCTTTTTTGTCCTCTACTATCATAAAACACTGTATGTTGTGGTATCAGCTCATTGTTAACCTCTCTGTGTTCTCTTTAGTTTCAGACTATGACTATTTCTCGATGGCTGGAGACCAGGAGCCTGAGCAGCACTCTGACTTTGACAAGTCCTCCACCATCCCCAGGAACAGTGACATCAGTCAGTCCTACCGCCTCATGTTCCAGAGCAAACGGCCCGCCTCCACCGCCGGCCTGCCCAGCACACACACTGCGTACCATGGACAGGGGTCTTACCCACAGGGGCCCTACCCCCCTACACCTATCCACACTGGGGCTTATCCTGCTACACCTACAGGTACACACTGGTGTTGCACATTTTTACGATATCATATTGGTTGATGCTAATATTTCTTATTTAGAACACTCTTTATACATGTTTTATAATAGTAATACTTCATCAGATTAATATGTTTTTCTTGTCTTGATATCCTTTTTTGTGTTTTCTTTATAAATCATTAAGGCAAATAAAAAATGTAATTTGTTATTAAATGAAATTACCATTTGTGTTTGCAGGCCCGAGTTCAGGTCAAGGATTTTATTCTGGATCCAGCTCCCATAATGCCTCTGGCTCCTACTCTATGGACCGTGGTCCAGTTCTTGTCACCCCTGGTACGGCCACGATCCGCCGCACCCCCTCTTCAAAACCCTCCTCCCGCCGCTCAGTTACGGGCACAGGCCCCATCCCCATTCGTACGCCCGTCATCCCGGTACAAATCCCTACGGTGCCCGACCTGCCCGGAGCAGTCAATGGGAGCAGGGCCTCAGAGGAGAGGGGAGGGGGAAAAGGAGACGTAAGCCCAGATTCTCCAACATTTGCAGGAGTGGAGGGCACTGGCACGCTGCCTGTGATGTCCTGGAGTGGTCAGGCTACCACCAACCCCCCCACTGCACCACTCGCCCAGCTGCAGCAGCAGGGAAGAGGAGGAGAGGAGGAAGAGGAACAGTCAGAGGGCAACATGCTGATGGCCATCCGCAAAGGGGTGAAGCTCAAGAGAACCCTCACTAACGACCGCTCTGCACCACGCATCGCATGATGACACAAGAAATACGAGCACAGTTAGGCTTTAGCAAAAACGTTGCTTAAAAAAATGCAATGTACAGAATCAAAAGGCTTCTTATGCTAGTATGAGAAATGTATCACACCTGTTCTACATGTAGCCTTTCTCATTCTGTAAACCTTCATCACTGCAGAAGCCATCTATAACGATTAAACATAGAAAAAACATATGCTATTGTTCAGGTTCACATTTTCTGATTTGGCTTAAGATGCCTCAGAAATTGTGCAAAGCAAGGTTTGTTAAAATACTGGTTTAGACCTGAAATGCATCCCATGCCCACTTGGTGATGAATCCTTGTTAAAGTTCAATAACACTACAAGCCTTTACGAGCACAAGGTAAGATCTAATTTCTCACATAGGTCCTGGAATTAAGGTTGTCGCCCTAAGCACTAACATTTTCTTTTGCAAAACCCATAGCTTTGTGCTGACAACACAAGTACAGAGTAACATTACACCACAGTACGTTCATTTCTTTAAGAGGGCCGTAAAGATATATTTTGTATCCGGTATTCTTCCTGAAGCTGAGGGCTTGACAAGGACAATGTGTCTGCCTCTCCTCTGTGTAAAAAGACACTGACTATGTGTAATCTCATTGTTTAAGAGTGCGTTGTACCATTGCGGGACAAATAGGCATTCTATCTGCCTAGTGACTTGGCAGAAGGAGCACAAGAATCAAGCAAGTACTTCACAGCATCAAGAGAGCAATAAAATGCACCATTTGGCACCTCCTGAATTGTATTGACCGCTTACATGGAGGGACGCCCTGATGGCTGCAGGAAGGGACTGTGTTAAAGCTGTCCACTCACAAAGGATTCAATATGTGAGATGTCCACAGAGCCAACATAGCAGGGGAATAACCAATACAGACAACCTCCAAAAGGAAAGGACCTGCGTTGTGTTGCAGACTGAAAATCATCTAAGTCAAAGGTTTAGGAGACTACAGTGTGACTAAAGCGTCACATGGTTGATGCCGTGACATTAACAGACTCTATAAGTGACGTCTTGTTTTAGTTGTTTTAGTATTTACATGATTTGTAAATATTTGTGGACTTTTGTCAGTGCTTCTCACTCTCTGTATTTCTTTCTGCTCCTCCACACTGCCACAATCAAAACATCTTAAAACCGGATGCTCATTGAACATATGATCATCAAACCCTATTACCTTAAGGATATGATTTCATTTTATTTTTCACTTTTTTTTGTTTTACAAGTATGAAATCATCCTTGAATCTGCAATATCTACATGCTGAGCTTTGTAGAACTCCTCAGTGGTTTGTGTTTATACAGTATATTAGCAGTTATATTAGCCCCTTCTTTTTTGTAGCATTTATTAGCCATAATGCAACACTACTAAAAAGTACAATTGTGCCATGTCAAACTCAACATTAAATAAGGAGGACAAATATTTGCTGATGTTCTGAAAGTTATGAGTAGAATGCTGTTTTCATGGTAATGCCATACTGGTTTTTATTTGTCTGGTTGCTGTTATATCTAACTCTTTGTCTTCTTTGGAAAGCATGTAAACGTGCATGCTTTATTCCTTTTGTTAATAAGGTTTTCATTTTTCATTCAATTCCAATTCTGGTGTTTTCAGTTTTTGCAGTAGCATCACAGGTCCAGTACGTACAGATTGTATTACCCTTAAAACTAGGAAATCGCATCCCAATCCATTGTATTGGTTTAGAAATATGTCAATTTAGGTGGTACAATTTAAAATATTTTGTTTTTATGCTGACAATAAGATGCATTGGAGATATGACTGCAGACTATAGGCTGACTAGTATCACTTAGCCTGTATTTTCATTTTCATTTCAGTTCACTGTGAGACCATGGCTTCTACAAGATGTATAGATGTTATTTCGCTCTACAGGTTATTCCAAGAACTCACTAATTTTTTTATTTTTTTTATTCTTCTCAGTCTTTAAATCTCTTGTTTTCTCAACCTATTTTTATACATATATAAAATATCAGAGTAGTAGAGTTGTTTACTCTATCTGTGCATGTACTATCTGACGTGTTGTTTCATCAGCTAAATGTTCTCAATACCGTCCTGCAACGATTAATTTAAGTCCCATATTTCAGTCGCATATGCATAGTTGCACGTCATTTTTATGATAACATATGGTTTGAAAGTGAACAGTTTTGGTTTGATAATGGAGAGGCCTGCATCAGTGTTATGCGTTCACATGTTGGGAACGGAAATGTTTGCATGATGCAGAGCTGAGTCCAGTTAAGCATCAGTTTGTTCAAGATGGGCATTTCCTTCACAACAAGTGTGCTTCAATCATCATTTTATGTATACATTTAAAAAATAAATGCATTATTTAGAGCGATGGAGCTGAACTCTGGCTTAATCTGACCTGACATCTTGCCATGAACTTCAGTTTTGTTCTATATTTTAAGAAGGTTTCTTATGTATCTAATGTAACAGCATTTTACAAAAGGAGACATGAGAGCAAAATAAGGGATGACAAAAGAAAGATATCTGAATTAAACCCAAAGTGTGAACAGGGGGATGCACCACCACTTGGTTTACATAACATAACACTCAGTTCTTTATATTGTTGATGTTTATATTTTTGTTGTTTTGTTGGCCGTCCACCTGTCTAAAACGTATGTTATCGACTTGTAATTTCCATATTTAAATTACTAGCATAAATATATATATATATTATATCAGAGTTGCCACATGCCAGTATATCCTATGAATAAGATGTTTAGAGTTTGTGAGGGTTTGAAAAAACAGTTCAAACTGGTTTTATAGTTTTTAGCTTATTGTCCCCCCCCCCCCCCCCCCCCCCAGGAGAGTTGACCTCTCGGTATGTCCCTGTACAGTTCAACAGGCTAAGATGCAGTTTGTTTCCAGAAGGAAAAGGTTGTTATTTGTTGTGTAATGACAGCTTTAGCAATACAATAAAACATATACATTTTGCTTTGGCTCACTGACTTCTTGAATGTGCAAGTCTACGTTCTCTGTGTGTTTCAAGAGAATCAGACATCAGATCAGACAACTAGCCTACGACTTTTTTTAACATCTTCGACCATTTTGTTGCTGAACTTTTTGACTTAAACTTCAAGCTTTGCAATTGTTTTTGAAAGCAGGAAATTAATTTATATTCCTTTTTTGCAGATTTAACCCTCGTGTGGCAAAAGAACAATGAAATGTGTGCTTATTTAATTTATTGTAAAGTCAAACTGTAAACTGGGACAGTGTGTGGCAGATATTGTCATGTACAGGTTCAACGATGAACACGAAAAAGAAATCGTAGCCTTTTCTCCACCAGGGGGCGTTCTTGTATGCCTCCTTTTAGCAGCCAAACCTTGTTTATGGTTCTACTTGGACAATGCATCACTCCCATAGACTGTATATATAGATCACTCCCCATCCCCAGAGGCCTGAAAACACTGGTCCAATCAATTGAAGTACAGTCAAAACCACAAATCACACCGAAGGGCATGAATAAACGCCCTAACTATTGGATTGTGAGTTATATGGTCTTTTTGTTCTTCAAGTACAGTACAGGCTACCTCCTTGATTCATAACTTCCACATGGTGTCATATTTTCCTCGGGTGTGGTGGACTGTTGATGGAATAGCTCAAATAACCCGCGTGCATAATAGCAGAGAAGAGCACACACCCAACAGACAAGCGGTACAAAACCTGTAAGAGATTAACAGCCTGTCTGTGACACTCAGTAGGCTATACTGTAAAGCTATAACTTTTCAACCTCTGTTTCTATCCCTAACATTTAATTTCACTTTTTAAGTATGCAGGAGCAGAACGTCAGGTGGTGTTTTTGAAAGAAGACGTGGCTTGTCGTCGTACTAAACATGAAAGCATCTTACGGTTTTATACTGAACGTACGTCCGGCGGTGCCGTCAGAGTTACGCACGGAGGAAAGCAGCACAGCTATTGGAAAATATTTTCGGGCTGATGACGTTTCCTCCCATCGCCTCCTACCATCCTGTCAGCCAGAGGTTACAGCAGCCGGGAAAACGCTCGCAAATATGTGATATTTCCTCAAACACTGCTGCCAGTTTAGTGTTTCAGGTATATTTTTTGTTCGGGTATCTACAAAACCTCACTGCTGGTAAAAAAGGAAACGTATTCTCCGGAGCAGCTAGCTTCAAGGTTTCTTGTGGAGGTTGTTGGACGGGACAGCGGGACCATCGACTGAGGTGCGTCCGAACAGACAAGTTGAACCTTTTCCTATTTTATATTTCTCAGAGGGCTCGTAAAATAGCTTTGACTTGGTATTTTCTTAAATATTATGTAATTGTTGTTGCCAGCACCGTGTTTCTCTCTTAAAATCAAGCAATATCTGGCTACACTACGGGGATACAGGGTGTTATCACGCGATGGAAGCAACGGTTATTTCAAATTTCAGCGACATTATTTCACAATTGTCATGTCACGTTGTATTATGGGTAAGTGCAGACTCATGTTCTATTGTCCTGCACTCTTCTCCATCAGGTCTCCGGAGCATTACTCTACCCCCATGCCCGCCGCGATGCTGCCCTGCCTGCGCACCGTCCTGCGGCCTGCCCTCTCTCTGAGAGCCGGGTCTGCGTTGGCCACAGCCGGACTCGGCAGCCACCAAACCCCCGCTATAGCTTCCTGTGCACGGAGCACCTCAGAGCCTGCTCTCTCCATGCTGGGGCAGCGGAGGCACCTGGGCACACACCCGCTGAGGGAGAACGTGGACCCTCTCGACTCTCCCCGAGGAGCCAAGGAGTTTATTTACACTCTCCATCCCACCGAGAGGAGCTGTCTGCTCCGAGAGCTGCACAAGTTCGAGTCCATAGCCATCGCTCAAGGTAAGGGAGGTGCTACAGTACAGCATGCATATTAACAGTAGATGGCGTACAGCAGGGACGGTAATGGAAATGCAGTTCAGCTATACAAATTATCTTTAATATTATATACAACATAGCAGATCATGTTATATTCTTTATCAGAAAATGCTTAATGAATACATTTATAATTGATGATAATGTGTGTTGTGTCATACAGTTACTCATCCCCAACTGCAGGTCACAGTAAGATCTTCTATTCACTACTGGATATAACATGCAATGACAAGCAGTTAACTCTGGGGTTTGATTTTTGGAGTGGAATCACAATTGACACAAGCTACAGCATCAGGAACAGGCTGTCGTAACATGAAGTAACTTGTAGCGTGGTTTAGAGAGTATAATGCTGCTAACATCACGTCTTTGATTTGTAATTTTCTTAGGGTTAATAGAAGTGTAAAAAAGTTGTATGTTGCAATTGCAAGTCGGGTACAAGGATAGCATTTAATAGATTTTCTTTGTTGCATAATTCAAGTCATACTTTCATGTATGGCTAGCCAGTCCCTGTGACAGTATTCAGACGACCCTGATCTCTGACCTCTGACCTCCCCTGAGAGTAGAGAGGATCAATATAGTGTCACCATTACTCTCATTTACATATCTATTCCACAAGCGTCACAGTGGGGATCACTCATACGCTTAAATGCAGGAGCAGGTTATTTCCAAAAGTAAGGCATTAGCTGAGTTTCATGACATAGAAGGACATTGTGAGATTAAAGGAAGAGCAAGGAGGATGTCCATCTATGCAAAAAAAAAAGGTGTATACAGTATGGGGCGATCAATTCATGGATAGCAGACAATAAAAGAAGGTAAATTACATGAGTGGTGATGAAGAGAACCGCATAACACAAGGTTCTCTCTGACAGTATGCTGATCTGAGCACAAATCTCTTAAATCTTTAGCCTTCATAATTTTGTCTAATGGCTTTGTTTTGTACATAAGTAAATGTTGGAGAAAAAAATCAATGTTCCTTCCACTGTTTTAGCATTGCCCTAGAATTGCGGTTTATGTATGAAGCATTGTGTCTTTTTTCCTGCAGGGTGATGTGGTTCTGAGAAAAGTTTTAGTCCAATGTCTCATGATGGACAAATGATTCCCTGTCTTGTGGGATACCTTGCAGGGTCACTTCAAATATCTCTGGCCTTAGAGAAGTTGAAGTCAGACTAATCCCTTAAGTCAGTAAATTCCTCCACATCAACAATTTGAAGCTAATGCTCTTATTTGATGTGCACTTTCTCCGACACCATGGCTCCTTTAAGCCATATAGCATCAGACTGCTGAATGTTGAGCGTACATGCATCAGTTGCTATGAATAGTATTGTTTGTGCTGTTTGTTCTCAGGGTATGTGAGGCTCTAAATATCAATTAGCAACAACATGTGCAAATTACAGCCCAGACTGATATTATTAACATAAGCAACCCTTTGACATTGGCTTAAAAGTGTAGTTAAGTACTAGTTAAGATTTTAGTTGTTCTGCATTTGTACTTTTTAAATTGCCATAGTAGCTTTTATGGAGGAAAAAGACAAAACAAATGTTGCATCACAATTAACTCTCTATGCAAAAGGGCTTCAAAACAAGTTTAACTAGGGAAGGTAAGCATGTCAGTGGTTGTATTGATTATGTACAGGATCGACTGGGTCAAAGTAGTCCATCACTTCTCTCTTGAACCCAAGAATGCTTTAATTTTAGCATTGATAATAATGGTGGTGTTTTTTTAGCGGTTATTACAGAGATGGTAGAGCAGATGATGGCAATGATTGTTAGCTTGGCATTGTCAGTAATATTGCGAACAGGAAAAAGACTACAAGTCCATGAGGTGTTGTAATGATCATTGCCCTTCTCGACGATATTGTTTTCCTCATTTCAGATATTAAATCACCTTTTTTAGAAGGGGGAAAAAAAAAATACTGTAACCCTGTTTGTCTATCAGCTGATATGAAATACCTTCCTCATCCCCACTCTGTTTCCTGACTCTGGGGAATTGCCAGAGAAAATTGGAGAAGCTGACCTATCATTACGAGGCGTTTCAATGAGATTCTCCATGCTCGGAGCTCCTAATAATACATCATTATTTTCCTGTCCGATGTGGATGATTGCATCCCGACCACATGCTCCGAGCAAGTAATCAACACTGAACTGAGTGGTAAATCCTTGATGATCCTCATGCTGGTGGGTTTAATATCACACAAAGAGACACAAAGTATCGCTCTGATTTTGGACCAATGTAACATGTTCAAGTTGCACTTTGGTGCAACTTGAACATGTTACATTGGATTTGTAACTCCATTGTTACAACAAATTCATTGTTACATTGGATTTGTAACATTGGATTTGTTACATCATATAAGTGTGGCATGAAAATAGAGGGATGTTATTACATCTTGAGCCAGATTTAGAGCCCCGACTGTTTCCTGTGAAATGCACCTGATGCCTATAATAAGTGTTTCTCTGTCAACGCCAACCAAATCAATTGAAATGTCTTGGGTTATCAAAACATAACATTTTTTAGGATTAAAACCACTCAAAATTCTCAAACAATTAAGACCATAATAACATGACTGTAGGCAGAGGACAGGTTATTTCCTCTTCTCTCACCTGCGGGCCCTGCCTCTGACTGACATCCTCACCTTCATGCTATTAATACCCTCAGGGATTGTTTTACCTGTGCTGTATCAGGGCAGCAGATTAGCTGAATCAGTGATGCTGATCTCACTCTCTCGCTGGCCTGCCAGCTGACTTTGACGTTTTTGACAGGCTTATCAACATCCACCATCATTTACCCAGAGGCAAAGCCCTTATATACCCGAGGGTCATAAGCAGGTTTGCTGAATGGGGAGGAAGCTGGCTGTGTTCTTGTGGTTGAAGCTCACCAGCATATCGTTGTGTTGGGCTGCTTATCTACACTTCCTGTGATCCAGGTCTTCTGAATTTATTGCGGAGTAGTTCAATATTATCTGTCCTTTTTTGCTCTAGTTTTGGTCTCCACAAAATCCTGTGGGGAATAGCTGCTTCTTTAATTGCTAAATGCTCCACCCTGTTCACCGCCAGGTTCTAACTTTGTTTTTCTACTGTTTGGTCCTGGGCAGGTAGCATACAGCCTGTTTATTAAAGTTTGTACGCTTATTGCTGCAGCTAGAAACTAGTTGTTCACTCAAAAATCTAATTAATGAGTTGAACTTTGCTAAAACAATCTGTAGACCTGATAAGGAGAACTTCAGTGTCTTTAGAAACATTATTCTGCTAGTCCAAACAAACAACCCCTTTCACATCTCTTCCACATCTCTTCCATTGGTTAAAGCATACTGTGCTGCAAAGGGAGTATTGGTGCATTAGGGAAGGCTTAGTTATTATGATCTGTTTTCAGAATTAACAACTTAACTCATCATTCTTTAGAAGTGGTGGTACAGTACACAGTCTGATGTCAAATTTACTTTGTGTCTTTTGTTTTAATGACAAACAGCTATTTCTAGTTAGGTCTTCATTCATTTTTCTTCATGAAAAGTCGTTAAATTGTATCAGAGAAATGTGGAACATACATTTAACTTGCTGGATGGGATCGAGGCTTCATTTAGGAGGGTCGAAATATTGGTAGAGATTCCTCGTTCTCCCCAGTATTTGAAGAAAGTAATAGAGTTAGAAGACAGAGGTGAGGTAGGGTGAAGGCAGAGGTATTGAGAGGAGAAAAGTAAACAGATGGAACAGAAAAGATTGAGGAGAGAGGTTATGAATACCAAGATGGGTGCAAAGTGAATCATATTTAATGAGAAAAGGAAAAACCTTTTTATTATCCTTGGACAATTTGCTTAATTTGATTCAAGCCAGAAAGAACAAAAAATGATCTCATGATACTTCTCTATGTTCATATCTGAACATTGGGAGGTGTTTCAAAGATAATTAATTAAATTACGTTTCAAGACAGTTTACCAAATAAGACTAACCCCTTAGAGCAGAGTAAAGTGTGGATCTTGATGATTCATCGCCATGAACAAGGTCTCAGTAATAACATTGTCAGAGACCATTTAGTGATACTACTACACAGCTCCTGGCACTGAAAATAAATATTGGGCTGCGGCAAAAAGATAAATGTTTGTAATAAACTACAGGGTGCGTACGGGTGCTGGAAATCCTTGAAAATGCTTGAAATTGTACGAGGTGTTTTCAAGGTTTGAAAAGTGCTTGAATTTTGGGAATGGTGCTTGAAATTGTAAATGCTTTACTTCGCTTTTTAGATTAAAAGAAAATAAAGAAGTCGGAGCGCGCTTAATTGCTTCGCTTTTACATAAAACAGCTCCGCTCCGGCCTTCCCGCACAATGCGCGTGACCGGCAAGTGTTTTTGTTACGTGTGTGACCTGGGCATTCTGATGAGAGTGATAGATGACAGTATGCCAGAGGTTGCCGTTTCAACGAGCGTTGGCTAGCAGAAGACAAATACAAGCCATGGCTAAGACGAGGGTCAAGAGTAGCCTCCTGCAAAGTGTGCAACAATAACGATGCGAGAGTCTGCGCTGACGAGCCACACACCACACGAAAGGTACGCCATAGTAGAGCATTTTAGATTAGGCTATCGTTGCATGTAAAATACATGACACTTTTCTCTGTGCGCGGCAAAACAAGCTTGCCAAAATGGCTTCACTAGTCTGGCAGTATTTTAAGTGTCCGAAAATGACAATAAAATAGCGGTATGCAACGTGTGTGTGAAGCAGAAATCCTGCAGCTCCACCCGCTGTGACGGACCGGTGAGCGGAGCAGAACACACATTAAGAGTTAGACCTAACACACTTAGCTATTTTATCTACCTCTGGAACAAGCTAAACTAGTTATAAATATATTTATTCTTCACTGTCGGGTCGCTCATTACTGGATCAGTGAGCTGCAGGAGTTACTGACGGGCTGTCAGGAGAGAGAGAGAGGGAGAGAGGGGGAGAGAGGAAAAGAGAGCGATATCGGTATCGGCCGATACTGATTCCGGCGATCGGCTCCAAAATTGGCGATCAGAGCATCCCTAATAATTGTATATGATATGTTTTATAATGATTGATCATGAAAGTGTTATCAAAGCTGGTAAAGTTGCAGCTAGTTTGAATGACTTTGTATACTGCAGAGTAGCTTGTGAATTTACTCCAGGTGGAACTAAAGTCTGATTTAACACTTGATTATATTTCACATGATTCATCCACATCTGTAAAGTAACTAAAGGTATTAAATACATGTAGTGGAGTAGAAGTACACCATTTACCTCTGACTTGTGTTTACTGCCAACCTAAAAGTACCTCAAAAATAGTAATCAATAATATATTGAAAAGTTATTTGGCTGATTGTTTTATATTGGCTCAGCCAGGTTATATGGGATGCCCAGTCTACGTACAGATGGGTCACTCATTTTGAAATATTAAACTTAGTTTTCTTTTCTAACATTTTTAATTTTTCATCCTCATGTAGAATGCTATTATGAAACACACATTTGGTTGTTTATAGCATAAAGAACATCTGATTTAATGTGAGGTAGGGAAATAATCATTTGAGTATAAGTATGTGTATATAAATATGTAATTTACAACAGCTGTAAGATGCTTGAAAAGCTTAAAAATGCACCTTGAAAATGCTTGAAAAGTGCTTGAATTTGACTTTGGAAAAGGTGTAAGAACCCTGAAACTAACTAACTAATTCTGGCACTGAAATATGCATACCACAATAAAAAATGTATGAATAATTAAGTTACGAGAGATTAAATAATGCTCTTGTTGTTGTTTGAATCTCAATTCCAAAGTAAAATATTAATAGAGAGAGTGGAAATAAAAGAGCTTCACTGAAACTATATAATGATAAGGATGTTGTCTTAAATTAAAGGGGACCTATCATGCAAAATGCACTTTTCTATGTCTTTTATACATGAATATGTGTCCCCGGTGTTCCAGGGACCTCACCAAGTGTCAGAAAACACAACCCTCTCTATTTTCCTCCATACCCAAATCTCTAAAAAAGGGGCTGCAACGGATCTGATAAAAACTGATCCAGATTTGAACACTGTCCTGACGTCAGGACAGTGGCGCTACGGCTATTGGGCCAACTCCACCAATCAGGAGGAGACAGCCACGGCCATTGCCGTTCGAAAGCGCTGGAGACGCTGTAGTACATATGCCAGGCCAGTAGATGGTGCTGTTCTCACTGAATCAGCCCTTGCAAAAACAGAGCTAAAAAAATGTCAAATTGAGCAAAATGAGGCATGGCTAAAATGCATGATCTGTTTGGTATTTTGAAAAAAAAAAAGTATAAATATGCCTTATATAGGTATGGTCCTACAATATATTATTCAAATATAGCATGATAGGTCCACTTTAACTTATTCTCCTAATTCACACATCAAAATATATGAATTTACTTAACATTAAATAGCTTTGCAATTAATACTAACATGGTTATTTCCTACCCATCTTTTGCAATTAAGCATGGTAACAACGTAAAATGGGACTGGGATTATATTATGATTAACTATTAGTTGGAATGATATGATTTACTGAAAGACAAATGCTGCATCACGTAATCTGACAACCTTGTTAGATTTGAATCAGTTGATTCCGTACTATCTTAACATTTTGATTTATTCCCTTTTATTGGAGAAATATCACAATTTATTGATCACAGGAAACAGGAGTCATCCTTACATTCTAATAGAACTGTCAAAAGTGTAGAGAATTGAAGCAATGATTTATAGGAGCAGGAGAGGAGAGCAGCAGCAGATAAAGGAAGCAGCCGGAGTTCCTTGTGTTCCATCTGGCCCTCTGTGATCCTCAGATACCGAGTGACTCAGTGACATCCAGCACACTTCCACGCTTTCCCACAGGCCTGCTGGTGAAGAAGAAAACGTGAGAGGAATTGAGATGGAAGCTATTTCCCTTCATGGCCCAGAGGATGGAGACGTAATGTACAGGGAAAGCTAATTAGAGATGCAAAAGAGGAAAACACAGCAAGTAAAGGGGGGGGCGTCTGAATCAACTTTATGACTTTCACTTCAGTGACCCTTAAAGGTCCCCTATTATACTCTTTTTCATCAATATATTATAGGTCTCAGATATATACAAAACATGTCTCTGAAGTGTTTGGCTCGAAATACCAAACGGATCATGCATTGTAGCATCCCATAATCCCCTCTGTTTCAGCCCTGTTTCAAAAGTGCTGATTCTCTGTCTGTAGCTTTAAATGCAAATTAGCTGCTACTGGCCACGCCCCTCTGCGAGATGTTTGTTAAAAAAACACAATAGCCTCGTCTCAATACCCCTCCTCGACTCCTCCTTTCCCTCACTCGCGTCCCTTCCTTGCGTCTTAGCTCCGCCTCCGTGAAATGCGAGCGAGAGACACGAGGAGGTGACGCGAGGACAGAGGAGTCCTCAGGTATTAATTGGGATGTCCTCGTTCACTCAAACGTCACTCTTAAACGACGTCTGTTAATGATGACATGTGCACAGCTGTATCCCCTCTCATTGGGTTTAACTGAATAACCCCTTAGAACCGGCCCATTTATTGTTAAATATGTATTTAAATGATGAATCTTTCTCTTTTTAGTCAAGGAATTCAATGAATGATGGTTGGTCCTGCTTTTGTGTTCCGTTTTGGTGTAAAATGTACATTTCAATAAAATTATAATTATAATAATGTGAAAGCCTTTACTCAGAAAATGTGTGTCCTGTAGATCCCCACATTTACCACAAACCCACATTCACCACAAACCCACATTCAGGACTGTGAATTTTAAATAATTTAACTCCTGAATATCTTAACACAAAACAAAACAAATAATTTGTATTTATCAAGATCTAGCCATTTATGAAATAGCTTTCTTAATAGCTATGTTTTAGTGACGTTCAAGATCATTAAACATGACTTAAATTGTTAGTATAACCTTAAGAAATGAATTGCACATAATAATTCCCACGGAGCTGTGAGCACTTATACATTTATGGGACGCTTTTCCACTCATTCTTCCAGTTCTCCGTTTTCCTCTGTTGAAATCGACCAGCTGTGAAGGTGGGGGCGGGGCTTTTATACGCGACTAGTGAAAACACTTCCGCGTAGTCTGCTCTCGTGTATCCTCCCTTTCGTCTCCTCCCGCACCCCTCCTCCCTCACCCCTCCTCGACTCCTCCGTGTGCATTTCAGCTATTGGGACGTCCTTCAACATGGCGTGTCTTGATCGATTTCCGGGTCAAGTCCCGGAGGAGGGGAAGAGAGGAGTCGAGGAGGGGTATTGGGATGAGGCTACTGGTACTCTAGGAGGAGACTCAGCTGATAAGGTGGGCGGGGGTTACCTTGATTGTTTATTGGCTTATGGTTGCACAACCCAAAAAAACATTGTGACATCACAAAGTGGCCAAAATCTGATCAGCTCATTTTCAGACAGATTGTTATATACAGTAAATGGATCCGGACGAAAAGAGAGAGAATATTTTTTCCTGAAACTTTCAGAATCTCTTAACACAGAGGCGACACATATTTATGTATAAGATACATAAAAACAAGTGGATTTGGAATAATAGGAGACCTTTAAGATTTTACTACAAAGGGGGCATATTAGGGGCCTTAACAAACTTGCTCTTTCTTTCATTTTCTTTTACGACCTGTCATTTATTTCTCCTAACGTTTGAAACCCTTTATGTTTCAAAGCTTCAATCCTGTTTCCTCGTGTTTGTCTGTTCCAAAAAGGATGGCGCATATTTTCTATGCTGAGTGTGTTGCTCTAATAGGGCCTGCTGATATCGTATTCCACCTCTGATGTTGAAAGGGGAAACCATATCCGGTCTGTCCGCCTTTCAGATATAGCTTCATTGCCTAAACTGACAAAGGAGACCACCTTTTTATTTCTCCATCCCGCCACAGTCTCATAGTCATGCTAATTCACAGACACTGCTGCATAATGGTAGTCCATGGTGACATTTAACCTGCCGTGACCCATGCTCAATCACAATTCTCTTCAGGCTGGTATGAAAAAAAAGGACTGGCATTGTTGAGAATTTGCAAGTCAATGATGCTTCCCATTATGCTGTTAATTGCCTTTACTAGATAGCAACAGTGCTTATCGCTGAGTTAGGCTACTTGGATTAATAACCTGCCAGACACTCAGCTTGGTTTCTGTCCGCTGGACATTGCTGTGACTTGTGTCTGGTAATTTATGAACAGAAAACACAACATTCATCACACAGACTGTAATAACACAGTGTGTATTTATTGAGAGTACTTTGCTGCCAACAACAGAGCTGCATCCATTAACACATAATCATTCTCCGCACGCCAAGGATACTTTCACTGAGTGTTTTTTCATTGGAAACTTTGTTTGAACTGCAATGTGTGCTGAACCCAAGTGCTACCTGCTATTGCTGATGACTGAAAGAAAAAAAAAAAGCAGATTGATGTTGATCATGATAGGGGACTTTTTCCCTATATAGCATTTTACCACAACTGACTGTTGCTAAGCCTGTTCAAATGTTACAAGTGTCAGTTTACAATGACAACAGTGACAAATCAATTTTGTTAGTCTTTTCTTTGAAATTGTTTTCCCTGGGATTGGATGGGGGGGTAGGCAAAAGTAGGCTTCCAATTTCTATACAGTTCATTTTGCTGGCCTAAATGACAACTGTCAGAGATAGACTTTATTATATATAACTAGCGAGCTAATTTAGCTTACTTAGCTTCCTGATTTGGATAAAAATGCTGCCCCTGACATGTTTCAAAACAAGAGCTCAGTCAGGGGTCTTAATTGTGTATGATAACTTAACATGAAATCAAGTTTATGATAATGAAATACTCCTTTGAAAGTAACCCTTAGTTAGGTTAGAGTTAGCCTACTGTAGGCAGAAGCAAGTTAGCCAGGCATGCTATTGTAGCTTTTGAGAGCAGCTGACCTGTAATCCATTACTTGTGCAAATGTTTTACTAATAACACTGAAATTAAGAATCACTATATTTAAAACTTATGATTTGTTGTTATACATAAAAAGCCCCATTTACAAATGATGAGTCTTTGTTAGAGTCCAAGTTTTCTGGGGGGAAAATGTGCCATATTGAGCCAAGTATGTGAGATTGTCTTCTAGTTGGCAATCTGGTTTATGATTCAATTAAACTAAAAGAGAGAATGAGAGAAAGAAAGTCACTGCATATGGCTCTTCTTATTTGTGAAACCAAGACAGATGGATAAAGTCATGAACCAAATTACACAGGCACCACAGAAGCCTGGTAATAATATTATGCACAGCAGGTTGTGTTTGATATTCAAGGTGGGGCTTGTTTTTGTGAGTCTGTCCTTTCGATCACAAGGTTATGAACTTGACAGTTTAAGGGGCAGAGATGGATCGGAGTTTGCAGGGGAAAATATGATAACACACTTTCTCTGCCATTTCTGATGCTATTGTGGTCTCCTCACTCACTGTCCCCTTATCTCTCCTACTCTTATCCCTTTCACACTTCTGTGAGGTGTACCGTAACACACTATACATCACACCTCCTTGTTTTCTCCTTGGTTTGTCCCTCAGAGGCTTCTGTAACTGACCTTGCACAGTCGGCTGCTACCACTGCAGTCCCTCAAGACCTCAGTCAGCACTTATTGGAGATGATGAGTTTAACATTTCCCTCAAGGGTTGTATTTACTGCTTTGAAATACTTCCAAGTTTAACTTCGATAAATACTAGGCTGCCTATTTCACTAGCTCGTCCGTGGACCAGCCTGTTGGAAGTATATACAGTATATTGAATCTGCATCATAGAAAATAATTTTCTTTTTAGCAGCCTGCTTTGTTATATCTGCCTGACGTAGTCCAATACTTACTCTCCTTTTAGCTCACCAACAACTACAAAAACAAAATTCCACTATGCTAACAAGATAGAAAACTGCTGCTTTTTGTTACTGCGGATGCACTGTACAGCTTTTCACAAAAGAAAACTGCTACCGTCTGTGCCTGGAACCAAAATTCACATTTTGAAAACAGAAGGTGTTGACCCAGGTCCCTGGCTTATGACAAGAACAGTAAAACAGCACCAGCAGTGAACAATAGAGCATGGTAAACAGCACTCGCATGGCTGAAACCACCTGGAATAGTCAGTGCATAACAATTGTACATTTGTGTAGAACCTGGTTAACGATGCAGGTTTGTGCCAATTTCTCATTGTTGCAAATTCCCTGCATTTGCTATGTACAATAACAGCCATCCATAAAAACACAAAGTCGTCCCACACTAAGAAAGAGCTAGGGCTGTGCAATTAATCGTATTTTAATCGCAATTACGATTTTGGCCTGTCACAATTACGAAAATAACATAATCGAAAAAAACGATTATTTTGCTTTGCTAGGTTGTGACAGTGCACTGCAACATATTTGATCAAATGTATTTGTATTTATCATATTTATATATGTTTAGTAGCTTGTTGAAGTGCGCTCCAAAATATGTGTTGATCTTGTTTATTGGTATTTATTATTTTGATATTATTTATTTAAATGTAGATATAAATGTATAATTTATTTAATTTATTTTTGTATTGGTTTTTCAGTTGAATTATACGTTCAGGGAAATCAACAGTTAAAAAGATACTGTTCAAATTATTATTTGTATTTAAAAGTTCAATAAATTGATGTTTTCAAAGTCAATGAATAATCGTATTTAATAATCGTGATATCAATTATTGACCAAAATAATCGTGATTATGATTTTTGCCATAATCGCACAGCCCTAGAAGGAGCATAAAAGAGAAACTGGAATATGGTTTGCACACAGCTAAACTAAGGTTCTAAGTAGCATTAGAAACACCTGTGCAGTACCGTTGAAGAGTATGGGCTTTGATTCTAGTAATCTGATCAATGACTAATTGACAGCCAGGATGCCAGGTGCTTAATGTAATTAACTGCAATTAACTTGAGTGAAAACAGGTTTTTGTAGAATGAGGGCTGATGCAGGATTTGGATCCACTTGCATCATAACTGTGGTGAGCACTTTCTGTTATATAAGTGGAATCTGTGGTCCTGTATCCCCATCTTTATGGGAGGAAATGTAATACAGGAAATACGATGATAGTGTTCTTAGTAGCACATTTTATTATTGGTCCAAGCACTTCATGTTAAATGCATGGCTTCCAAGTACCTTTATCTCTGTTGTTAACTTTCTTCAGTGTGCGGCTCTGTGAGTTATTTTAGGCAGTCACTTGATCAATTAAAAATATCTATTTTTCTCATATGCTATTCTTTGCTTCGTCCTTCATTACTGGCTGGGTGCCAACTTCAAGACGGAGAGGAAACAAGGCTACTCTCTTCTTTTCCCTGCTGTCGCTTGTGGTTTGTCTGGGGGGTATTTTCAAGGAGTTGTGGTTGTTTTTGTCTGTTTCTGTGTTTTGTCTCAGGCCCTCCACAGCTTGGCTAATTGGCACTCAGGGAATACACTGGTGTATATATTTGTCTACCTGCCATCTAGAGTTCGCTGAACCCACAGGGGGAAGAAGATACTTTGCTGAAATGTAAGGCTTCTGTTTTTGTGTGGTCATGCACCAGTGCTTTTGAATTGAACTGAATACTTATTATTTTCTCCTCAGCAGGCAGACTATATTAAGTTGTGAGGTGACTTTTAAAAGTCCTGTAGATATGTAAAGGGGAGTAGAACAAGATAGGCTTTCTTTCAAATGTGCATTTATATGCAAATCTACAGCTTTAAGGTGGACTCATTCTGCCTGAACTACGGTAGACTAAATAGATGGAGAAATATATAATTGAGTATTGATTGCTTTCCATTTGGTTGTAAACTTTTTTTGTGCAAATTATTTCTCCAACAAATATCAATTCAACCTAAAAATGTACAAAACCTTATGCTATAAAAAGTTTTTTCCCCAACATTTTTCTCTTATTTTGTGTTTACTAATGACTGTCCCTGCCACTGACCCCCATTCTGCGTGCTGTGAAATTTGCTCTTTCCTGCCTCATAAATCACAGGAGAATGTCAAGGTGCAGTGCGGGTGATGAATGGATGTAGCCTTCTATTGTTTCTGTTCTACTGATCTCATACACACAAGACACACACGGATACAGTTTATGCATGCTTGGTCACACACATCAGAACAATATACTTGCACACAAAGTGAAGACAATAATACGATGATGATATCCATCCGTACAGATAAACACATGCTCATGCACACACGCACACACACACACACTCTGCAGTCTGTGTTGTATCAAACCACACTCTGATGCACTCTGTGTGAGAAAGTGAACTAAAAATCTATAAAGTCCTGAGGGGACAACAATTATGTTTCTTAGTACAGCCCACTCTCACACACACAAACTGCGTTGTTCTGCAATAAAAAATGCCCTTGCAAAGGTTATTTTGTTTAACTCTGTAACACAAACACCGGAATTGGCAGAAAAACGTATATATCCTCTAATTATCATTTTCATTCACTATACAGACACACAAGCATGTATTGGTCATTAATACGTTTTGCAGAGAAAGAGCTTGGCTTTTCTCATGCTTATCTCTAAATCTAAAACTCTGTTCACACATTTCATGCCGCGCTGGCACCAAAAGAGAAAGTGTGGACTGATCCAATTGTCTCGGCAAAACAAAGACAGGGAAGCGTGACTTTTTCACATCCTTAAACAATCACAGCAAACAAGAAGTTGAGTGCTAATGGTTGCCTCTTTGAACAGACACTTTTAGAGCAGCAAGCAGCAAGTCAATCCAAAATGCTAAGGCTAAAGCCAGCACAGGAGTATATCATAATTATTTATGAAGGTGAGTTGGAGGTCTGGCTGTTTCACATCAATAGGAGATTAAACAGGCTGCCAGACAAAGCACATTATCATTCAGATGCTGAAGTGAAATTTGAGATGAGATGACATGAATATCACAGTTTAAAAAAATGCTCTGGCAGTATGGCTCGATTGCTTTGCCGGTCACAAAATGTACTACCCAACTGTTTGATTGACTGTGATGAAATGTAGCACCATCATCAAGTCAAATATCTTTGTTAATTTAGGTTCTTTAGATAAGCCCATAGTCGTGTAACTGCACATATACTTTCATTTGCTATTTACATTTTCTCTGTTTCCTTTTTTAAATGTGCAATAAAACATACAAAACATCTAAATAGTTTAAGTTTCTCACTCCAAACTAAATGCTAAAAATGCTGGGAAGGCCAAGATTTGTGGGACGTGCATATGAGAATTATTGTATCTGATTTGGCCCTCAACAGTTGAGATCTGTGTCCAAATCTGTAAACACAAGCTGTCTCAGACGCCAGATGTGCTGTGCAGGTATTTCTGCAGTATGAGGGTCCAAGATAAGAGAGGCTTCAAGACGAATGAAACATGGCTGCTTTGGTATTTAATCATGCTCGTGGTTAGCTACTTACCAAAGGCAATAAATGTTTTCAGCACTCCCGTCAGTTGTAATTGAATTCTCTTGACACATACGCTCTGGGGAGTTGAGATAGTATGCAATCAATACTTTATACCACTGCAGTTCTGGCCCAATAGTCTGCCACGTCAGCTCTGCAGCTCTAATACATATCTGGATGAAGCCCAGTGGATTGGGAGGGGAAGATCTTCAGGGATTTTGTATCTCACTAATGGGATTTCTCATGTGAGTGGTGATGGGACGGTGACTCGGCTGCAATTTCATCTGGTCTCATTCTTTTTAAGTAATTGGAGAATATAGCAGGAACATGCTTCTGATTTGGAGCGCAAGGCTGTATTGCATTACTCCTTTACTTCTTAAAATTTGACGGATAGAAAAATGTTTGGCCATCAGCCCTCTGGGAAATAGTTTGGTGAGACAAAACTTTGTGAAGAAAATTATCAACTGGGCATTTTATCTTCGCCCTAATGTTATCCGTCAATGAGGAAGAAGGATCTTTCAGAAACTGGAAAATCAGTCTTGGCCCAGACAACAGATGTTTCTTCTTTTCAAGAATAATGTTTTGAAAAGTCAGTTTAAAGGTCCTTACACACATAAGGGCGATAGATGTCGATAGATGTCTGGCCGTCGATGAGCGTCCTGTCGCCCTACTCGGATTGGTGTGTCCCGCCCCGTCGTGTCTTTTCGGCCGTGCCGACACTTTCCGCCTCCTGTCGGTAAAAGGCCGTCGGCTAAAGAAATCACTCTGATTGGCTGTTCAGCTTAGCGAATCAGTGCATGAGAAGCGAAACGGAAGTAAGGGACCCAAACAAACTATTAAGAAGGCAAATCTGAGATTTCCTTTAACTCCAGCTCTCGACACAGGTTCGGGAAATCCCCATGAGCTTCTCGTTGTAGAGTGAAAATGGAACGCACACGCTATTTGTTGTTTGTTTATATCACGCAGTCTGTTCTTCTGCTCACGGTGTATCACGCAGTCTGTCTTCCGGTTGTTGCCTCTTTTGAATGACGAATACACACTACCGCTGCCTGCTGGTAAGGAGAGTTATTGCAACTCACGCATGCGCAGTTCGTACGTGCTACTTTGCCGTCGGCTGAAGTCTATGCGGTGTGTTCCAGTGCGACTGTTGGCCAAGACGCAGGAGACGTGAGGCGACACAACAATCGGGTCCGTCGGGACGTGTTCTTTGGTGTCAGTTTGGTGTGTAGGCCCCTTTAGGTGACAAATCTTTCATGAATTTGTCTAGGTTAACGTTCATGTATATTATACTGTTCTATCGTCCCTCAAAGCTGTTGGCACATCAACCAGGTAACTGACCTTCCAGTGTTGTGTATGCATGAGAAAAAGAGTGGCAAGCTGAGTATAACATATTTTTCTTTCTCGGAGTAACGGCCCGTCCACACGGCAGCGTGCGTTGCTTCAACAGAGACGCTTCCCATTCACTTTGAATGGGGTGACGTCATGCTTTGCCGAACTGCATTGTGGTTCTGTCGCGTCGCTTTGCCTCTGTTGCTCGCTTCGAAAGTTGAGAAAAGTTCAACTTTTCAAGCGTCGTCAAATCATATGCCCAAGCTCTAGCCAATCAAACCGCGTGCTTGTGTGTCCAGGGCGGGAGATTAATGTGATTGGTTGTTGGTCGCACGCCAGACACGCCCACCGGCAAGCTTCAAGGCACGCTGCCGTGTGGACCATGGATGTATAATAAGAACTGGATACAGCGTGGGAGGCGGGGTCTCGTTCTTTCCTATGAGAGCTGCTCATTGGCGCATGAAGTCAAAATGGCCCAACTTTTGAGAGAGCGAAACGTCACAGATTACCCGTCATGCCTGGCTGCCAGAGCAGAAGAACCCGTATGTGCGCTCACAGAGCATGCGCCCATTAAGCCCCGCCCCCCGAGCTCCCACTCTCGGCCTCACTAGAATTAATGGAGAGAAAATAAATCTAGATTCGGCTTTTAGTGCATTTCACAACTTTAAGGACTTAATGATTCTAATAAGGGCTATACAATAGTTCATACTGGGTAGTTTATTTAGTTTTTAAAAAAGTATCCGCTGATTTACAGACGTCTCTTTCCCCATGTTAGTCAATGGGAAAAAGTTGTTTTGGGCCGGGTGACGTCACGGACTGATACGGGAGTTGCAGTACCGCCGTTTGGACACAACAAATGTTGGGCACAGAGTCCGGCGCACTTCCTGGGGCCTTGGTGTGGACGTACCGTAACAAAGTCTAATTATCAATTTGAAATTATTGAATGCGGATGAGGTTTTTAGTTATTTTATTTTAAATTTTTAGGCAATTCACTGTTTATGAACTTATCAAAGTTTCAAATGCTTGTATGGAAAATTGCATGGCTTCCCAGTACCTTTGAAATGTTCAAGTCTCATTTAAAGTCTTACAGCAATTGTTGTTATGTAACAGCATCAGCTGATCAGCTGAGGTTTCAGTGAGATAAGTGAGGAGTTGATGCATCAGCTTACAGAAGGGCACAGGGGGAATCGTTGAAAGCCTTTAATTAAAAGCTAGAACCATCCATGAATGACTTTTTAATGGAGAGAAATGTGTTTCGGCACAGCCATCAGTCTTCCTGTGTTAGGATATTCATCTCTGCTGCTTTTTTCCTCTCTTGTAGTTTGATAGATTATGCTATTGTAGTTTAGAGAATTTAGCAAAAGCTGTCGAATGAGACAAAGCCTTTAAACTTCTCTAAGGGAATTAGAAAGATAATATTTCATAAGGCAGTGCAGAAGCAGGAGTTAATGACAGTTTGTATGTGAAAATAATAATGATGATGAACATATACTAGTGTTAGTGTGGGTGCCTCAGTGAATGTGTGAGCTTTATTTTAAGGGCTCTCGCTGAGGTGAAGAATTGTCCGTTGTTGTGTCAGCAACATGAGACGGGGTTGAACTGAAGGCTGTGGCCTGACGCTCGTAATGCGACACTGAGTCATGAAAGGAAAGGAGGAAGTGAGGCGGGGTGGCAATGGGGGGGGGGACAGGGGACAGGAGGGAGGCAGATGTTTTGTTTCTTTCTTTGTATTTTGTGATGTTACAGCCTAAACTTTATATATTAAAAGATGGATAATTCGTTTTTAATGTTTTAGTTTTAATGTCTAAGTATTTATAAGGTCATTTTAAATAGCTGGTCATTTCCTAGAGTAAGTTCTTAATAGCTCCCCTCTCCGAAAGCATATTTGTGCACGCAGTGGTGCAATAACAGTATGTAAGGGATGGAACAATTTCATTATGTGGAGTAACATTTCCCATGACCTCATTCAAATCCAATTTCCAGAAACTGCAAAGAAAAGGATCTTTTCTTCAGCCTAAAAAACAAAGAAATGATTCCTTACTTTACAGCAGGTCCCTGTGTCACATCACAGTTCAGAACACTGTTGTGTTAATGTGTCCTTTCCACACCTAATGTATTCTTTACCTTCTCATCACAGACGGATGTCACAACTATTTAACTTCACAGTTTCCTGTATAACTTTAGTGTCACTATGGAAAACAGTTGTGTTCAAATATTATGGTGATTTTGTTTTAAATCACATAACACCTTGAATATTTTCCTCCTGTTTTCCATGACACACACACACACACACACACACACACACACACACACACACACACACACACACACACACACACACACACACACACACACACACACACACACACACTATAATCAGTGTGCCAGCAGGGCACCTCTGAGTCCTGACTGGCAGCAGAATCATCATTCTTCACGTCGCCTTTCTCCTTCTCCATCTCTCGCTCAGGGGAGGGGGCAAACAGGGACATGCTCTTTGCTCCTCTTCCTCGCTTCCTTTCATCTCCTCTTACACATTGCTCAAATGTTCTCCTCTATCTCCCCTTTGCCTTTTCCCCTTCATGTTGACGCAGGCCACAGGAGATGCAGAAGCTTTGTAATACATGTCTCCTTCTCTTTCTTCTTTTTCAGGTCAGATTGAAGTTTCAGCACCTACTCCAGCAGAGCTCAGATATAGTAAGCATTCTCCTTACATTGTAATATTGCTGTATGCTTTAAAAGGAATTGAATGTATGTGGTTATATGTGTATTTAATTATTTTCTTTATTTAGAGTGGTTAAAGGAGTACTTGATTAATAAATATATTCTCCTTAAACCCGCCTGTGTTGACATCGCTCATTTAACGGTCTATCAAGCAGGAAGATTAATGAAGATCATTCTTAACGAACGTTAATGAGCCGGGTGTTGTGGTTTCGATGTTGATACTTTCTTTCCATGTCCTCTCCAAAGGACAGGGAATACATGCTGTAGGTGGCTTTGTGGGTTTTACGTTTTCCATGTGCAGATATGGCATTAGATATTGCACCTGATGTAGCAAACACATGGGTACCCAAGGATATATATTAAAGCTGATTCTACTGTACAGTTCAAATCTTCTTATGACTTTATGACACAAAGCACACAATATTAAGCTATTACATCATGCTGGACACTGTGCTTGAGAGTCCTTTACAGTTCCCACAACTGTTAGCAGAGTACAACACATACACACACACACACACACACACACACACACACACACTCAAAAGCTGTTAAATAGAAAAATAAAACAAACAGTCCAGATATCAAGACTAAGACTGTGTCTCCTCACTGTAAACAGACTCCTTGTACTCCAGCTGCTGTACAGTAGCAGGCACTGTCTGAACAGTTAATGACCCTTTATATCATATATTTATTGATTAATGTTTATGGTTTGTAAGATCCAACTTTTCCTTCCACTGAAGCTCTTCCTGTGGTTAGTAAATACTATATTTACAAGGCAAAAACCGGAAGAATTGCATGATCTATTACAAATTGTTATAACATTTAAAGTTAGTTTAAATAAACAGAATTAGCACAGTGCAGAGTGAGGGGGAAAAGGACAGGCCCTAAAGAAGATCACAAAATGTACCAACATTTGCAGCACTCTGTATTTGGTGTGAGATGTTATTTAGTTTAGATCTATAGAATGTGTGAGCAGATCAATTCCCAGTTAATATTGAAGGTGACAGACTCACACGTATGTAATCCACCTGCACACACTCAGCTAAAAATAGGCATACTTCACTCTGCGCTGCTCAAGTAGTGGCATGCCCTCAGATCTCTCTCCTCCTGCCTCCAGCTGCTTGGTATGGTTCATATCAACTTGTGATCATTCATTTGATCCTGTCCAAAAGCAAAGACTTTCACTATGAGTAGAAACCAAGACATCGTGTGAGAGATCTCTCATCTAAAGCTCAGTGTTTTCTGCACAGCCGAATGAAAAAAATATGTACTCGGCTGTTGCTGTAGCAACAGCGTCAAACACAACAGTCGGGATTTTCCTCAAGACAGCAGCGTTTTTGTGTTGTGTATATCAATGTCTTGTTTATCTCCTACTGGGAGTTTCACGTGACGATGACTTCTGTGGAAAAAGTTTCATTACTGATAAAACAGATCAACCTAAAAGTCATGAAGTAAGCTTAAAAACTATTAAATGATCAAATCCTTGCTTAAGCTTAATCTCTTTGCAGACTTAAAGGTAGGGTAGGTAAGTTTGAGAAACCGGCTCGAGATCGCTAGAATTTGAAAATACATAACCGGAGAAAATCTGCCACTTCCTTATAGAGCCCCTCCTCCAACACACGAACGCGCACATGACCAATGAGGGCACGAGATAAGTTTGTGCACAGATGGAAGGCTGACAGGCAGGTAGGCCATCCAGTTATTTTAGCCGGGCCGGCTAAAATGATTGGTCGTACTTTTTACAGTACTACGGCTTCCACAGATGACATTTCTTTATGGATTTTTTGTCAAAGCACTTAAGATATTCATTGCTATCGGGATGTTAAGAGCATTCCCTGGAATATAACAAAAAGTGTATCTCGAGCCGGTTTCTCAAACGTACCTACCCCACCTTTAACTGAGTACATGAGACTGCAATTTGGAGCTGAGGTTTGCCAAAGAAAGTCTCAACAGTGGTATCGTTTGTTCCAGCAAATCAAAAAAGATGATGATTTTGTGTTTTTTAATATAAACATTTAAAAAACAAAAGCTGATTATTGTAATTATACCCTTTTTAGTATGTCACTTGCATCTGAAACAGCTTATAGACTCTCCATAGCTCTGAATGTTTCTTGGCATTAATTAAGATAAGAGTAGGTTGGTTAGATGCACTGCGATCATAGGGAAAGCACAGAGGGCAGACCTACCATTCCTCTGCACAGAAGACAACAGGACAAAAGGTTAATAGCACATCATTAAAGTGTGGCCTGATGGCAGTAACTAGGGTAAAGATCAGGCGTGATAAACCCTAACCCACTTAAAAATTGAGGAACAGCTTCATAGTCATTTCATTCCTGGAGTGTTCACAAAAAGTACATTCATGGGAACTACTATAGCCAGAGGAGTCTATATTTTATTTCCGCTCTTGGGGAGATAAGGAGTTCTCATTGGGAAATATAATGTGGATATCTTAGTTATCCCTGACGTTAAAAAAAAAGCTATGGGGTCCGTTTTAAGTTGGAATAGGCCTAAATTGTCATTGTCAAAAGCTGTGATAGATGACTAAAACATGTCGGAACTGTAGTGCAAAGGATGATGCTTTGTATGAAAGTATTCAGCAGAGCTAGAATAATAAAATGTCTCCTTCACTTCACTCTTGAGTGTCTAGTTGTTTTTCACAGAGAAGCATAAGGTCTCAGCGCTAAGAGATGGAGTGCTCTTCAATATTCAATCAAAGCTGCCCCTGGTGTAGTATTACAGTAAAGTCTGCGTTTAGGAAGTGACTGAGTAGGTGTTTGTATGTAGTCACATATCAAGATTGGAAATTCTTCTTTTCCATTCAGGCAGAGCTGCAGTAAAACAAGAGCTTGATTAAATACATTAGTGGCATTCAGGAGCTATTATTCTTTAAAGCAATCCCTTTTCTGCAGAACACTAGCTTTAACTTTGCTCGAATTCAAAACCATAATTAGCTAGACCTTTCTCAGGATGTGACATTTGAAATTCACTTTCATCGCAGCAAAATGATATTCCACTAGCTTGTCTAAACATGTTACACACACACACACACACTCGCTCTACACATGTAAAGGGACAAATACATTACTCTGTGTAAAATATATACATTTTGATAGCCTCTTTGAGGAAATGGAGCTGCTTTATATTCATAACACTACTCACACAAAAGGTCAAGGTTCAATCTCATTCCGTTTTGGATTTTCAAAGATGATACCCATTGATGCTTTTCCAAATGTGAGGTAGAAAAATATTCAAATGGTCTTGACTATGGGGTTAAATGAATCATTTTATGTCACATATTCTATAAAGCTTAGGGAATAAACTAACAATCTTCACACTTGGATTACTCTGTGGATGTTACAAAAAAGCTACAAATGACCTGGTATAACAACATATTAAAACTCTCGTGAATAAATGACTAGATTAGACTATAATTTTCTTTTAAATAGGGACGGGTTTTGTGTCTTGTGAAATAATGTTGTTGTATCTCAGAGGTCTGCTTTGAAATGCTCAATTATGTCTAATGGGTTATTGCATATTAATGAAGACCTTAACACAACTGCAACTGATGGTGATGTATTGTTTGTTTGTTATTTCACAGTTCTGCTGCACAATGCTATCCCTTTCGTTGGATTTGGATTCCTGGATAACTGCATTATGATCGTAGCTGTAAGTGTGTCTTTGAAGGAAGCATCAAGGCAAAAAGGAGAAATCTCTTTATTTTATGCTAATGTCTTTATAGCTCAGTATATTTCCTGTTTTTCTATCAGTCATGGCGCTCTGTCTCTCATCTCCAGTCCTTCCATTTCTCATTTCATCTGAAACAATTGTAAGCAGTGTGTCTGCCACAAGCATACCCACGTCTTATTAAGTCTTTGTAAAGTTGTTTAAATAATGAAATCTAACCACAGTGGAATGATGTGATCCTGCTCAGGAAATGAAAATATAATATTCTTTAGCTTCCTTTTAATGTGTGCTTTCACAGCCGGGTTATTTTCTAACCCAGAGATGTTCAATTATTTTGTAGGCATCTACAGGGAAATGAACAGACCAACTGAGATATATATACAAGGGAAAAAACAATAAAGAATATCCTACATGTACAGTAATGACATGGAATAACTTTCCCAAAAAGATAAAGAAAGATTGTGTTGGCACCAAATATTTATCTGCCTGTACTTTTTTAAATCCATACTTTTTTGATAAACTACTGTACCCGAGATCTTTGGTTGATTTACGTTTTGTATTATCCACTAAAACCAGGAAACTGAGGGACTGACATTTTAGAAAAGATCTTTAAAAGCTTTGTAGTCCAGAATAACCTTTTGTTATGACGCACAGGAGACACCAAGTCAGCCTCCGTTAAATAATTCATTGTTGTATTCCTCTCTGAATGTCATGGAGAAAGAACATACAAATACAATATATTCCATGTTATAACTCATACATAAGCTTCCACTGATTGTTTGTATTATAAAGTGACAAAAATAAATTGAACATTTTAAAATCATACAAATGAACCATAACGAGTGTGTTTGTGTTTGTGTGTTCCTCCCAGGGAACACATATTGAGTTATCCATCGGAGTGATCCTCGGCATTTCAACTATGGCAGGTAAGGGAATCTCAGGACCTTTATCCAGCTATATTTTGTTAAGGAAAATGTATATTTGTAATACCAATGAGAGTCCATTAGGCTGTTAAAAGAGGAAGAGAGATGTTTTTGTTGTTGTTTTCTATTGGATGGTTTTCATTTTTGTGGGCAGTGTTTTATCCACAATGTTGTACTTGTATTGATTCTGTAGCTTTTAGAAATGTACTGATTTTTATTTAGTTTGATGTCCTTGAGTCAGGAAATGGTTTCCTAATATAAATCTCTGAACGTTTCTTTAAATCGCAACATCTCGTTTGAAGATTGTTGCTCAACACTAGTGATATCTGCACTGACAACAAGAGACATGTCCATGATGTTGCTGCAAATCAAACTGTGGTCTCTTTCTAAACACAGCTATTAATAAGGAAGTTACATTTCTGTTATGACAGATTTTAACATGATTTCCTTACTTCCAAACTTATGATCTAATTGCTCACTTAATAGCCACTTCTGGGAGGAGAAGAATCTTGAAATAAATGTATATTTGACACAAACTATTACCTCAGACTTGAATTCATTCGTTTTCTCGGCACAGATTTCAAGTTGTAATCTTCATCTACTTCCAAATTAGAGTGCTGGTATGCCAAATCATATTGGACTCCCAACTCTTTAAAACAGAAATAGAAGAAGGCATTTTCAATTTCAGTGTCGGCAGAATACCCATTCTCATAATGAAGCTTTAATGATAAAGTCACAATTGAAACATTGCTGTGACACTAATTCAAAAAGATAACATTAGAGAAAGAAATAGGAATGAGAGAGAGGCTGCCCTAGATAATGATTATTTCATGACTATAATAAGACAAGCCGAATGTGTTAATATCCACTTTACGTTTGCATTTTAATATTATCCCATGTTCCCTTTCAGTGTATCTGACAGACACTCTGTGGTTACGTCACATTACACTGCATGTGAATGTGGACAGGAGCTTTAAATAGAGGAGCACAGTGAAGCAAAGTAAAAACAACCATTATAAATAATTGCTTAGTATTTCTACCCTTCTGCATATCCTATATCCGCAATCAACACCATCATTCAGTAAGCATCAGAATGAATGGTGGGGCTAGTTTTGGGGACACACTCTTTTATTTTTCCCTGCTCCAGCTCAGTCTCTTTACTGTGTTGTTGTCTATGGTGTATAGAGGTTTAAAGGGAGCTGACATTCCCACTTCTAAGTCTTTCCTCTTCTGACTCTTTGTTGCTGCTTGTGTGCTTTTGTTTTACCTCAAGCTTTTAAAGACCAAATGTACTCAGTATACTGAACGCCTGAAAGATGTAGAAGAGCCAAAGCTGCTGCTGTAACAGAGGAGGTACTGTAGAGGCCTGAAGCATTTTGTATTCAACTCACAAGGAACTGCAAAGATGTGAAAAGAAAAACAGAGTAAAGCAAAAAGCAATGGAACATTAAGGGATATAACGTAGAGAGGAGGTCTTTTTATGTTCTCTTTGCGATGCTTATTGTGTCAAACAACTATAACAGGTAATGGATGATTGGGATTACGATTAAGCCAAAAGAGCAGCTTCAGGCTTGGTAAGATTTATAGATGAAAGGGTTACAAACTCAGCCAGAGCAGAAATACCCCCAAATATTAGTGATTTGTGAACAATGTAGGAAACCACCACTCAGCCACGGATGGAAGAAAAACAGGAAGAGCCTTTATTTTTTCCGCAAGGGCAGCTCCTCTCAATCAATCAATCAATCAATCAATGTTTATTTATATAGCCCAATATCACAAATGTTACATTTGTCTCAGTGGACTTCACAGTTTGTACAGAATATCAGTATGACAATACGACGCCCTCTGTCCTTAGACCCTCACATCGTACAAGGACACTGGCACTGACACCAATCAACAGTTGTGTGTCGACTCGACAGGGATCAAGGCACGTACTGTATGTGCCTCTCTCTGCTTCCACCGTCTACACACAACCAAATTACATACCATCAGTGAGGGAAAAGAGTAAGAACTAAGATGTATAGGTGAAGAGGCACAACGTGTCTACGTCAATGCACTCTTATTAGATTCTCTTATCAACTATAAGCTTTATCAAAAAGGAAGGTCTTAAGCGTACTCTTAAAAACGGATAGGCTGTCTGCCGCCCGAACACAGACTGGAAGCTGATTCCACAAAAGTGGAGCTTGATAAGAAAAGGCTCTGGCTCCCATTATACTTTTAGAGACTCTAGGAACAACCAACAACCCTGCATTCTTGGAACGCAATGCCCTAGTAGGACAGTAGGGTATAATGAGTTATTTAAGGTAAGATGGCGCCTGCCCATTAAGGGCTTTGTAGGCGAGAAGAAGAATTTTAAATTCTATCCTGTGTTCTATAGGGAGCCAGTGTAAGGCAGCCAGAACAGGAGTAATGTGGTCCCTTTTCCGAACTCTGGTTAGTACGCGTGCTGCAGCATTTTGAATTAGCTGAAGCGACTTAACTGACTTCTTGGTACACCCTGATAATAAAGAGTTACAATAATCCAGCCTTGAAGTAACAAATCGTTTTGAGGCAAAATATGCCTGATTTTTGCAATGTTACGTAGATGAAAGAAGGCGGCGGTCCTTGAGATTAATTTGATCAAATATAACACCAAGATTCCTTACAGTCTCACTGGAGGCCAAATGAATGCCATCCATAGTTAATATATCTTTAGGTAGTTTGTTTCGTAGAGTCTTTGGGCCGAGTACAATAACTTTTGGCCATGTTTAACATCAAAAAATGTAAGGTCATCCACGTTTTTAAGTCCTTGAGGCAGTCTTGAATTTTATTTAGATGATTGATTTCATCAGGCTTGATGGATAAATATAGTTGAGTATCATCCGCATAACAGTGGAAATGTACAGAATGATTCCTTATAATATTGCCTAGCGGAAGCATATATAGTGTGAACAAAATAGGTCCAAGCACTGAGCCCTGTGGCACTCCATGGCTAACTTTGGTTTGCATGGAAGATTCATCGTTGACACACACAAACTGAGACCGTTCAGATAGATAGGACCTAAACCAGCCTAAAGCAGTTCCCTTTATGCCAACTAAGTGCTCTAGTCTTTGCAATAAGATGTCATGGTCGATAGTATCAAATGCAGCACTGAGATCGAGCAAAACAAGAATAGAGACAAGTCCTTTGTCTGAGGCTATTAGAAGGTCATTTGTGACTTTATGTGGAACATAGCCTGATAATAAAGACATATTCATAATATTTAATAAAGAAGTGTTAATTAATGGAAAAACTTCCTTTAACAGCTTAGTTGGAATCGGGTCTAAGATACACGTTGATGGTTTAGAAGAAAGAATCATTGAATTCAATTGTTCGAGGTTTATGGCTGAAAAGCACTCTAATTTACTATCCAGTAGTGTAATATTAGAACGTATGTTTCCGGGAGCTGTTGATAACACTATACTGGTCAAAGGCAAGAGGTCATTAATTTTGTTTCTGAGAGTAACAATGTTATCATTAAAAAAGCACATAAAATCATTACTACTAAGTGCTATGGGAATAGAAGGCTCAATAGAGCTGTGGCTCTCTGTCAGCCTGGCTGCAGTGCTGAAAAGAAATCTTGCATTATTCTTATTCTCATCTATTAATGAAGAGTAGTAAGCTGCTCTCGCTTTACGCAGTGCTTTCTTATATTCATTGAGAGTAATATGCCAAATTAAACGAGATTCTTCAAGTTTAGTGGAACGCCATATCCTTTCAAGTTGTCTCGACTTTTGCTATATTTTGCGGGTTTCGGCATTATGCCATGGAGCTAGTCTTTATTTGTCTTCTTTTTCAAAGGAGCAACAGAGTCTAATTTTATTTGCAGCGCATCTGTAGCACTATCAACAACATGATCAATTTGGGGTGGTGTACATTTATATAAGTTTCTTCCCTTACATGCAGACATGCTATCAAGTTAAGTATTGGTGGAATCTCTTCCTTAAATTTGGCTATAGCACTAACGGATAGGTTTCTGCTGCAGGAACATTTGACTAATGGTTTGTAGTCTAGTAACAGTACTTCAAAAGTTACTAAAAAATGGTCGGATAAAGCAGGATTATGCGGTTCGACTAATAGTTGCTCAATTTCAATACCATAAGTCAGAACAAGGTCGAGAGTGTGATTATAACAGTGGGTTGGTTTATTTACACTCTGACGGAAACCAATAGAATCTAATATAGAGTTAAATGCAACAGTAAAGCTATTTTTGTCGTCGTCAACATAAATATTGAAGTCACCTACGATAATTACTTTATCTGTTTTAAGTACCAAAGTTGATAACAATTCTGAATAAGGACCTGGTGCACGGTACACTGTAACAAATAAGATTGGCTGCAAAGTTTTCCAGGTCGGATGCGTAAGACTAAAAACAAGGCTTTCAAAGGAGGTATCATTTAATTTTGGTTTAGTATTGATAAGTAAACTTGAGTCAAAGATGGCTGCAACTCCACCTCCTCGGCCTGTGCCTCGAGGAATATGAGTATTGATATGGCTGGGTGGAGTGGCTTCATTTATGCTGACATATTCTTCATGTCTCAACCAAGTTTCAGTGAGACAGCATATATCAATATTATAATCTGATATTAAATCATTTACCAATATTACTTTAGATGCTAGAGATCTTATGTTTAAGAGTCCACATTTAATCTTCCTATTTTGTTGTACTGTAGTAGTTGTTACATTTACTTTTATTAGATGATTAATTATGACACTATTAGGTTTTACTTTAAATTGTCCTTGGGCAGACACAGACACCGTTAATATTGGGTATTTTATTGGGTTCGGGATTCCTATGAATGACTGCCCAGGAGAGAGCGCAGAGAAGCGTGTAAGATTGCGACTCCGCCTCCTGGTTTCAACTCCAGTTTGTCATCTCAGTTTTATCACTCACTCAATTTCCACAGCAGATGTATTGTTTCTCATTGCTGCTACATTGGGGACGTGTTGAGGTGTAAATCAGGGCTGCAGTTATCTAGCCCAGTCACGAGTGATGTAGCACCAGTGTCAAGGTGGGTAGTCAAGTCCACTAATCATAACTTCAGGAGAGAATAAAGCTCAGCTGCCTCAATAAAGATTAGGATTCAAAAATAGGCTACTGCTGAGTGGGGCCAGTTACAACATTTAAACCTAGGTAATGATGGGATGAATGGTTTCCCTAAATGATAAGCTTTTCATTAGGTTCCTATATTTATATTTCATTATGTTTTTTAATACAACATTCTCACTTTTTTTAATCGACATCCTGCATTAACACATCAGACTGAATAAATGCTCTGAAACCTTTATATCTTTTCCTCTCATCTCTTTTACACTCACCTGCCTTGTTTTCAACCTTTTTACAGCTGTAGGCACCTATCCGCAGATTCACACCCACCTATATGTAGTAAATCCTGTGTGTGTTAGCCTATGCAAAGTAATGGGTGGCTGTGTGTGTTATTGTTGCTGTAGAAAGCCTCCAGGTATAAATGGGTGTTGCTCATAAACATAAATCACCATGACCTACAGCTGGTAAGTGATCCTTGCAGCTCAAAGCAAGAGACACTGATAAAATGTTCCCACTGCCTGCCATTTGTTATTTTACGGCCCATTTGTCCAACAATAGTCATTGGTATAATGTACAAGCAGGCAGTATTCTCATTTTACTGCAGGTCTAGAAAGTTTTAGAAAGTTTCTGTGAGATATTTATCCATCATAAAGTTATCATGTGATAAAAGAACGAGGGAAGGAAATCTGAATCTTTTTGTGGTGAAAATAGGAAAACTCTGTCTGAAGTCAGTCCTTCTCTGATATACAACATCATTTATTGATCTAATTATTAAGATTGATGGACAAACTGCAAGGATTTTACTGCTCAAAACAGTGTTTTACATGGTAGTCAAATTCCACAGAATTGCTTGAGAACCACCTTGTTTGTTGGTGTGAGAGAAGGATTGCACCTCACTGTGGAGGAGGACTTATGTGCTGTTTACACAAGAACGCAAACGGTTGTATCCGCTACTTTTCTCTTTCGTATAGCCCGTTCGTTCACACGAGGCCGTAACGGAAACGCGGAAACGGACCCCGCAAACGATAACGGGTCCCAAGGTGGATAGATCTGCAACCGGAACGCTCTGGGGGGCCAAACGGCTCCGTGTGTACGCCCTATACGATCATTTTCTGATAACGATGAAGCCATAGCCCCACCTCTCCCCACCTCCGCTGCTCACTGCTGTAGCATGGTCAGTAGCTACTGCTACTGACCATGCTACAGATGTTAGTGCAAAATCTACAGCTCGACCATGCTACAGATGTTAGTGCAAAATCTACAGCTCCTCTACCACAACCATCAGCAACAAGTGGACATGGAGAATTACATGAACTACATGTTGCTAAATCCACCGCGGGGCATAAACAGAAGGGCAACCATGGGAACCATGCTCGGGGGTCTTCTTTGCTGCTTTTGGTGTATTTTGTGGCGAAAGTACAGCGCCACTTACAAGCCCGGCATATGTATTACAGCGTCTCCAGCGCTCCCGAGCGGTCTCGTGTGAACGGAAGACCTTTTTGATATCGTATTCGGTTCGTTTGCGTATCGTATGCGTTTGCGTTTGCGTGTAAATGGGGTCTTAATTTAATGCAGAGCATCAGGAGAAACAGCAGGTTAAAAGCAAACAGCCGACCTTGGCGTGTAATTATATTTGAGCATGGACCTATAATCAGGCCTGATGGGCTCTTCATTACATCTGCCTCCTCAGGGGCCAGGGGCTTGTACAAGGTACTATATTGTATAACAACAGCACATTATTACATTATACATGTTTTAATCACTACCTGGAGACCCTGAACAGATTGTTTAGCAACAGCAAGTGTAACAGCAAAGGGCGAGAGAACGTTGTTTTTTTATTTCATAAAAAGGAAACTATTGATGTTGCATATTTTAGAAAGAATATACAGAAGAAAATATATATTTTGAGTGTGTGTGTGTGCTACAACCAGGCAATTAGTTATATAGTTTGGTATTGCCATTAGTTACAGTCAGACTGGGATCCTGCCCAGTGCAAACTATCTTTTTCTGTTGAAATATCAGAACAATCTCCTCATTTATACCTACTTTGTTTTTGCCTAAATTACAAACTTGCCAATTTTGCTCCCTCTTGCCTTGCCTCTGTCCTTCCCCTCGAAGTCATGACAAAGTCATCAAAGAGCTTCTCACAGAGCAACATGCAAACATGCTCTATTGTAGCCAAATAAAGATGCACCTGTAGGCAGATGAGTCTCTTTTGAACCAGTTCAGTGTCATTGGCTTGCTGCGACACATGGCAAAAATCACTTTCTAAAATCACAGCACACATTTTCACTAATTAGACCGTGTCTCCTTCGTGTCTTATCTTAATTCGTCTGTGCCTATGTGATTGTTGTTCAGATGTATAACTACAGATTGTTATAAGAAGCGTGTCTCTGCAGCCAGTTTGGGTTATTTATATGTTGTTACACATAACCTTGTTGCTACTTAAGGAGAAAGCTTGACCTCCTGCCAGAGTTAGATGGAGAAGTGTCTTAGGAGACAGAACTGCTGCTTTGTTTCTTTCCCCCTGAGGATGTCTGTGACCCTGCAGCAGCATAAGCCTGAACTCAGGGTCACGGTGAACACAGAGAACACGAGCTAAGCAAAAACTTTATCTCATTAAGGAGCCACTACTACATCAAGTAGTCTTTTAAAAAACGTCTCCCTGCTCCTGGTCTTTCCCCTCCAGTTCTGCTTCTCCTAGTGACAGCATCCCTGATATATTCAGAGATAATCAACACACAGCTCTGCACCTTGCTCTTGTTTTAATTACCCATTCCAACTTACCCTCATCCTCTTCTCCTGTGACACTTCTGCTTTACTAATTATTCATGTGAAGTTATTCAGCCCAGAAGTGAGTCAACAGCGCTGTGGTCTTCAGCATTGCATCTTTCTACTTAATGAGCCCACAATGCATGTCATTTTAACTTATAAATGATTATAAGACTTCATACTTTTCGGCTAATTCTTATGCTGACTTCATTCTGATGCACATGTATTGCACTACATCCACATTCCAGATGTTGTTCACTAGGTCTTTTGTCCCAACACCACGCCTTACATAATGATAGTGAGGGGAATGCATTAATCTGAAGATATACATGCCTCTGAGTGGTACAGGGAGAAGTGTCATTTGTTGTGTTTCATATGATGAATAGCTCAGGATACACAGCTTCTGCGTCTTTTGCCTTGTGGCTGTCCTCGATACAAACCTCCATTTCCTAACTCATTTTGTAATCATGTCTATTTCTCATTTTCCACAGCTGCTGCTCTTGGCAACCTGGTGTCTGATCTGGCAGGACTAGGGTAAGAAATTCACACATACACAGACAAACAAATCATGGTATGTCTTACTATCAAAGATTATTACTGTAGTGTTTTTCCACCCAGGTATACACACATTATAATACAGAGATAATTATGTGAAGGTTTACTATGCCACTCCACTCCCTTTGGTGAATACTAAGTCATTTAATTGCTTACTAAATGGTAATTATCAAAATGAGCCCAGAAGAAGATAAGCCTGAGCAATAAGGGAGAAAGACAAATTGAGCCACCAGAGGTTTGTGTCTCAAAGGTAAGAAAACTGCACAGAGATGAATTGCTTTGAATAAGAAAAGCCAAATAATTAAAAGTTGAACAACAGAGTCTCAACAAGATTTGTCTAAATGAGGAGTATGCAGTCACTTGACAGTTTAAGTAAAACAAAATTTGAGTACAACTAAATCCTGATGGTATTCTAGTTATTCATAGTTGTAGATGATATTAGTCACTTAATCCATCTTAAAAGCTTTCATAAAACACTGTATGACAAATTATAGGATTGTATCTGATCTTGATATTTGGTTGGAAAGATTTGTATGCAACATTATTGGTTTTTGGTCTGAAAGAAAGCAGTCCAAATGTAATCAGGCACATTCTGTCAACCTGTAATTTATAAGCGGTCATTTTTGGTTGTATCGAAGGCAGTGTCACTTTTTGCGTAACCATGCTCTATGCAAAGGTTATAAAACCATTCCTATACTTTTTCACAGACTGTATATGTTATTGCTGACATAGTCCAATCTCAATTTCATGTACAACATATTGAACCTCAAGCCAGAAACTTTCTTTATTTTTCTTTCAACTTAAAAGACATACTGTAGAACTATATAAGAACAATGGCTGCCAGGCTTGATCCCAGCTACAGGATACCGTTGTGTGCAACATTAGATTTGGTCAATAAAAGCATGATGCTGATTTGAATCTTTTCATTGGGCTCCGTCAGCTGATTCATGACGGTTATCCACTTCAGGGCTGTGTGGACCTTATTCAGCTTTCTAACCTGCCTCCATAATACTTACAGTAGCATAACATGCCATCAACCAGCAGCCTATTGGTTGTATCTCAGTGAGTATTAGTGATATTATTCCCCTCTCTCATGTAAATAGAGAGTCTGCTTAACAGAGAATGTAATTGACGGATAATTAAAACAAAGCCAGAGACTCTGCTGTTTCCTTGCACCGTTTGAGTGTGATGGATTAGCTAAGTTGTTCCAAAGGCTCTTAGTGAACACACACACATACACACACACACACACACACACACAAACAGGTGTACTTCTGTGTGAGCGTCTTTGTTTGTCACTCAATCAAAATGGGACAATTAATGGAGCCCTTGTGGCCACTTTGTCAAGGTGAGACTCGATTAGACCAGACAACAGAGGCGTTTGTATCTTGATGGACTCACAGCAGTGAGTGTGAAGGCTGTTGGTCTCAGTGGAGATCCTGCTGGTGTTCCTCACCACAACCTTTACATTCCTTTCAGAGGGGGCAGGCTGAAGTGCACACATGTAAACCTTGTGCTTTAGATTACTCGGGGAGTCAGTGGCCCTTTAGTGTCCACTGAGAGCTGAGGAGGAGGAGCAGTAGATGCTGCTGAGGTCGTGGGTACTTTAGTCTGAACTTCACAGAGGAGTCCCAAGATACTCTTTACACTATGTTTTGCAGTTTTAGTGTTTATTTGCCCAATTGCACTTGAAACACTTGACAAGTAATTGCTTATGGGAAGAACAACAGACCAAAACCCAAATATATAAGGTGTAAATTAAATAGACTGTTCACTTATTTATAAATTCCGATGTGGTGAAACTGTTTTACTTCTTGGCATTTTGCTGAAAAAATCTATAAATGATTCAAATTGTTGCAGATTTCTTTTAATTTGTTTTGCTAATATATCAACATATCAATGAATGGGCTAATTGCTGCAGCTCTGACACTTCTCTTTGCTGTTTTCATCATATTCACTGTCTTTGCCAACAGCAAATGTAAAAATACCAGAATCATGAGTCTGTTCATGTACCCCTAAATGTGCATTTTATAAGTTGTTTGTTGAAGTTGGCTTGGATTTTATTTTCCCTCTAACAAAATGCACTCCAGTTCACTTGGAAGAAGATCAGAAAGCACCTTTTCAGGCAGCCTGGGTGTAATGATGTTCAGTTAGAAATGTTCTCGTCTACCTAAGTGAGACAAATGAAAGGCTCCAGAGCTTGATTACAATTCTGCTCACAGGCTAAGTAGCTAACTAGCTTCTCAAAGAAAGATCACCTTCATTTTGGTTCCGTTCAGTCATAAAGTGTGAATAGTTGTTACACAAAGAATGTCTCTTTCAGATTACACTGGCTAATTTTCAGTAGGTGGCCTTCATTACAAAACCTTTTCTAACTTACTTGACAAATTCAATTTTGTGTGTCTACAGATGTTGGTTAACATCTATCCAATTAGAAAATAATCCAAGTTGTGCATAATTCTATACACCTGTATTATGAGTGCAGAGCTATTCTACAAAAGCTTAATATGTTGGACATTAAAGTAAGTCTGATATATGAATATGTTCCTTTGATAAACAGTGGCTATACATTGTTATAGATTATTTGTATCTAATATATGTCTATGTAAGAAAGAATTGTCTGCAGTGAGAGCAGGGATTAGTAGCAGGAGAAGATGTTCATGTGCACATTATCCAGTTTATACACAGTGACGCCCAGTGACTGTGAAACAGCACAGCTAGTCCCCACAGCAGTGCCTTTGGTCAATACACAAGTGATTTTGTAGCAATGAATGTTTGTAAACCACCACAAGACACTGACTGAGCTCGTGTGTGTGTGTGTGTGTGTGTGTGTGTGTGTGTGTGTGTGTGTGTGTGTGTGTGTGTGTGTGTGTGTGTGTGTGTGTGTGTGTGTGTGTGTGTGTGTGTGTGTGTGTGGTGTGTGTGTGTGTGTGTGTGTGTGTGTGTGTGTGTGTGTGTGTGTGTGTGTGTGTGTGTGTGTGTGTGTGTGTGTGTGTGTGTGTGTGTGTGTGTGTGTGTGTGTGTGTTGTGACAGATGTAGGAACCAGCTCTACATTGTTGAAGTCCATAATTTAGCTCATGAGTCATTCTGACCGTGGTTACGGATGCTCCCATCGCTCAGCTTAGTCTTAGCTGCGCCTTCTTGGTTCCTTAATGCATTAGTGGCTTTCTGGGGCAGCCTGTGAAGCTTTATTTCATTCAGCCAAGTTAGAAAACAGGACAAAAACTTAGGGAACTCATATAAGTGAGCTATAGGGAATAGAAAAATGCTGTCCCAAATTCATTCCTCTTTCTTGACTGTGATTTATAACCCAGTGATGTTATATCTGTACTTCTCCCTCTTAACCTATTGCATACCGGCATAGGATGGAGGGTTTTAATTGTTTCTGGGGCAACCAGGTGGTGTTTCAGCCTTAAAATTATTCAAGGACTCAGCTGGGTTTGCTTAAAGTATATTAAATCATTTAAATGATTTGAATACGACAGATACTTTATGTTTTGAAGCAGCCTTGATTTATTTTGCCTTCTGCTTTTGCAAATATGTGAAATATCTTAGATGGTGGATTTTACTCAAAGGTAGGAATATCTGTATGAATGTTTGGTTAACATATTTATCTGGCAAACAAAAACAAGAAAACCAAATGCGACCATGAGTCAGTATTTGGATTCCTGATGAGTTTTTCTGTCATGATTGTCTATAGTGTAAGGTTTGTCCGTATGATCCAGATTCATTAGCTTGAAGATCCATCCATCATTGGCATTGGTAATGATAACAACTGGATGGGAAATACAGTATCTCCTATAAACCTACCACATCAGGTGGGCATCCGTACACCTTAACACACATACACTCATGCCCTAGCTCCATAGCTCCCTATCTTCCTCCCAAATATGCTTCTTGCTACATTTCCCTCCCTGACTGGACGGCCCCAGCTGCAGCTTATTACTGTGAGCAGTGAACTGAGGATCCATCAGTGCCAGTGACTGAGCCAGACCTCGGTCAACAAAATATTGACTGGAATTTATTTTATCAAACTGCTTGACCTGCTCTTTTTGACATATGACAGCAAGGTACAGCAGCTCTCCAGATACTTTCAACTTGAGTTATTATTCAGGTCATAGCACTGTTACTAAGTTTCTAAATGCAATTAGTTCAACATGTTTATTATGGAGGCTGAATTACCAACCAACAAAGTGGCCCCAGAGCCTCAGAGGCCCCAGAGGCCCAAGGTTGTTGCTTTGAAAGAATAACTTAATAGTAATTAAATTAAAAATGCATGCAATATGCACCACAAAAGCACAATTAAAGACCTGAGCCATGTTGTAAACAGACCAGTAGGTTTAAGGCCACTCTGTTTATTGTGTTAGCTTGGTGACATTGAGAATGTGGTTCACATTTAGTTTTACTGTCATATTAACAAAGACCGCAGATTTCATTTGCCAACATTGGGAGAGAATGACTGTATTTGGGGCTTTTGTAAATACATGAGGGTTCAACTCTTTGTGTGCTTTGAAACCGATCAATCAATCAAAAAGATAGAATTAGATTTAAATTCTATCTTAAAGGCATATTTGACCACAGTTACGGCCAACATTTATATTATTCTCATTATCATTTTGTTTCTATAATAATAATAATAATACATGTTATTTATATAGCGCTTTTCCTGGTGCTCAAAGCGCTTTTATAAGTAATCTGATGTACCTGATAAACCTGCACTAGGTATTTACAATATCCACCCGACGGAAGCAGGTGATAGATTTGTCCGTACTAAAATGTATTTATGACAAATAAAAACAGCAGAATCTGTATTTAGTTTTTTTCTATGTGAAAGTTTTGATATGAACTTTGTCAGTTCCCTTCAGTGCTCCACCCCAGACCAAATATACAACTCTACGATGGAAATATAAAAAGTTGTGATGATTGATGAGTTCCTTATGATACTTTTTCTCACTCGGTGAACTCTTCTCTTTTATCCGCTGCAATCTGTCTGTGTTCCCTCATCTGTGTGAAGCAGAGTTTAGACACACTGGAGCCCCTCCGTCTTCCTCTCCTTCTGGTAGTACAGCCCCTATCTCACATCCTGCTGGCTTCATGACAGATGGCATCAATAAGGAACATTTCCAACATTAATCTGATGATTTACGTTGTTTGTTTTGTTATTTATCAATTACTGCTAATGTTGTTCTGTGGGTGATTGAATAGATCGTGAAATGTAATGAGAAAAAAAATCCAAAGCATGAATAAGTAGATGTAAATGTAATCTATGCAAGATTTACAACCTTCACCCAATGTGATGTGCCTGTTGGTGCCTTTACCACCATGTTGTGTTCATGTTTAGAGGGGTTTACTTTGACTTTAAACGTGACTTCAAATCCTCTACTCTTCTCTGTACAGAGGGTTTATATTTAGCATCCTGCACAGGCCTGAACACATATGGAGTCTATCTATCTAAAACTGATTCACATGTCTCGAATATTGATCTTTGTGTCCAACATGTCTCTGTGCTCTGTTCGAACAGCCTTTCCATCTTCTTATATATCAAATGTGTTCGCTTGACAAATTGAAAGGATGACTCATCCTCTGTTTCTGGGTCAAAGATTACAAATCATGGTTGCAGCTCTCTGTTATGTTGTCACTTTACATTGTTACTGTAACTCTTCTGTCCTCTGCCCCTTCTCTCTAGGCTGGCAGGTTATGTGGAGGCGTTGGCGTATCGGCTGGGAATGAAGATTCCTGACTTAAGCCCCAAGCAGGCGGACATGTGGCAGACCAGAGTCAGCTCTCATGCGGTCAGTACCCTCATATCGCACTAAAACCACCAGACCTCAACCCAAAATCTGCTCTCAAAGAGTCTCTGTCACTCTGCTGCTCTCACTGAGACCAGAAGACAGACCAAAAAACTGTTAGACTTATAAACATCTAGTCTAAGTGGATATTAATAAACCTGCAGCACAGAGCATTCAAGGGTTTAGTTGTGGATTAGGGCTGTGTACAGTGACAACAGAAACACAAGTCTCTGTGTTACATCACTTCCATCACTCTTCCATTGTGGGAGAAAATGAGACGTGTGCTGTGGCTGCTGAAGTGTGAAATGTAATTAGTTGTAATAATTAGTCTCGTCCTGAAAAAGCTCTTCGCTGAGTGTAAAATGTCATGTAAATTGTCCTGGCATGCTCGAATACCTTTTTAGTTTTTTGCAGAAATGTGTACATAATACATGTTCCTTTTGAAGGGAAATCAAAGCTTTTGGTTGTCAGTGTTAGCATCTTTCCTTGCAGGGATCTTCTGATCAGCAGGCCAGGTGCTGCATGATAATAAAGCTCCCTTCTTTATGGATGCATTTAGAACTTACTGGTCCTATTACTTACGGCAATACAAACCAAAAGTATAATACATAAAAAGGACAGTTTGCTAAATGTAAGAGGCCTATTTACTGGAAACACAGAGACTCAAAGATGAAGAAGTATTTTTTCAGTCACACTTTCTTACTTCCACATTCCTCTGTGCAGGGCAAAGCCATCGGTGTTGCCATCGGCTGCATCCTTGGCATGTTTCCTCTTTTCTTCTTCAAGGACGATGATGAGAAGAAGAAGAAGAAGAAAGGCCAGGCGGAGGCGAAGGAGGAAACACAAGCACCTCCTGCTCCAACAGAAGACTGAAGCTTACAACTCCACGGAGAGAAATACTATTTGAAATCCATTACAATACTTTAAAGTGGGACTGATTGCGCTTGTCTGGTGGACTGCAGTGTATGAACATGTCTTTGAACCATTACAGACTAATCACTGGGTACTTTACAAAACCCAGTCAAACTAAAGGTATTCTAAGGATGGGTTTAGATATTATTTCATTGTAGACTTTGAACTTGAGCACAGGGACACGACTGTCTCTTGAAGAGACAATAAATGATTGATTCATTAGAGTGCTGCTACTCCAACTGTAACACCGTAACCTCATCTTGACTGACCGACAGGAGCTGAAACTAATTCATGTTAAAACACACGGCAGTGACCTCTTCCCCTCCTTCCAGGCTGTTGAATATACAATCATCTGACTAGAGATGGTTAGATGGAAGGTAGAGAACCATTTGAGGGCTCTCTTAAATATCAACAAACGTTGGTACCAATGCTTTCAAAAGAAAATACTGTACACAGCTTTTTGACGTTGAAGGTTTCTCATATAATGTCTGAAACCCTCTTCTGAATTCATGGAGGAAGACTTAACAAAGAGGCATGCCAATGTCTTTAGTCAGCAGTGTTAAACTTATTTTAATGAGTATTTGAAGGTAATGAGCCAAGGAAGGAGGGGCACTTTTTGCATATAAAGATGCACCCTTTCATCAAGTACATTACTCTTCTGTCTTACAAGCATGTCTGCCTTTTAATGATAACAATGTCTTAATAAGTCCTGCCTGCCTGCCTGCCTCATTCACACTCCATGACAACCAGTCAGCTGCTTTTTGTGAAAATAATCATTACTTGTTTAGATTTTTGTGTTGTATTGATCCCTCAAATGAGTAACGTGCACCCAATTTCCCCATTTATAATGAGTGTTACAAGATAGATGCAGTTTGTTTCCTATCTCAGAGGAGTTGAGCAGAAAGGAGACAAACACAGAGAGGCAGAGGGAGGGAAAAAGATGAGAAATGCCAACCTCGAACCGCCTGAGACCTCGGTCCCATCTGCAGCCGTCCTCTGGCTCCAGTACCACACGATTCATCTCCTCGCCAACCTGCAGCTGAACCACAACTCACTCCCAGAGCAGCTTCTGTCCAGCTTCTGTCCTGCAAGGCCAGCCTAGAACATTCAGCCCAGTGCTTAGTTTCAATTTGACTTCAAAGTAAATAAGAAGATTGTTTCCCTGTTTGTTTTCTAGATGCTTTAATAATTCCAACACTATTTCACTTCTATCCTATATAATATTGTCTCTGCTCTGCTGCCCCCTTCTGGCTGATATTCAGAGAAAGTTTAGTTTACTGTAATTGAGCATAAGCATTTATTTTTCTGTTAGTATTAAAGCCTCTCAATGTCTCGCCTGTAAGTTCCACCGGCTATAGGTAATCAAATTATCGCCAAAACATTCATTTGTCATATTTCTCAATGCAAGTAATCTGCATCATTCATCAGACATGAAGACAGGTTTATTCGGACACATTTGGGATGATGAGACACCTCCATCCATCCAAGTCTTCATTCAGCTGTCACTGGGTTCCTAATGTATCTTTTGATGTGTTTGTCACCAGGTTGCTCAGCTCATCAGAAATGCAGTCACTTGTTTATAGCATTGAATCTGTTTGCAAGTTGAAGAAATGAAAGGAAGCTGCCACATGTCACTCTGGAAAACTTGCAGAAAATGTATTTATTTTTGTTTAGATATTCAGACTTGTATTCATAAAATGTTCTCACTTCTCTTGATCTGAAAGGAAAATGTTTCAGAATAGAAAATATTTGTCAGCACAAACACCTTTGTTAGTGTATTTTCAGCAGCATTATACAACAGGAAGGACTTCTAATTCAACCGACCCCTCTCTATGGTACGGTCCATAACTAACTTTCTGAAGATGCTCTGAAGACTGACCCTGTCTGAGATGTTATAGTTATTTATTATGTGGGTAACAGTGATCCTTAACAGTGATAACAATGAAGAAAATAACTGAAGATATGTATGTAGGATTTTTGATCTGATTGCTTGATTTCCACCCTGCATGCACTGCTAATAAAAGAACAAAAAGTGTACATGTTTACTGCGTAAGAATCATAAAAAGACAGTCAAATACAAACGTATAAAGTAGTCAAATCACGGTGATAAAACACAATAAACTTGGTATGCAAAACAAATGTTTGTTTTTTTTAAACTTAAAATACATATTTGAGGGCTGACTAAACAGGATAAAAGCATGAAGTGATTTCCATTTTAGACAGCCAATGATAAACAGATGTTTGTATCCTTGCAGAGATTTGCAGCATGGATATTTGGACATCATGTGGCTTTTTTTGGAGCCGAATGTGATGAGAAACCTCTTCTTGATAAGCAGGATGTGATTATAGTAATAGTTTCAAATAACAGTAGCAATTTGCCTCCTTGCATCAGATCATTAAATGGCCTGTCTCAGTGCTTTAAGACGGTCTTTTGTGCATGGTCAGTCGTGGTAAGAAAATATATTCTGTGTGAAAATAATGTAATTTGGAAGCTAGTATCTTTCGTAGACTCTTTTTTGCTGCAAGCACCTCTTTTTGTCATTAGGGGAGAGACAAATCTAAAGTTCCTGGAGCTCTTAGTTATTATCTAAAATGTATGTAATGTTATCGTTGTTAAACGGGGAGAATGTTAAATCAAATGACTGAAAAACACATTCAACCTTTCTTCACGGGTTTCCTGCGTGAAATGCAATGTGTTCTAAGTCGTGACTGCATTATGAAGGACTTAAGGACCTTATGTTATGCATGTTGTTTTATATCATGAATGTATGATACTTATTTGTTCTTTAAGTTGTCTGCTATTATAAACAACTTCAATTACACTTGTTGATATAAAAACATATTAGTACATGTGTTGTTTTGTTTTCACGGTGTGTAGTACCTGAAAGCAATTCGTATTCAACCTGATGCAGGTGAGATATTCGGCACATCTTTATTTAACACCGTCCTTTGGATATTGGATTCATTGATTTGAATCAATGAAAAATACATATTGACTTGTGATGAGTAGTACATCTAAACTGCATATTAAAAAGGAGCAAAAACATAAGCACACATTTGGTCTTCAACGCGGCAAGTCATTTACAAATAAATGGACTTCCATGCACCGAACAGTTAAAATGATATTGTTTATTTTGTAAAGAAAATGAATCCAATAGAAATAAAATGAGCTTTTCCTTCCTGGCAAAACTATGTAAAGTGTATCTCCCTGCTTCAGCTCCAGAAAGGTATCTGTAGAGAATATGTATGTTTAGGTTGGTAAAGTATAGAAAATAGTTTCATATATGTAATCCATATACTAAGTCCCTGCAGAATCCCACCTGTGTACTAAATGTTGATGTTAATATAATGTGTTCTTAGGAAAGGAACTACGCTGATAGTCATACAGTATCACCCCATTTTTTTGAGACAATATGAGGCTATGGGGAGAGGGAGAATCAATTATAGGTTTCCTTCCTTCTTTGTTTCTAAAAGAGATTCCGCCCTGCCATGCCTCTTAATAATAAGAATAAGAATTCAACATATAAATCGTTTGTCATTCTGTATTATCATTTATTATGTAACTAAATTGTGTTTTAAATGAGACAATTAAAACTGTTTCAATCAAGCTTTATTTGTTACTCAAATCTTTTAATACCACTTACTCTTTCCTCCATTCAAACAATGCTAAAATGCAGGAAAACACAATCTTACCGTCAGTCTATTTGATCATGCATACATCTGTAAAATAACATACACAAATACCGTAATAATCAGTATTTAGTCTTTCAATTAGCTGCTCATTCTGACAAGTCATTTCACTCATTTTACCTGAACTAAAACACATGCAAACTTTACAGTGGCGTGGACATCACAGTGATAAAAACAACACATTTAAAGGTTTCATATTAGTAAATAATGGCTTGTTTCATAAAAACAATGTTATGTTATAGCAAAACCATACTTGGGAAGAGTTTTCAGGCTTTTCAGCACACAGCTCTTGAGGAGTTTACTCTAGGTGGCTGATGTGAAAACAAACTGTATTACCTAGGCATTTAGATGTTCTAAATGTTTATAACTGCCAGCCTCTTGCAAAGGTCCCGAGCAGTCATTACTGGCATTTCATTAACTCCAACAGAGGTTCTAATGTGCAGTTAAAAAGAACCAAAATGAAATATTAGCATTCACTCATTACTTCGGGAACTTTGAGATTTCTTCTAATTTGCCATGGGAGACTCACAAAAGTTGAAATTAATTCACCTGTTTTGTACCCCTTAAATCCCCCCGTGTGAGACAGTTGAGTAAAATATGCAAACTAAGCCAAACCAGGCAAATACACATTTCCTCACTAACCAGTAAACAAACCCACATTTTGAGATAAAATGTCAAACCAGGTAATACAATGCATTCAGATTGTGTTTCTAACATGATTAAACACATTAACATACTGTTCAACTTCACCTGCTATACACAGAGAAAGAAAATGTTCATTAAGGAATCTTATATAATGCACTTAAAGGAACAGTCTGACATTTCCAAGTGTATTGTCATTTGTTTTACCCAGGCACTGAGATGCAAGAAAAACTAATATTATTGCATTGCAACTTGTTAGCATTGTTAGCACACCTTATCACAATCAACCCCCCCCATAAATGTAGTTAAATGCTAACATGCTAGCCTGCAGCAGGTAAGACCATTAATAACCAAGCCACTGTGCCACCTTCTAAACTCCCAATGCTCCCAAACCTCTGGAGTTATAACCTTTTGATATCGAAAAATAACAATAATATCTTGTAATTTAAAACATGAGTGTATGTTTGTTTTCACCATACTAAGCTCATGTCTAATCATAAGCAACACCTTCTGATTCATCAACTTCGATTGTGCAAAAGAAACATCTAGTGAAGAGAAGACATTGTGAATTGTGGAGAGAAATTGTAAAATCAGTATAAAAAGATGCTTTCTGTTGGTAGTTGGTATGAAGTTGCATTGGGAAACGCTGCAGTGTCCGTCAGTTTAAATTGGCTCACTTTAAGGCTTCATTCAGCAGAGTTCAGACGGTACAAACCACCAGCAGATGTCTCTGTTAAATCACCCTGCAGCTGCAGTACGCTCTGTAAATCTAGTTTACAAAATGTGTTCTTCCTTACAAACACCATGGTCTTGCTGAGAAGAGATACATTTGATTGAAATCAGTTATTTTAGTGTGCAATGCTAAGATCCCCAAAAGAGAGCTTTGAAATGTATTTCTTCTCAGTTTTACCAGCTCTTTGTTAATGTACTCTTCTTCATGATATCAGGTATCCAGCACCATTTACATGATAGAGTAACACATTAAGAATAAGTATGTGATGATTAAATTACCTATTGCTTGAGAAAAAAATAGATATCTTATGGTGGTTTGAATATTTTCATGAAATGATCTCATTAGCTCATACATTGCACCATTTCTTAACGTGTTACAATGGTGCAATGCTAAACCATCAAAGGTTCTTCTTTGATGTTTACAAATCTCTATATGACAAAATGTATGACAAAATACTATTTTCTACAGAAAGGACGTGTCTCCTCTCCTGGAGGAGCTGCCACCCTGCACTCAAAGACTTCATTAGTAGTTTCACTGGACACTTTGAGAGCTGCATCATGGTCTTATTGGTATTTCAAGTGTTGTTCCACTCAGAGTAAAAAACTATCAGTGAGAGAAACACACACACACACACACACACACACACACACACACACACACACACACACACACACACACACACACACAGAGACACACAGAGACACACAGAGACACACACAGACACACACACACACACACACACACACACACACACACACACACACACACACACACACACACACACACACACACACACACACACACACACACACACACACACACACACACACACACACACACACACACACACACACCAGGGCTCTCACTCTTCTTGGTATGCTCTTTTGTTGTAGCCACACAAGAGCAGCCATTGTATGCCATCAGAGTGTGACAAAGTATGAGCGCTTCGAAGAGAGTATGTGCATATTGGTGTTTCAGTGTGTGTGTGTGTGTGTGTGTGTGTGTGTGTGTGTGTGTGTGTGTGTGTGTGTGTGTGTGTGTGTCTGTGTGTGTGTGTGTTGTGTGTGTCTCTGTGTGTGTGTCCTCTGTGTGTGTGTGTGTGTGTGTGTGTGTTGTGTGTGTGTGTGTGTGTGTGTTGTGTCTCTGTGTGTGGTGTGTGTGTGTGTGTCTCTGTGTGTGTGTGTGTGTGTGTGTGTGTGTCTCTGTGTGTGTCTCTCTGTGTGTGTGTGTGTGGTGTGTGTGTGTGTGTGTGTGTGTGTGTGTGTGTGTGTGTGTGTCTCTGTGTGTGTGTGTGTGTGTGTGTGTGTGTGTCTCTGTGTGTGTGTGTGTGTGTTGTGTGTGTGTGTGTGTGTGTGTGTGTGTGTGTGTGTGTGTGTGTGTGTGTGTGTGGTGTGTGTGTGTGTGTGTGTGTGTGTGTGTGTGTGTGTGTGTGTGTGTGTGTGTGTGTGTGTGTGTGTCCTGTAGCTCTCCTACTGTGCTGGCTAAGATCCCACCAATGGGCAGGACAGTGCAGATAGAGGACTGGGAAGAAAGTGAGCTCCCTTTCTCTCTTCACACTGTTGCATTGTTGCTGGAGGAGGCAGGCTGGTGTTGAGATGGGCATGGGGGGGGGGGAGGCAGGGGCGGTTCGGGGATGCAGGTGGAGGAGGTCAGTGTCCTGGTGGTGGTGGTGTTGATATTACAATATGACAGTCTCTCCAGTGCCATATGTGATTCATCGCGTTTTCATCAAGGTCTTCTTTATCAGCTCTGTGTTGTCCCATCAAATAAATGATGTTCTCCCACTTTGAGATTGCTGAATGCACTTTGGGGATATTCACTTGTCTTTGAGAGAACACCTCTTGACTGGGAGCCCGGTAAGAGAAAATGAAGAAGGGCTTTTTAGTCCACTTTGTTGTTGTTGTTGGAGTGAATAGGCTGGCACTGTGCTGGGCACGGAGACGAGGAGGAGGAAGAGGACGAGGAACATTTGTTGTTGGTGGCAGAGAGTTCACTGGGTTTGTGTTTCTGATGCAGGGCGAGCACAGCCAGAATGCTGATGATGTGAACATGGAAATACATAGACCTAGGAGAGAAGACACAATATGACAGTACTTATGTCCTGAATGAACTTCAGCTCAGTAAGAAAACGTCACAGGCATAACAAGAGCAAGTCTTTATATACTTTGTGTTGCTAAAGGCAATTAGAGGCAGGAATACTAGCTGCAACAATAAGATGATTGACAACAAATGTATGAGGAGCTATTTTCATTATTATGAATGGCAACTTCTGAAATGTGTATATGCTGGTTTCCTTAGTCTTCTATGATAGTTAACTGAATATCTTTAAGGTTTATTGGGCATAAAATACTTTTAAAGATGTCAGATTTTTCCTTGGGAATTTCTGATGGGTATTTTTCTCCAATGTCTGACATTTGAATGCACTCTTCACATGAATAGTAGAAAACATGAGGAGAAAAAGGCTCTTTTGTTTGTTGTAAGAGAGGAGGGGCATAAACAAGTAACATCATCACCAGTACTTGTCACATACACAGCTGGTGCTTGAATTACATACAGTCTGTGCTGACCTTTGTAAATGTGGACAGATGACAGAATTGATGTCACGCTGACCTATATGGCCACATGCATACAGCAAGTATGAGTCTTATTGAGACAATAAGAGGACTACAGATGAGTTGAACCTACCTGTAATAAACCAAAGTGGACTCTACTGCTAGGAGCAGGAAAGGTATCACAGTGTAGCAGATGGCCAGCTGGGTGGCTGCCCAGGTGAAGAGGTCGTATCCCAGCTTCAAGCCTCTGGAGCTCAGCATGTGTTGGCGGACAGACTTCCGTACCTGGTGGGGAGGGACAGATTAACAGAGAGAGATAAATCACTGTTTTCACATCCATGATATGATTAGTGTATTTAAGCAATGCTGTTGATGTCATTTCAACTAACCCAATGAAGTTACATGACAAAACTGTATTACCTTCCTTAAAAAAAGACAAATATTCCTTCCTTGCATTTAGCTTTGGTATAACTTTCATCAACATGTCAGCCTGGTATACTTTTTTTGTTTAACCTCAGATGAAGCTGGTCCATCAATCCTAACCGCACATGCAGGAAAGTACAATTCAAGCCCTTTCTTACAGTTAAATACAGGTGTATAAACCAATTTCTGACAGATACACATTTCGAGAACTGCTCTAATACTATCAAGAAGAGTAAATAATAATAATAATATTAGTTTTTTCATCAAATACAAATGATAGAAACGTTCCTTGCAGTTGTGTGTTCGAGGATTTATTTACTTTTTATTTATGATTTCATTTTTTCCAGAGGAGATAGAGAACTTACAGCTCTAGCTGCCATGGTGATGGGGATGGCAGTGATGAAGGTGAAATAATACCCAGGATAAACACCGTGCCACAGGGCCGACAGGATGAAGGTCAACGCCAACCTGTGCCTGGGGGCTCGGTCATAACACACCCTGAGGAGATGGGAGGAATCACACATTCAAAAATGTCTGTGAGATCTAAGCTGAGTAAATGTTTTCTGACTGCAGGCATGAGTATTGAAGTTCACATTTGCAGGACTTACGCTTTGAGCCAAATTCCTGTTTGAATATTCCAGTTGTCTATGAATGTCTTGAAGCTGGTTGCGGTCTAAAAGAAAAATAACCACATAATTGCTAGAATTAGACCAACATCCACATGCTTGACACAGTGTGGGAGACTAATGTAGGTTTGTTATTTGAAACAAGGGTGTAACTTTGGTTTGAGAAGTGGGGGGGGACACAAAACAGGGGGTCCTCCGCAATGAAATATTTTCTCAATTTAATTCCATTTCCTGCCTTTCTACAAATATATTAGGGACTATAGTTAACAAATCCAAGAAAAATGTGTAGTGTATATAATGAGTGTGCACACTTATCTAGTATCCTATCCATGTGAACCTGTTTTATTTGTGATTACCTGACATCCTCTAGGGGGGTCCGGGGGCATGCACCCCGGGAAGATTTGTTTCTTTAAATTGAAGTTGAATGCATCAATCTGGTGCACTTTGAGGGCAACATTAAGAGATTTATGGATACAGTTCTCAACACTCATATGAAACAGAACTGTATATATTTCAATAATCAAAAAAACATTATAATATGCTCAAAACCAATAACAAATCATTGATAAACTCCTCTCTCCTATCTTTATCTTACCTAGTCTGCATTTTTTCTTTTTATTTATGCATATTTGACTAATCACTCCCCTTTCAAACTGTGTTTTTTATTTTTGTACTGACCTATAGTACACATTGGAAGGATTTCTTAACTTATTTTATATACAACTATATATTACATAGATGGAAATATTTGTTTACATAGATGACCAAACCGTTTGAGACCCACTGAGATAACTAGACTAAAGTTTACAACCTAATCACTCAGAGAGTCCTTTACCTCCCTGAGCTGACGTTATCTCTCTCAGTCCGACAGGAGCGGACTCTCCCTCTCCTTATTGTTGAAACAGCTTCTAATCTCCGTTAGCTCCGAGCTAGCACCAGATGCTAACAACAACCCAGTTCTCTCTCTCCTCTCTCTCTCTCTCTCTCTCTCTCTCTCTCTCTCTCACACACACACACACACATTCTCACACACACATAGTGGGCTGCATTGTGTGGACAGCATGGAAAACTGAGTTAGAGAGAGGCCGAGCGGCTGGCAGTGCCAGCAGAATGGCAGCTGGCAGTAGAGAAACATTTTCAGGTTTCCAGCGACTCTGTGCAACTCTCTCCACCCCTGTAGCCGGCAGACTCTGTGACCGTTAACCAAAGACTGACTGCCCACAGAAAACACTATCAGGTCAGGCAATATCCTGACAGACACATACATTGTTAAGTTCAATATTGGTCTGTTTTTCTGAATGCTGGGATGCATATACTGTTTAACCCTCTTTATCAAAGCAACCACAAGCCATCAGTGTGAAAGTAACTATATAATGACATGTAATTACACATTAGTCATCACATGATGACACAATCTTCCATTTCTGAACTAATGAGCAATGAGCATCTTGTGTAATAGGAAATCCTCTCCTGCTTCCCTACGTTTCCTTTTAGCTCTTCTTTATGATCCTTACAGAGTCTAAATGCAATGCAAGGAATCCTTCAAATAAAAACAAACATCCTACTGATACTACAACTGCTCTCTCCTTAAGAAGCAGCTTTTTTTCGAACACAACCATAGTTGCCGGGATGCAGGGAGAACCTTAACTCCACCTGGTTGGGCAATGTCACACTGCTGCTTTTTAATCAGCACTGTTGTATTTACACAAGGCTGTGGCACCGGCCAACATGTAAGCAAGTACAACATGGTTTGGAACTGATAACACTGGAGCAGATTTAAAACTGAAATGACTATCAACATCATCAACAAGGTGTGGCACAGGGAGAGGAAAAGAGACGGGACAATCAAAGGATTTTCTTTCTTACCCAGAGAAGTCAGTGGACAAAACTCCATAGTTATAGATGAAGACTCTGCTCACTTGGCACACTGTCAAGTAGCCCATAGCTGTCACCATGGAATACCTGTGTGTGGGGGAATGAAAAAAACTCAATCAGACAAAAGACAATTCACATTCTCTGGAGAAAGATACCTACTATTCAAGTAGGGCTGCCATGCTCGGTTAATGAGGACATGTGTTTATTACTAAACTATTACTCAGAGATGATTATGGAATTTGTAGCATTTTAGCCAAAATACCCTGGTAAGAGGCTCTCTTTCAGTATTTTCTGATTTTTCTTATAATGTCCAGTGAAATTGGTGACTTTTAAAATGTAAGCGACAACATGCAATTGAAGTAGAAAAATTGTAATATACTGTTTTGGTACTTATGAGAGAAGCTGCTTCTTGAGAGCATGACAACATATGAACTGACCTGACCTGAAACGTGTGGTTTAAGCTCAAATTAATTGAAGTCATTGAGATGTTAAATGTTCAACACAGTATTAGCCTTTAACATATCACAATTAGTACACAGGTTTGTAGGCGTGCCCTCAAGTTTCCTGAGTTTGTCGTGCTCCAATCAGAATAACCTCCTCACCCTGTGTTGTTGATCAAGAGGTTTGTTATGTGGTAGGCTTGTTGAAAAAGCAGCTTTAACACAGTTTACAATGTGTTTTGTTTCCACATGTATAGAACAACAGGTTTTGTCTTAATTTCCCTGCAGGTAATCTCGTAAATACCAGGACTACCAAACCAACATTTTGTTTGTGTTGTTCCATTCAGAACAAAAAAATAAACTACAATGATACACTTGAGCCAAGTTGTTTCAAGCTAACACACAACCAAATATGAAGATAAAATATATGAACACACACATATACAGTATATACACACACACACACACACACACACACACACACACACACACACACACACACACACACACACACACACACACACACACACACACACACACACACACACACACACACACACACACACACACACACACACACACACACACACACACACACACACACACACACACACACACACACACACACACACACAGTCCAGCTGTTTCCAAACAGGCTGGTCTGGGTGGTGTGTGTGTGTGTTCTTATCTGACATGTTCTACATTAGTTTCTTTCATCAACAGTATTTGAGTAAAGGCCACATTTTAACAGGGAGATAATGGGGCTGGGTGCATTGCACTGCAGTGTGTGTTGGAAATTAGTGGGAGGGAGTAAATTAATTATTGAATTCCAAGGGGTGAGCAACAACAACAAACTTTGGTTTTACAGGTTGAACTGTCAATACTGCCTTATTATTACAAAATAATGTTTAATATAATCAAATCACCACGATCTGGACTGAGCCATCTGCTCACTCTACCAAATGACGTTAATAAACTCCAGGTTGATCTTGTCCGACAAGTTTGACCTGACGACAACTATAACTAGTACTGCACCAGTATCCCTGGAAATGAGATAGCAGATATATCATCCACCTCTCAGTCTGTCTGGTCTAGCTAAGACCTTTGCAGCAACATTTCTAAAGAAGAACAGGTTTGTGTATGTCAAACCAAACCAATCAGGTATACAGTAACGGTTGTTCAGACTAAACAAACTGTCTGAACTGGGCAAAAGAGCTTTGATTGATTTAACTGGGCAGTAAAGAATAAGCTTTATTCCACCTTATATTTGATTTGTTCACATGTCATAAATTCCACAGTTACATTTCATGATCAATTTTAAATTCTAACCTTTTTGACTCAATAACTTAAATGACCCAGACTTCAATGTGAATGTTTCTATGAAATATGAAGACCAACACTTGCCTGTGCACATTGTTGATGTCAGCGTTGATGATAATCAAGTAGCTTCCAACCACCACTGTCAGGATGTGAGCTGAGTACCTGCAGACAAGGACACACAATTAGAACATGTGCATCATTATAGGTGTTTTATATGTCTGTGACAGGATGCAGTGTGCGTCAGTGAAGCCTAGATACATTTCCCCTAGTCAAATGCCACAACAGCCATTTCTCCTGTATATCTTCTTTCTTAGCACCATTACTGTCAAAAGCCTGAGTGCCCTCTTATAATTATAAGCATGTGACCCAACACACTGGACACAGTGTTCATTTGTCAGAAATGTAAAAAGATAATAGACAAATATAGTTGAGAACTCAGAGATCAACAGCTATTTTTTACTAAAAACATATTTGTAATCATGAGAGAAGTTGAATGGAGTACTACAGTATGTGAGCAGTACTCTGACAGTACCATCCAAAGCAGAAGATGAGAAAGACAATGCCAAGAAGAGTGGCCACAGCGTGCCTGACCAGGGGATTGGCATGGCTAGGACTGAGGTAGAGACGAAACCAGAAGGCAGCAGCCAGGGCAAACAGCTGGCACGCCAGAAAATTCACCTGTGTGGGAGACATAGATACTAGTTTGTGCATTTACACAGGCTCATAAAAAAATCAACAAATATATCTTGTTTTTAATAGCTGACAGAAAACTCCTGTGGGAACAGCATAATGCAAGGATTGTAATGTTGTTTCATCCTCCTCATTAGTAGTGTATCAATACTATAAGGACGTATATTTCTGCTGTGATTTGTAAAATATCAAATAGTCGAAGATAAAGGTTAAGAAGCTTATTTATTTTTGTAAACTTTGCCATGCAGGTCTTTTGTTTGTAAAATCATTATCTCCAGCATTGCAAATAAACTCCGATGTGGGCGTCACTGATGAGGAATTACTGCCAGTCTCTCTACCAAGTGACACGACGTTAATTGATAGACCAGTAACACATACTTTTATTCACAACATATATTTGGACATTTTGAAATGTTAACTCTGACTCTAAAAATAACTGTTATTTATGGACAGGTAGCCTACTCTTACCTGATCCAGAGGAAAGCCCAAGAGTTCACTGACAGGCATCAGCCACTTGGAGCCAGTAGTTTTAAACCCGGTGTCCTCGCCCTCGCCCATCCTACGTGTTTTTTTCTGTTACGAAGCCTCTATGTTATCGACTTTTTCTATGTTGTTTAGCAAACTACTTACTATTTTATGTCACAAAAATACATTGTTTGCCCGAAAGGCTCGCAACAAGTCAGCCAAGTCCACAGAGTGACACTCCCGGCTCTCCCTCAGACTCAGTACCAGTCAAGTCAAACAATAATAATAAAAACTTCCGGTCATTGCTTTCAAAATAAAAGCCTTGTCGACGAACGTTGGAAATAAATAACAACATTCAGGTTTAGCCTACAGTATTTTTCTGCAGGAATAAACCGGTTCTGCGCACTTGTTTTATCCCACACTCTACTCATAGACATTCCACCTCAAAATGCAACGTTTGAATTATAATTATCACGCATATTTGGTTTTGTGTAGGAACCCCCCTCCCTTTAAAAGTGGAAGAGTAGCCTATTGTGTTTTTCTCTAAAAATGACATAAACTGCATCGTTGGTGAAATGTGTTTAAAGGGAACCATCTGCCGATTGTTGTAGGCAGCGTTTATAGTACTTTGTTAAATATATGCCTTTGAAAGTCATGTTATACTACTTCCGGCGTTATTCAGGCTCTCGCTCTTTAGTTTGGATCAATATTTGATGACAAAGTTGGAGCAGTGGCTATTTCCCCCGCCCTTATTTACGGGCTCATGATGAGAGAAAAATAGGCCATCTCATTAAAAAGATCAAGAAATAATGAACAAGTGTTTGGATAGTTTATTCAAAGACAATACTTATCATTTGTTGTGCTCTGTTTTAACTTGTGTTTACCTAAAGTAGTATACAAGTGATGCCACAGGGGAGAATCTTTCACATTCCGAAAAAAAAGAATGATAAATCATCTATTGGTTTATAAAACATTAGATATGAGGTAGCCTATATCTTATGAAGCAGTATGTGTGTTTGGAGAAAGTAAGAATATAATAGTTCTTTATTGTCATTGTGATTACATGTAGCACATTGACAGTTGGTTTAGTAGCTAGCTCTCAGCAGTATGACACATTTACAAGCAAATGAGCAAATGATATTGGTATAAAGGTCATCTGTAGTACTGACCTTTCTTTTCATATGAGGCCATGCCACGGCTTGCATGGCCAGTGTGGGAAATAATATGTATTCATTATTGTGCAGTCGTTGTTATATCCAGAATGTCAAGCTTTGTCGGTATCTGCCATGAAATATGAGCTCTTGTTCAAGGATGACATTTAAAGTGAGGCACCACATACAAACAGAATAGAATGTTAGCCTTTCCTAAAAATGAACAATTGATGTGGCATTGAATAGATTGCAATGAGTTTGTATCTCCTCTTGCTGTGAGGTCAGAGGTCAGGATCATTTACAAAAACATCCTGGTAAAGACCTATACCTTTTGAAATAACAGTTCAGTTTCTTTATTCAATTGATGGGTTATATATATTGTATTGTCAGTTGTTTGGTAACGTTTAGTTAATAAAAACACAGATGCTTTTATATATTGCTTTTTGTGAGTCTTCTATACAGTTTGACCAGGTCCCTGCAGGCCGACTCTTCCAATGTAAAACATTTAAATACAATAAAATACCTATCAGGACTAAGGTTCCCTTCTGATGAGTTAATGTGATATTTATTGTCAAAGCTATTCTTACACACAAGTTACGTTTGCTTAAGTTCAACAATGCACTTGATATGTTCTATGCTGAACATTTGACAACTTGACCAGAAACAAACATCTTGTATTGTTCACACTTGTTTAGCAAATAATGTTAGGCTTTCATATATAATTAAATGCAATGGCAGCAACCTAAGAGGTCAGTATTTAATGCCCTAAGATAATTGTGTCACTCTGAATCGAGTTGAGAAAGGGTGCCGTGCCGATCACCACGGGCTGAAAATATCCCTCCAGCCCTGTCTCGTCAGCACAATTGGTCGCTTGCGCCACTTAGCGTCCTGTCAGGGAACACACAAGGCGTGACAGGTGACGCTGCCTGTTTACAACTGCCAATGAACACGTGGCGCGCAAGATATTGAGCTGTCATTGGCCGATCCGGCTGTAATGTGGGTGGGGACTCCTCTCTGAAGAACCAATAGCGTCTGACATGTACATTCTGTTTAAAAATTTCCCGGGAAATCTGAGTTTCGCGGGAGGGCTCTTGAGCGCGTAAACCGTATCCCTTCATTCATCAGGCCGTTTCCTGAAGCCATTTCTAGACGGGGGAACCGAGAGTTGTGCTACTTTTTAATCCGTTGCATCTGCCTAAATGCACCATCTTAAGGAAAAATACTTTACAAAAGTCGATCAATCAGACTTTCATCTTTACTTCGGTCTGATTATTTGTGTAACTATTGCGGAGGATTAGCAGATATACGGGCTTGAAAGTACAGAGACAAGAAAGGGGTTACCCTGAATACGCAAGATGAGAAGAGGGATCTCCTCGGCTCCGGACAAAGTGATTTTAGCGGGGGTTGGGGGCTCTCATTTGGACAATAATATAATTTTAACAACTCTCACGGATCGTTTACACCCCAGTCAAGCCAACGCTACCTATATCCAAATAATAACCACCCCACCGCCTTGCAACGTTACACAGACATCAAATGTGTGTTTATTGGATCCTTCGATAAACAACATTTACACAACTCCACAACAAGCTGCAGCAAACGGAGCAGGACAACGACCCGCTCTGGGGAGACCGCCGGTAATAATCTATACAGCTCGTTTTAACATATAAGGCTTGCTACAACTAGCCACAAACACGACAAAATGTTAGCTTGCTAGGCTAGCCGAGCTTGTTGTTCGGCCAGCTAACATTAGCTGCTTAGCCAGAGCATTGCCATAACCTAGCGAGGTGGCTAACTAACTACCGCTAGCTAAGTTGCCCAAGTGGGTTAGTTATGTGTTATGTTGACTGTTATAAAGCACACGTCGAGTTTAAGTTTGTTATACATATACAGAAACGTTTACAAGTCGTGCTATGCTAACTTCATGGTGCTTTTGAGTCCGCTTCACCCTTGCAGCCAGATGGAAATATTGGTAGGAGATGAGTAACGTTAGCGATGGCCTAGTGGCTGCTGTTGGTGCCCTAATTTGGGGGTTGGGGGATTGTTGGGCTGCTTGGCTTTTAGTTAGCTAAATGTTAGCTTTCTGACAGGACACGAGGCGCTAAACTTTGGAAATAAATGGGATTAAACTTGGCTAAAGCTTCAGTTCAATTTAAAACTACTCGATAGACATTTCGCCCAGTCGTCTCTGAAGATGCAAGCCAACTTGGATGAAGCTCTCAAACGTGTTAGCTTTCAAGGCTAGTAGCAGTATTGATTATCAAAGGACAACATAACACGATGTGGGCCTTGACTTTGTTTTTGCACAAGTGCTTCATGTCCTGCTTTTTGTAAATAAAGTGTAACACTTATTTGTATGCCAAGTAAAGTGAAACTCGAGTTTGTTGCTGTAGAACTGATTGCACGTTTCCTGTGTTCTCAATCTGCACAACCCACACTAAATAGTTTAAGCAGCATTCAGGGTTTTGGTTTGTTCCTGGCTATTCATCTTTAAAGAACTAAACCACACTCTGTATCTCAAGCTTTAGCTATGACCAGGCAGGGGGTGAGGGGAGCTGCTGATATAAAATGGCTGACATTTTGACTGTCAACAGAGGGCATATTATTCCTTCTCAGACTTGGGCAAGATGAAGTAAGTATTCAATATGAGGTTGACTATACTTGAACTCAAAATATGATTGTTAATTTAATACTTCCACATAGGTTCAAGGGGTAGACCAGCACCCGGGTACTAGTGTGTTGCTCAGACACTTGAACAGGATAGATTATGGCCAACATGGAAGTCCAAGGGTTCCCTGGTTGAAGAGACTATTCACTAAGCTGTCATGTCACAGTAAAACATACTTGAATTCCAATTTAGGGTGATGAAAGAAAAGACCTGGAAAAACTTGTGTTAGAGAAATGGTTATGATAGTCAATTCAGCTTTTGCCGTATAAATTACCTGGAATATTGAACACAGTCTAAATGAGCCTAACCATGGTTATAAATACTACAGTGGTGACGAGATAGACATTAAAATGTCTACTATTGCTAAAACACACACAGTGATGAATGTACCTAACGTTTGTCAGGTGACACCTGTACTACAAAAGAAGAAATTGATTCTGATGGCTTGGACATTGGAAACCTTTAATTTTGGCAAAGATGAATGTGGATTTAGGTTAATAAAACAATGGATTATACCCCAACTGTTCTTCAAAAACTGCATATTTTTTGGGTTTTCCCTAATGGGTTAATGTGGTGCAGAAAATTACTTGTTTTTATGTTCTTTGACAGTAACCAGCTTGTAAAAATATTGAAGTCAATGGGTTTATTTTGCTATCTCCTTTTTGTCTTTATACTTGTATTGGCTTCCTTTGGCATTACTGTGCAGCTATGTGATCATACCCATGTATGTGACTCACTCTTAAGCTATTAGTGTTTGTCTTGGCCAATGCGATCAGAAAAGAAGAATTAAAAACCACTGGGTTTGCTCAACATCATAAACATAATTTCTCCATGTTACACTTGCATTTTCACAAAATAATGTTGTCTTTTAACTGCTTTATGACAATCTTTTGGACATCTCCTGGGACATAAAAATAAGTGGTCAAAATAAGAATTAAGTTTTGTTGTATCAACTTTGTTTACAAAAACAAAACATTAGTTTATTTACCGTGATAGCTTTAGAGTGCTGAAGATAACTGACTCATCAGATCAAAGTAATGACAGATTTAGCAACGCATATCATTTCTGGTTTCCGTGAAGATAAGATGCCTGCCAAAGGACCAAACCTGCCCTATGTGCTGTTAAAATATATATTTTTGTCCCTAGGCAAAGAGGCGGTTGGCGCTCGATGATTCAGACCACCAGTACCAGTCAGAACCAACCAGGACTCCTAGAGCCCGAGGGGGGGCCGCGGTGGCCAATGGGCCACGGCTAAAAACACCCAGAAGTAAGAAACCCCCTCCCATTGTGTTGGTACATGTCACCTTGAATTTTATAACACAGTTTCAGGGTCATTCTGTCACAAAGTTCCATACACAGGACCGTGTCCATGCTGTTTAAGGTCCAACTCAGGTTCTCATTCAGCGCAACAAACTGGACAGTGTGATCTGATAGACATACTCATCAATGGTTAAATACCCACTTTATTCTCACTCTAAGAACAGTTTAACCCAGCCCTTGACGAGAGTAATTTCATAGTAAATGTATGAGAGTAATAAGCATTAAAACAGTACACACAATCAAATAATTGCCTTATTGCTGTGGGCGTTGCAGTAGCTTCAACGCTTCATTTTTTAGGAATACACCATCGTTTCATAGTTCTTTAGTAAAGTAGTAGTTTTTAAAATTAGTTTTGTCATAACAATTCTTATATTAATCCTTTTATTTTTCCCTGAACAACAGATAGTGGAGCTGAAATGTAAAATGCATACATATAAAAAAAATGAAGAAGTTTCTTTGTTTTTAGTTTTGTGTCCTGTAGTCGGGTGATGAGAGGAGTCTCATTAGATTTTGCTTCCTCCTTCCAAATATAATTGTTTATTAGGGAATGTATTATTACAAGTTCCTTCCAAATAAGTTTACCATTTCTAATGCTGTACTAATTGTCCTGTCTCCATTATTTCTTTTTTCCCTCTACCATAGCCCCAAAGTCTCCACCAGAGAAGACTCGGTACGACACCTCTCTGGGCCTGTTGACAAAGAAGTTTGTGGACCTTCTTGCCCAGTCTTCTGATGGCGTCTTGGACCTCAACCTCGCCGCTGAAACTTTACAGGTATTTTCATATCCCAACAGAAAAGGCTCAGACATAAGATTCGTAATTATGTAAAGAGAATCTACCTAACAGCTAATGTGTTTCTCCTAAATACTGTTCAGTGAGGCTGCCAAAAATTGTGAAGAATATTAAGCATCAGTACCAAGAAATAAGATTGGGACAAGAAAATGTATCAGGGTCATCTCAAGTGAATATATCTGCTTAGATAGTTGAAAAAGTTGTGGATTTCTGTGTTGTTATTGCTACATTTGGTATTTTACACAGTAATATTCACCACTGAATGAGTTACTAATGATACCATAATCCTCTTCATTTAGGTACAGAAGAGGCGGCTGTATGATATCACCAATGTACTAGAAGGCATTCACCTCATCAAGAAGAAATCAAAGAACAACATTCAGTGGATGTGAGTGGTCCCTCTGTCTCACTCTTTTTAATAGGATGTTTTGTCTATGGTTCTTTTCTTACATATTTGAACCCATTCTTGTATTTTGGTTTCTCTGTGTCTCTACCTTCTCCATCTTTTGAGTTATCTAATTGTTGTAGAGTTGGAAACTTTTGAAAGTTCCAGCGTTGAATAGTAAACAGGTAGCACCCACAAAGATCTTACGTACATAGTATAGAAGACTAATCTCAATTTCTGATGATTAACATGGCTCAAATAAATTGCCGAAATGGAGACTTGTCTACTTTGCCGTGGAGATCTGTGTGCAACTCTGGACTTTAATTAGCGTCACAAACAAATATTGAAAAGCGGAGACATCTTATAGACCTGAATCAAACTTAGTTTAGTCTCAAAAAACGTTTGAGTCTCTTGGGTTGGTGCGGCAAAAGTGTTACCATAAATGTTGACGTATAAAAAGGTTTTAAAGTGTTCCTTGGCCTGTAGAGCACAGACAGGCAGGTGGCTGCTTGCAAACTGTTGCCACATCAAAGTATTAGGATACCTGAATGTTCTAGACTCTACCCTGAAAATGTAATTACACCCTAATTTGTTCAGTAATAACTAAGAGCACATAAGTTTAGGAACAGACATTAAGCCTCTGTGCTTACCGGGCATACAGTGATCAATCCTTCTGTTGGTTTTATCATGGTATACTGTTTCCGTTTCCTTTTTAAATAAGGCCCATATTTGTTCATGTCTGGGATATGATGTGGTGCCTAGACTTGGAGTTTGCTAAAATAAATGAAAGTCATAACAGACACCTAACTAAGAAAGGTCCAGAGAAAACCTATTTGAAAATGTCTCAAAAAGCTTTAAACATCCAACATATTTCCGTCTACTTTTACCAAACATTTTTGTCACTGACCTTCTTCATTGTTGTTATTTTTACTCCACTTGTGCCTTAAAGAGGATATTTATAGGTTAAAAAGGGGAACCCTTGGGATATTTGTATCTGTTGAAAATACAATTCTGTGCTTCCGAGTTATACCCTCTGCAGTATCAGCGTGCAGAAAAAATATTGCACACATATTCTAACACCAATCTCTGGTGTAAAATGCTTTCTTTTCACTGTTCAATCTGTTGTACCAAATGTTAAAAACCAGTATGTACGTAATGAGTCATATATCAGCAAGTGAACTAGCACTAAATCTCTTTTTAATTCACTATTTTCTCTCTCTTGCAGGGGGTGTAGTCTGTTGGAGGTAGAGGGGTCTCTGAGCCAGAGACAGATCCTAACGACAGAAGTTTCCGCGCTGGCAGAAGAAGAGCAGAGGCTCGAGCAACTCATCCAGAGATGTAGCATGGATATGAGACACATGAGCGACTTGCAAAGCAACCAGAAATATCCTTTTATTGTTTGTTGACAGGTATTCAAAAGTTTTAGCTTCTTACTTTTTTTAGTGGTTAAACCTCCTGTAACTATGTTCTCATACATCTGCAGGTAAACCAGGCTTAATTCTTTGTCTGAGGTTGTTTTCAAATCAGTTTAAAAGTAGACCAGAACCTAAACAGATGTGCAAGGCTTCATATTCCAACTCTGTAATTAGATAACAATCTTTGTGAAGTATTAACATGTACTGACATTATAGCATTATTTCTTTAACCTTTTCTCCACATATGCCTATGTAACATACCAAGACATCAAACAGCTTGGAAACCTCAGAGACCAGACTGTTATTGTCGTCAAAGCGCCCACAGACACCAAACTAGAAGTACCAGACCCTGATGAGGTATGTTCACACACCAAAAAACACCAGTCTGTCATTGTTGTCTTGACTTAACTTCTGTTTCTTTCTCACTTGTTATCTGACCTATGACTTGTATTTCCCCTTAAAGGGACAGTTGAACTTTTGGGGAAATTGACTTCTTACCTTGCCCAGAATATACTATGAATAATTAAGTCTTACATGGGGTCTGTGATATTCTTATCTGTATTGATAATCTAGTCTGAATGAGGTTTACAACACAGTTAGGCAATTGTTAGGAAGGAACAACTGTTCACGGCCACACCACCTCTATTTATGCATCATGAAAACTTCTTTCCTTGTTGTAATTCACGTAAACAACCATTAATCAGCCGGCTTATTACTATGTTAAAACATTTGAGGGGCCTAGCATTGAACGTTAACGGTTAGTCTGCGCATGTGAGGGAATGTTACGGGGGGTGATAGGAGGCTGAGTCATGTGTGCACAATTCCAAGTTGATTTGGAATTTAGGAAAGGGAATTCTACGCCGAAAGGCATTTGCAATGTTGTATGAACCAGAATATTTTATTGTATGTATGTTCGCAAACAATTAGTGTGTTTTTCCTGCAGTTTTATAAATTGCATCTTCGTACTTGTGTATATAAACATTGGTAAAACTTTTACAAGTTGAGGAGAAATGCAAAAGGAGTAGCTTGTTTTAAGTTCATTGAAACACTCTTTATTTTTTTATCCTCCAGAGTTTATCCATCCATCTGACCAGCACTAAGGGTCCCATAGACGTCCTTCTGTGTCCAGATGAGGAAAATGACCCTAGGAGTCCTGTAAGAAACGGCAGCACGGACATCAATGGGAACTCGCCTTTCCTCAAAGTCCTTCAAGGTTTGTCTCAGATACACAGGGATGTGCAGCAATTGTTTATGCAAATATACTTTATTGATCTTCCTTTTCTCTTTGAAGATATATAATTTATGATTATGAAATGTATTTATATACAACTAAATCATTTTATATATTTCTACTCAAAACAGTCTGTGACAATTTCTAAAGCATCTTAGATCCTGTAAAAAGTTTTCTGCAAGGATCTTTTGCAACTGCCACTTTGTGACAAGAGAAATGTTGTTATGTTTATCACATACATCATTTTAAGAAGCTTACTTCCCATGTTGTGGAAAATGTCACAGCTGGTGATAGATGTAACTTTTGGTTTAAGCCCTGATTCACTGGCGCTTGGGATTCAAATAAATAAATAAAATAGTGTACCCTAGTGCAGCAAACACCATTATATAAAGGACTTCTTATGGTCCCTTGGGTATGCAGAGATAATGACTCCATTTTCTCACACAGGTCCAACCTGCACGACCACTTCTTCAATCGCCTCCCTAGCTCCACCTTCTTCTTCCTCGGCAGTCTCCGTCACCACTCTGTCCCCCATCTCGTCCCCTTACACCAGTCTCCTCCAGCAGACAGAAGACCAGATCCCAGCGTCCCTGGGGCCTTTCTTAAACCTCGGGCCTCCTCTTCTGGACCAGGACGACTACCTTTTAGGTTTGGGAGATGACCAGGGAATCAGCGACTTGTTTGACGCATGTGACTTTGATAAAATGCCCTCTCTTGGCCTGGATGATCTTCTGTGCAGCTAGCATTAGCTCATAAATTCAGATTACGTTCATGGAAGTGTGATATAGGATCAGTGAGGGTTTGGATGCCTCTGACTGACTGTGTAGTTAGTGAAACCCATTCTTAATAGATGGAAAGGAATCATTGAAGCCTTTTTTCCATCCCAGTGGGGCTAAATGCCATCTTCTGTCATGGTGTAAGGAATAAAGGGCCTTGCATGATTTCACACAAAGACACAACTGGTCAGAGTTAAGACCTATCCCTACTCTTTGTCTCAGCCTCTGTAAGGCCTCCTGTAGCTGGGCGTTGGGGTCAATCTGAAAGTTTGTCTGTTTTATGTATAAATAAGGATAGGAAGGATATCCACATCTCTGTATGACGTTATGTCCATGTGATATCACTGTACAGAGACGAACAAAGACAGGGCAGATCTGAAGGTAAATCCCCCACACCACCTGACATTAACACAAATATTTCGACCGTGCTCAGGAGTAATGCAGAGACAAATGTGTTTACTGTTTTAAATCTTGAAGGATCCTGCAATAATGAGGATTTAACAAGCCTGTAAAATGTTGTTTTGGCAAAAAAGAAAAAGACTGGGTTGATCTGTGCATTCCCAGTGATGCATTTTATTGTCAGGTGTCAAAATTCATCCGGATGTGTTAATGCCATGTGCTGCTGGGCCTAATGCTTGCATTCTATTACACCAAGGCTCTGATTGAAAGCTCATGCTTCTGACTGTAACGTAGGCATTTTGTGTGTTCAAATGTAAAACATTTTAGAAAGGAAAACTAAATATAAAAATAAAACAACTATTTTGATACACGCCTTTCAGAACTACAGTTGTTATCATACGGTTAGGCAGGCTGAGCTTTTGGTCACCTGTCTTGTCTGTGTTCCCGCTCAGAAACGTGTCAGGTTACCTATTGTGCTATTTGGCCTTAAAGAGGATACAGGGATTATTATAATATCATATTCAAAAAGGAGTTGGTAGTACAACGTATTAAGGGACCTTTGTTCTGTTCACCTGGTCTGCCTGTTATGTACTGATCAAGTGGTTAACCTCACTTTGTGATGTTTAACGTTATGACCCCCGTGCTCACAGCACACACTAAAGCCATCATATCTGGGTGATATGGGGTCAAACCGAAACACTTGATGTACTTGTGCAAGTGTGGCCCATTAGTACACATGATATGCAAACTTGAATATCATCTCTTACTCGTTCTCTTGCTGATGCTTTGGGAAATCAGGACCCAAACATCCATTATCTTGCTGCTGTTGCTTTTGCCTACCCACCTCATCTTCATCAGCAGAAGCTGCCATACCACAACTTACCCTAATGCCCCCTCACTTAGACTGTGCCGTAAAATTATACTGTGGTTTGAGCTAATCTGTACAATTCTACTTTAAACCACTTATTGATGCAGCCTGCCTACTTGGTGTGTACTGAAAGCAGTGCAGGACACAGGATAAGTGTGCATTCGTCTTTTTAGGTTAAATAATTGTTGAATTTGATTAGATTTTAATATTCTTGAAATAACTAATATGAATGTCGCCTAGACAACAATGTGATGAAGGGCTTTTTCCCTCCATAACCAGGATATAACAACATTAAGGAAAGGAGAAAAAAGGACAAATATATCCTATTTGGTACATTTAGCAAATTCGGTGCAGCAAGCCGTGTTCCATATCAGGCTTGGTAATAATTTTGTCTAAGGCCACTGAGTCTGAACAGAAGTGAATCAAGAAAAGCCATATGGAGGTCTTGGTGAACTAAGAGCTGTCCAGATGTGTTTTTACTTTGCTGTTTGTAATGGCATTACTGGTGACTTCTAATAGTTTCTTGTCTTTAATCCCTGATAATATCTAAACACAGACATGTTGTCTAACACCATGGCTTCTAACCCAGAGAAACCTGCGGCCGCAGGTAATATTGCTGCTGTTGGGTGTAAACTTTTCCTGACCCGATTGATCTGCCCTTGAGAACTTGCGTGTGCAGCATGTGTGAGTTATGTCAAAGATCAAGCTTGCTAGAGTAAGCCTGCCATGTGTAAATTGATGTACAGTTTTCTAAATGTTTCAGTGCACAAGGTACTGTGGGCTACCTCTCACTTAATGTTGTACAATAGTAATAGGGCATAGAGGTATGCCATAGTGTGTATGAGTCTTTGAATTCCCTTGGGTCATATAAATTACCCTTGTATAATTTAGATGTGATGTGGAATCACATTTTTCTCTTTGTGTGCAAGATTTTACTCAAACCCTAATTATATTGAGTATGCCTTAGCTCATTAACCAGTCTCATGCTGTCACAATCTAAATTTGAATAACTTGGTGTGCATTTGATTGGTAGAAGTGGACAAATTGCAGTACTGCAATATTTCATTTATTTCTTTCCCCATAACTTATTTAGTTCTTTTCTCTTTTTTTTCTTTTTCTGTTTGTAAAATCCAGAGCATCCCTAAAAGTAGTACACATTCAGTAATGCATACATGCAGTCATTCTTTCACGGTTGGCCTATCTGCCCTTTACGATGGCAATGGCTTCATACTGTTCATCACTGAACCAGGATCAGTGACTTGTGTCCTCTGCTCAAGTGTCAGGGGGTTTTTGCTTCTGTGACACCGTGTGTCCGTTTTATTTTTGGAATGATGTGAGGGATTCTGTCCCCTTTTTTTGTGCTAATTTTGTTGTCATGGAAATTATCGAAGCCTGTTGAAACAGCTTTTTGACTTTGTAAAAATCAAAACCCAATTCTTAACCTGAACTTCACCCATTCAGTTGGAGAAAGTACAGTTTCTTAGTAAGCATAATTTTGATTAAATATTGCTGCTACTATAAGTGAATGTAAAGTTTGACTTAAATGCACATAAATGCTCTGATTGACAGAACGGTTTCCCTATAGGCATATTTATATCAGTGCATTTTATAAGTGTTTAAAGGTGGGGTAGGTAAGTTTGAGAAACCGGCTCGAGATACACTTTTTGTTATATTCCATGGAATGCTCTTAACATCCCGATAGCAATGAATATCTTAAGTGCTTTGACAAAAAATCCATAAAAAATTTCATCTGTGGAAGCCGTAATACTGTAAAAAGCACGACCAATCATTTTAGCCGGCCCGGCTAAAATAACTGGATGGCCTACCTGCCTGTCAGTCTTCCATCTTGTGCACAAACTTATCTCGTGCCCTCATTGGTCATGTGCGCGTTCGTGTGTGTTGGAGGAGGGGCTCTGTAAGGAAGTGGCAGATTTTTTCCGGCTGTGTATTTTCAAATTTTAGCGCACTCGAGCTGGTTTCTCCAAAATTACCTACCCCACCTTTAAGGACAAATCAAGCTCAATGTTTTTCCCCATTTGATTCACTGACCGCTGTTGTACTATTTTCGATGACATTTACATGGGTAATTATGTTTTCCTCCATCTATTTCAAGCGACCAGAATCTGGTCCCGATGTTTTATCCATGATGGAAACATGATTTTTACCTTTCAATGGCTTTCTAATGGAATGTTAAAGATTTTATTGCACCGCTTAAGCTAATGTCATTGCCAGTTAGTCTGAAAAATGTGTTATGGGTGACTTAAAATGACAGCTTCTTAATTTCTAATGTGTGATTCTGATGTGTGATTTGACCTTACTGAAAATTATCATTTGGCTTAATGTGGTGTTAGCTGTAGTGAAGATTGATACAGCACTGTTCCTGCTATTTTCCTAGGGTTATTCTTAGGCTGTTACCAAAAACAATATACTGATGGGTAAATATTCTGTAAAGGTTATGTGAAAAGTTAACTATTTTATAGGAAAAAAATGACAAATTATGATATTGCTGCCTGTTTCCACTAATTACAGAAAAAAGCTGTAATATCACAACACAATTTGAATGCATGGGTGAGTATCGTGTGCTGTTGAATGTTTAAGGTAAACAGATTTGCTGTTTTTATGTATGTTATTCAGTTATACAAGTTTTGTTAACATCTGATAAATGAGAAAGTTGAGTTGTATTGGTTTGGGGGAGGAACACATGGAATTGTTTTTTGTACTCTGGGTGTTTGTAATTGAACATTTGAATAAAGGCAATATGAACATTCAAATAAGTGTTTTTTTTATTATGTCTTGCTTGGTTCTCGAGACTGTTTAGATTGGGGGGCCATTATGAGACAATGGTTTGGTCCTTATGACTTTAAGCCACAATGCACCCTGTTTTTTATGTTTTAAACTAAAGCTCAACAAGTAGTACAGGCAGTAGTAGAGTAATCAGGGATTTTCACAAATATATGGAACAGCCAACCTGTTTCATATATATGGAAATGCCACTATTCCATGCCATACACTGATCTTAATTATTGCATATATAATGTGTTTGCCTAAAGATTTGTTAACATAAAGAATAGAGAAATATTGTAAAGGACAATCAGGATTCTTACATTTCGTAAATAAGTTTTCTTATTTCTGATCGATCAGAACTTTTGTAATTTAGAATCATTAGACCCTTAATATTTGCACTTCTATTTTCTTCTCTTACATATCTCTATCTCTATACACTCACTGGCCACTTTATTAGGTACGCCTGTTCAACTGCTCGTTAACGCAAATATCTAATCAGCAAATCAATGCATTTAGGCATGTAGACATGGTGAAGACGACCTGGTGAAGTTCAAACAGATCATCAGAATGGGGAAGAAAGGTGATTTAAGTGACTTTGAACGTGGCATGGTTGTTGGTGCCAGACAGGCTTGTCTGAGTATTTCAGAAACTGCTGATCTACTGGGATTTTCACGCACAAACATCTCTAGGGTTTACAGAGAATGGTCAGAAAAGAGGAAATATCCAGTGAGCAGCAGTTATCTGGGTTTAAATGCCTTGTTGATGCCAGAGGTCTTGAGGAGAATGGCCAGACTGGTTCAAGATGACAGAAAGGCAACAATAACTCTAATAACCACTCATTACAACCAAGGTATGCAGAAGACCTTCTCTGAGCACAGCACGTGGAACCTTGAAGCAGATGGGCTACAGCAGCAGAAGACCACACCGGGTGCAACTCCTGTCAGCTAGGAACAGGAACCTGAGGCTACAATTTGGACAGGCTCACCACAATTGGACAATAGAAGATTGGAAAAATGTTGCCTGGTCTGATGAGTCTCGATTTCTGCTGCAACATTCGGACAGTAGAGTCAGAATTTGGTGTAAACAACATGAAAGCATGGATCCGTCCTGCGTTTTATCAACGGTTCATGCTGGTGGTGTTGGTTCATGGTTTGGGTAATATTTTCTTGGCATACTTTAAGCCCCTTAGTACCAATTGAGCATCATATAAACGCCACAGCCTACCTGAGTATTGTTGCTGACCATGTCCATCCCTTTATGACCACATTGTACCCATCTTCTGATGGCTACTTCCAGCAGGATAACGCGCCATGTCACAAAGCGCAAATGATCTCCAACTGGTTTCTTGAACATGACAATGAGTTCACTGTACTCAAATGGCCTCCCCAGTCATCAGATTTCAATCCTGTATAGACCACCTTTGGTATGGTAGAACGATAGATGGATCATGGATATGCAGCCGACCAATCTGCAGCAACTGCGTGATGTTATCATGTCAAGATGGACCAAATTCTGTAAGGAAGGTTTCCAGCACCTTGTTGAGTCTATGCCACAAAGAATCAAGGCAGTTCTGAAGGCAAAAGGGGGTCCAAACCCGGTACTAGCAAGGTGAACCTAATAAAGTGGCCAGTGAGTATATATATATATATATACACAGAGGTGGCGGTTCTAGACCAATTTGACTAGGGGGGCCAGGCTGGGGCCAGTTATTTTCTGAGGGGGGCACAATAAATGCAGGACGAAAAAGACAAAGACAGTATGAAGTAATTGCGCATAGGAAAACAATGCAATACAGTTATCGGTATTTGTTTCATTACACATTATTATATGCTTACCTTTAACCTTTGTGTGCTGTTTGGGTCTGTGGGACCCGTTTTCAGTGTTTACTAAAAGAAAATGTATGCAATTTAATAATTTTAACCTGCTTTATTTGGGGGTGGATCTCACATCCTCTAGGGGGGTCCGGGGGCATGCTCCCCCGGGAAGATTTTTTTTTAAATGTTGAAGTTAAATGCATCAATCTGGTGCACTTTGAGCACAACATGAATTGATGGAAACAGCTCTCAACACTCATATGAAAAGGAGCTGTATACTTTTCAATAATCAACACATCTTTAGAATATGATCACAACCAATAACAAATCATTTAAACTTGTTTATTCTTATCTTATGTTACCTAGTTAGTATTCTTTCTTTCTATTTATGCATATTTGACTAATCACTCCCCTTTTAAAATGTTTTTTTTTTTTTTTACTGTCCTAGTACACATTGGAATGATTTCTTACTTTATTTTTTACAAGTATATTAAATAGATAAAGGTGTGCTCTCTCTAGCTCTCTCTCTGTCTCGCTCGCTCACGGAGGCTGTGTGCTCCTCCGTGGCGATGACGGCTTGCGTTAAAAAAAAAAAAAACATATTTGTAAAGTAGGGGCTATTGAGTACTTGCGAGATACCGGTAGCTCGCGATCGACGTGTTGGAGACCCCTGCTCTAATGGGTCCAACTAGAATGACAAATATCGTTAGTTCCGCCTATTCCGTCAGCCAAGAAATCGTTTATTCATAAACTTTTTTTTTTTTTTCATTTTCAGGGGGGGCACAGGGGGGTTTTAAAGTCAGTGTTATGGGGCCACTGGCCCCCCCTGCCCCCCCCCCCCCCCCCCTAGAACCGCCCCTGGGTGGGAGAAGAACTCAGATCTTGTACTTGAGTTAGTAGAAGTACCAGAGTGTAGGAATACTCTGTTACACAGCTGAACTGAATAGGGCAATGTTCAATAACACTACGACTACTAGAAACTCTTCTACCAGAAACTTTTCTTCACTGATGCCGCTGACACCTGCTATCTCGCTCTCTGGCGCCACCCAACGACCAAAGGCTTACATGCCAGTGCAGCTCCCCATTTCTGTTCTCACCAACATACACAGTTGGTTGGTGAATCAGGTTGAAAACAGAAAATGCAAAACCATCTGTTTGAATTGATCAAATTTAACAGTAATTCCACGTACTCCACGGTATATCACAAACAATCAGAGTGATAGTATATCTAACACACTTAAACTGGCTTTATTAAATGTCAGGTCTTTAGCAGGTAAAACTTAATGATTTTATCACCAAGCACAATCTGGATTTTATGTTTTTAACTGAAACTTGGTTAGACCAAAATAACAGCACAGCTGTTCTTATTGAATCAACCCCTCCCAACTTTAGTTGTACGAGTCAGGCAAGTCTGAGAAAGGGGGTAGAGAGTTGCTATTTTGTTTAATGATTTATTCCAATGCAAGCAGACTAAGAATGGAAACTTTACTTCTTTTGAATATGTGGCCCTTCAGCTGAAATGCTCTTTGCGAGCTCTGTTCCTAAACATCTATAGACCACCCAAATACTGTGCAAGCTTTTTTGATGATTTTACCGAATTGCTGTCTATAGTGTGTATTGACTTTGACCATCTAGTCATTGTTGGTGATTTTAATATCCGTGTTGACAACCCTCAGGACAGAGCGGCTAAAGAACTGTTTTGTGTTATTGATAATTATGGACTGACTCAGCATGTGACGGAGCCCACGCACAATAAGGGGCACACTGGACTTAATTGTATCAAAGGGTCTGAACATCTCTAAGCTTGTGGTGACTGATGTTGCGCTCTCCAACCATTCCTGTGTTTTCTTTGAGAGCTCTATTTCTGTCCATACCAATGTTAAGAAAGAGGTAACCACTAGACGTTAATTATCTGAAAATGCACAGGAAATGTTTGTTCAGAATTTTTCTTCCTCAATTGACCATGCTAACGTCTCAGTAAATGAGCTAGTGGACCATTTTAATTCTAAAATAACAAATGTCATGGATACCATTGCTCCCATTAAAATAAAGGAAGTATCTGGCAAGAAAATATCTCCATGGAGAAAAGCCATGACCATGAGAACATGAAAGATTATGTCTCAGGAATGTAGGGTTTGGGAATTATGGCTTGTTTAAAAGAAAGTATGAAGGCAAAATGAAATCTGTCCTCCACTCTAGCTGTGACATCACGCACTTTAAAATCTGAAGAAGGCCTCTTTACCAAGGTCTGAACAATGTTTAATATCTCTAAAAGTACGAATCAGATTTAAATGTTGTGTTACACGAATAATGTCAGAACGATGTATATCATTTTAAAGTTGGATGGGGTTTCTGAGTGAAAGTATGAAGGAGCAGTTAGCAGTTGAAGTTGCATGAAGATTGTTCAAGTCTGAAGAGTTTCTCCATTGACTTCCATGTTAAAGATTTGATGAATTATGGGATGTATCTCTGGAATTATGAAAGTTATGAATAAGAAAAGTAATAGCCATCGATTCCCGACCGAGCTGAACGTTTTGATGTTTGAACGGAGTTTCTGCGATGTGCAATGTGGGAGAAGAAGAGGTGCAAAATAACCCGGCGGAATAATAAAGAATTTTGTGCGTAGCATAACAGATAGTTGGAATGCTGTATCAGCATTCCCACTAAATTAGACAAGCAGTCAGTGCCTCTGTACCAGGTACAGCAAATGTTTTGTCCCTGTGTCCAACTAAAATCAATTCAGACATCATGACACAATTCCGTTTGATAAATGATAAAGACCTGGAGGACATTATTCAACATCTGAAATCCTCCTCCTGCTGCCTCGATATTATTCCAATAGGATTTTTCAAAACTGTTTTTCATTGCATGGCCTCAGATCTACTTCACATAGTAAACAAGTCTCTCCACTCGGGTGTATTTCCACAGGCCCTGAAAACTGCAGTAATTTACCCACTCTTAAAAAAGCATAATCTAGACGCATCCGTAATTAATAATTATAGGCCAATATCAAACCTCCCATTTTTAGGCAAAATGATTGAAAAAGTTGTTTTTCAACAGCTGAGTCATTTGATGCTTTTAAATTACGGTTTTGATGTGTTCCAGTCAGGCTTTCGACCAAACCACAGCACTGAGACTGCTCTTGTAAAGGTCTTCAATGACATCCATTTAAACACAGACAGTGGCAGAATCTCAGTGTTAGTATTATTAGATCTCAGCGCTGCATTTGACACTGTTGACCACAACATATTACTAGACCGACTGGAAAACTGGGTGGGACTTTCGGCAACAGTTCTAAATTAGTTTGATTCCTACTTAAAGGACAGAAAAAACGTTGTCTCTATAGGCAACATCAGCGTTGACAAATATGACATGCGGGGTTCCTCAAGGCTCCATCTTAGGACCTCTGCTTTTTAATATCTATATGCTACCACTGGCTCAAATAATGAAAAACAACGACGTAAGTTATCACATCTATGCATCACCCAGATTTATTAAAAAATGTCACCAGGAGACTATTCTCCGATTACAACACCTGAGTAAGTGCATTGAGCACATCAATGACTGGATGACTTTCTCCAATTGAACAAACAGAAAACTGAGATTATTGTTTTTGGAGCAAAGGAGGAATGATTAAAAGTCATCGCAGAGCTTCAGTCGGCAGACTTCAAAACAACGAATAAAGCTAGAAATCTAGGTGTAGTGATGGACTCAGACCTGAATTTTAACAGTCACATTACAACAGTTATTAAAGGTGGGGTAGAGAAACCGGCTCGAGATACACTTTTTGTTATATTCCATGGAATGCTCTTAACATCCCGATAGCAATGAATATCTTAAGTGCTTTGACAAAAAATCCATCGAAAAAAAATGTCATCTGTGGAAGCCGTAATACTGTAAAAAGTACGACCAATCATTTTAGCCGGCCCGGCTAAAATAACTGGATGGCCTACCTGCCTGTCAGCCTTCCATCTGTGCACAAACTTATCTCGTGCCCTCATTGGTCATGTGCGCGTTCCTGTGTGTTGGAGGAGGGGCTCTATAAGGAAGTGGCAGATTTTCTCCGGTTGTGTATTTTCAAATTCTAGCGATCTCGAGCCGGTTTCTCAAACTTACCTACCCCACCTTTAAGTCTGCATACTATCACCTGAAGAACATATCTATCTAATGTCACAACAGGATCTATCTAATGTCACAACAGGATTTAGAAAAGCTTGTCCATGCTTTTATCTTCAGCAGACTCAACTACTGTAATAGTGTCTTCACAGGTCTCACAAAAAAATCCATTAGAAAGCTGCAGCTAATTCAGAATGCTGCTGCTCGAGTCCTCACTAACACTAAAAGAGTGGATCACATCAATCCAGTTCTGAAGTCTTTACACTGGCTTCCAGTCTACCAACATTTTTATTTTAAAGTACTATTGCTGGTTTTTAAAGCACTAAATGGTTTTGGACCAAATTATATTAACGATCTCCTGCAGAAGTATGAACCATCCAGGAGTCTCAGGTCTTCTGGGACGGGTCTGCTCTCTGTTACAAGAGTTAGAACTAAACATGGAGAAGCAGCGTTTAGTTTTTATGCCCCGACCATCTGGAACAAACTCCCTGAATCCTGCAGGTCAGCTGCAACTGTTAATACTTTCAAATCGAGATTAAAAACGTATCTTTTTGACGCTTCATTTGGATGAGTTGTTCAAATTCACACTGCAGTATGGTTTTTATTCATGTATTTTATACCTGTTGTGTTTATTTGATTATCTTTGCTTTTTAAATGCCTGTTTTTAAATGCCATTTTATAATGTGCTTCCACTGTATTTATTCTTAAATGTCTTTTATTTTATTTTATTTTGTAAAGCACTTTGGGTTGCCGTGTGCTGAATATAATATAATAGAACAGAATTGGGAGGGATGAAACCCTCTTTAATGGTCACACATGCAGAGCACACAGCACACACAGTGAAATGTGTTCTCTGCATTTAACCCATCCTAGTACCAGGAGTCTAGTACTAGGAGCAGTGGGCAGCTATTGTACAGCGCCCGGGGAGCAATGGGAGTGAGGGGGGAAGGGGGTTGTCCGGTGCCTTGCTCAAGGGCACCACGGCAGGGCAGGAGGTGAACTGGGACCTCTCCAAGTAGCAGTCCACACTCCATATTTTAGGTCTGGTCGGGGACTTGAAAGGCAAGGCAAGTACAAGTCCTGCCTACAAGTAAAAGTCCTGCATTCAAAATGTTACTCAAGCAAAAGTACAAAAGTATTACCATCAAAATATACGTAAAGTACCAAAAGTAAAAGTACTCATTATGCAGATTGGTCAATTTCAGAATATATATATGTTTTGATTACAATTATTGATGCATTAAAGTGTTAATGAAGCTGGTAAAGGTGCAGCTAGTTTGAATGACTTTGCATGCTGCAGGGTAGCTTGTGAATGTACTCCAGGTGTAACTAAAGTCTTATTTAGGTGTTGATTATATTTCACATCATTAATCCAAATCTGCAAAGTAACTAAAGGTTTTCAATAAATGTAGTGGAGTAAAAGTACACAATTTACCTCTGAAATGTAGTGGGGTAGAAGAACAAAGTAGCCACAAATTAAAATACTCAAGTAAAGTACAAGTACCTCTAACTTGTACTTAAGTACAGTACTTGAGTACATGTATTTAGTTACTTTACACCTCTATACACAACATCATTTGACATTAGATTGCATATACAATAGGCAAATATGGATTTTTACAATATTTACTGTTTAGTAAATATTTGCAACATCTTGGCTCTGCTGTAAAACACACACAGTACATTCAAATTAATTCTTTCCTTAATTGATTGATACATTGATTTATTAATTTTGTATAACTTATAACTTTGTATGACTTCACTGTGGTAGAAAGTAAACACAGAGGAATATCACTCTGAGTCTCTGAGACCATATTGGCTTCTTGTACTGCTTACATTTTTAGTAGACAGTTCAAAGGCATGACTTAAAAAACAACAAAAAAACATCTACATTATATGTACATAATATATATATATATATATATATTATATGTACATAATATTAATATATATATATATATATATATATATATATATATATATATATATATATATATCATATAATATAATATATATAATATCTATACTATATCTATCTATATATATATATATATATCTATATACTAGAGATATATATCTATAATATCTAATATATATATAATATATATATATATATTATATATATAATATATATATATATATTTTTTACCATTTAACCATACCACTGAATTCGCACGTGTCTAGTTTGTCCCTCTTTACCCACCGTAACTACGCAAAAGTATGGCGGTCTGAGAGTTGTGACAACTGTTTTGATGGTGTAAATAATACAATTTTCTATTTCTTAGACCTCCTACCCTCAGAATTTGCATATATTTTAACTTGGAACCACATTGCGGCACAGGTAAGATATTGATATGGTATCTCAAAGGGTCTGGCTGTCCACAATAAGGGCACGTGGGTAGTTGCTAGCTACTGAGGCAGGCTAAGCTAACAGCTAGCTTGTCATGTTACACTACACATTTGACTACAGCTTGCTAGGTGTCTGTCAAATTATACTTTTTCACACGTGTTTCTCATTTGTAACGTTAATCACCTAGCCTGCGCGTGCGGTTGGGTTACAGGTAAAGGTCCGAAGTAAACACGACATTACATCAGTTGGGTAGGAACTCTAATATCACGTAGTTATTACTTTATCAATGTAGTGATAAGATAAGATGCATGATTAGTTCTGTCAACGTTACCTATAGTTATGTTGCTTTTTAAGTTATGTCAACAGCAGCTGCTAGGATAGGGGGTTAAATATTAGCTAACTGATAAGTTAGTTAGAAAGCCACATTCAGTTTATACGACTAAGTAAGGGAGTAGCTCTAGTTTAATTTGGTTTTTAAGTGAGTTTATCTTCACTATTTGTCTTGTAAGACTTTCAAAGTACATATTGTATTTAATGTTATATGTTTGCCGTATCAGAGCTGTTTGACCTAGCATTTACTAGCGAGCTAATATATTTTTTAATTTACCTTTTATTACCTGCCATTCATGTAGCTTGGTAGTTTTTCTGTTGCACATTTTCAATTCATACATTGAAATAATGAAACGTTTTTGCAGTGTAGAGAAAGCAAAGCAAGTTGTACGAATTAGCAGAGCAGGTTAAGAAATATGAATTGGAAAAACCGTGTGAACTCTTTGCTAAAGTTGGTGTAAGTGACCACGTCACTTCTTAGTATAGCTGTCTGTATAGGGTTAGCCTAATTACCTCAGCTGCGTCAGTGGACACAGGTGCCCTCCTCCAATAATCACAGGATGCTGTATGAATAAATCATTTATGTATGTATTGTCTACAGTTTCAGAAACGGAATGTCATGACTTTAACATGTCTCTCAATCGAAATGACTCCTAACATCACTGTAAACGGCATTATCCAAGAAGTTTAAAGCTCGTTCTCCACAAAACCTTACATATAGGTATGTATCTAAAGTATAACAATCTGGAACTTGTTATACTTATTTCAAAATAGTTAATTATAATTTTTTAAATAAGAAAATGTTGTTATTCCTTGATTATATTTAATACATGGTCAGAAAACATACTTTGGTCTTCAGAAAACTGTGATGGGCTTTTTACACGTTATTGATGTTTTAGTGACTGAATGTCCAATTCATTAATTGATAACATAATTGTAAAATGACTAGAAAGCAAAAATAATTGTTATATTATTTAGCCATACTCCGACACATCAATGTGGTTTATTGTATTAAATGTATTGCTGATTATAGTTAGTCTACGCCTTTTTTAACATCCATGAGCAATTAAATGTCCCTATCACATCTGCTCATAGGTCTTGACCATATGAGAGACAGTTTCTAGAATAATGCTATGCTCACTATGTATCTATCTGATTTTCAGAGCATCATGCCGTCCGCCTGTGACTCTCTGATTGACGACATTGAGGACATGGTGTCCTCTAGCGATCCCACACCTCATGAGAGACAGTCTGCTAGAAAGAGCATCATGCCGAGGTTCAGGAAGAAAAAAGAGCCTCTGAGCCAAGAGGAGCTGCACACTGATAGGTTTGTCAAATGTTTGATGTGGTGCACACAGTAGTTTAGAGTGTGACCTTAGTGTGATCTATTGCCAGTTTACAATATATTTTAGGCTGATATTGGGGAAGTAAATGCTAAATTCCCTTATTGACTACTTCAATTAACTGCAAGTTTTAAAACCAGTCTGTATTGTGGTTCATGTTGAATATATGTTGAACATAATGTTTCAATCATTTTGTGTTAACACTAAAGTAATAGACAGTAACTTTGCTTTTCCACCAGAAGCTTGGTTGACTTAACCGGTAAAGGAAAAATACTTTATATAGTCTTTTAGTCATGTGGACTGACTCGTAAGTCATTAGTTAGACAGTTATGGTGACTGTCAAACTTACATGATCAGGGCTATATGGATCTCTTGGTGACAAATAATCCATTAACTCATTCAGTACTTTACTGCTCCTTGTTTTTATTTAACTTCTTTGGTGACACAGAGACTGCATGAGGAAATAATAGATTGATCTAATTTGGTTATGATCACCACAGGACCTCACATTTCAAAAATAATGATTGACAGGTAAGAGAAGAAGAGAAAAATGTACAGGTGCAACGAAAATGATTCAACCCCTATTGCACATTAGGTTTATTGGCAAAATATTTCAAAGGCTGTTTGCAATAAACAAATTCCATAACAACGGTTTAAGTAGTTTAATGAAACTAATAGTACAGTGTGCGGGACGTGTTATTCACAATATATCGGACAAGTACATATTTCCATTGTCCGACAGACAGGTGACGTTTTTCACCTATATTTATTGACAAATTATTGATAAATTCAGCTTACAAAAGGCAGAACTCATTCGCAAAGTGTCTGTGTCCGCCATTGTTGTTTGCGACCGCTTTACATTTCCTTCTTTGTCATGTGTGATTAGGGATGGGTACCGAGCCCCGGTATTAAACGGGCCCCGGTGCGGAATTATTAAAGACAGCGGTACCGTTAAGCTCCGACGTTATCGGTCTTTTTATCGGTACTAGAGACATTTAAAAAATATATGTCATATGTATTATTGCTAAATAAACATTATATTGCAGTTTTAGTTTTGCCAACTCCGTTTATAATATGCAATAAGACTACAAAATGCATCTATGATGCATTTTCGATCTTTCCAATCCAGACGAGAGATCTCTCTCCCCCGTCTGTGTGTAAGGGGGCGGGGCAGTTTACACACGCGGCTGCTGCATGCAACACACACACACACACACACACACACACACACACACACACACACACACACACACACTTACATAACAACACATTATGTCCCGTAATGTTCCACCACAACCTCAATCTTCCTCCAGAAGAACCGTTAGGCCTTTTGCAGCATACCTGTATGTCCTCCAGTTCAGTAATATTCTTGGGTGTGCGTTTTGCAACCGCCTTCTTCAAATCCCACTAGAGATTTTCTATGAGGTTCAAGTCAGGTGACTGTGACAACCACTCTTCCATTTCTTCTTCTTAAACCGAGCCTTGGTGGACTTGAGGTATGCTTGGGATCATTGTCCTGTTCTTTCTAGTGCCAGAAGCAGCAAAGCATATTCTTCATTCTTCTTCCTCCAGACATACTGCTGATCCATCTCCCGAAAAGTTCCAGTTTTGTTTCATCGGTCCACAGAACAGTATTCCAAAACTTCTGTGGCATATTTATATGGTTTTGAGCCTATTGGAGCCGACTTTTCTTGTGCTTTTTGGGTTAGTAGTGGTGTACGTCTTGGAGTCTGGGCATGGAGCCCTTCAGTGTGCCTGCTGCCACCAAGTCTTGCTGCAGGTGTTTTGAAGTCACTCAAGGTTTTTTTTACCTCTTGCCTCCTCAGGAATCTGCTAGCAGCGGCTGATAGCTTCCTCTTTCTGCCAAGTCCAGGTAGTGTAGCAACTATTGCTTTAAGTTTGAACTTGCAAACTATGCTTCCAATTAGGGATGCTCCAATCAGGGTTTTTGGGGCCGATCACCGGAATCAGAATCGGCCAATACCGATCCGATCATAGGGTGGGTGGGGGCTATGGGGATCTTCCATTTAAAGTGTTGTATTGTGAATTGTGTAGCAGAGTTTCCGTTAGCCGGTAATTACCGGACTATGCTGAGGTTTAAAACTCAGTTAATGGGGCTCATTTTTATATATATATATATATATATATAACGGATCGAAAAGTTCAGATTAATTTTTCAATAAATGATGCGCTTCCACAAACAACATAATTATTACATTCAAATTATGTACATTATTCAAGTTTACATTAACTTTGGATAATAACACGGGAGAAATGAGTGGAAGCGCTCTGTTTTCCTCTCTCCCTCTCTCCCTCTCCTGACAGCCCGTCTGTATCTCATGCAGCTCACTGATCCAGTAATGAGTGACCCGACAGTGAAGAATAAACATATTTATAACGAGTTTAGCTAGTTCCAGAGGTAGATAAAATAGCTAAGTGTGTTAGGTCTAACTTGAAGTGTGTGTTTTGCTCCGCTCACTGGTCCGTCACAGCGGGCGGAGCTGCAGGATTTCTGCTTCACACACACGTTGCATACGGCTATTTTATTGTCTTAATCGGACACCTTGTTTTGCCGCGCACAGAGAAAAGTGTCATGTATTTTACGTCATCTGATGATCTGATCTCCTGATCGGCCTTTATAGAGAGCACCAATCACACTTCAGAGTGAATATCGGCCGATAACGATCGGCGGCCGATCGATCGGAGCATCCCTACTTCCAACTGTATCTCTAGGAACATTCAGTGCTTTGACTATCTTTTTGTATCCTTTTCCTTGTTTGTGCAAGGTAATGATCTCTTCTCTGAACTTTTTGAACACTTATTTTGACTTAGCCATATTTCTAACATGCAATCAAACGTCACTCAACAAACCTCTAGCCAGAACAGGTATTTATGTGTTCCATCTTAAGCACACCTGATCTAATGAAGCCCTTGATTAGTTGCACCGAGTGTGGTTGAGACAGGGGGTGTTTCTCAATGTCGAGTAAAGCTGCTCCAGAGCCACTATTTCAAGCATACTACGTCATCGAGTGCCACCGAAGTACTGTTCCAATGTCCAGCATACTTGGAATTCTACCGAGCCCGGCGTACTTCGTTTGGAGAAATTTCGAGGCTGCACATGTGTAGACTCCGCGGTCTTAAAATCCCCACAATGCTTTGCGCACGGACCAATTTCCCCAAATCTGTGGTGGAAGATGTAAGGCGGGGCCTCTCATATGACGCACACCTGCACACTTGCTAGCCTGTTCCACTCTTTGTTTTCCGAATGCCAGGAAGTATTCTTGCCTCGCTTCTGAAGCAAGTGACTCGGAAGACATGTGCTACCAAGCAAGCGTACTCGAGATTGAGATTGAACTACTTAAACAGTCCTTGTGTAATTTGTTTATTACAAACAGCTGAGAAATTGTATATTTTGCCAATAAACCTAATGTGCAATTGGGGTTGAATAATTTTGATTGCCACTGCATAATTAGAAATATTACAGAGGTCATTGGAAAAAAGTTTTATGACACAAGGTCTTTTTCACTAGTGTTCTCATTCTTATTTATCAGGTGAAATATTTAATATCATATTATATACAGTACATTATCACCAAATCATTTATACTACAAATGGACCACTCCAGGTCCCGCTTGGAAGCAGTCTGTCTGTTTGTTTAGTCTGAGTTTGTTTTTTGCGCACTAACCTAAATAAAACATGTTAGGTTTGAAATTGCCCTTACAGTCTGTCCCTTTTTTAAAACTGAGTAAATGTTTTGATCATGGCTTTTATGGCAGATTCGTGACAGAACACTTGGTTAGGATATGCAGTTGATTATTATTATTTTTTTTTTTCCACAAATCGTGTAAGGAATTTAAAAAAAAATTGTAATTCATTTTTCAGTTTAATCCCTGGCACCCAAAAAATCTGGATGAAAACGTGGGGCTGCAGTCATAACAACTCGGATGGAGAGTACATGGCCGGACAGTTAGCTGCCAGCGGATACAAGATGACTGGTAAGAGATAATTAATTATCATGGTTTGTATTAACTCCATTGACTAGGGTCATTTCATAACAATACAGAGGGCGGTGGTGGCGAAGTCCATAGGGACTTGGCTTGGCAACTGGAAGGTCACCAGTTCAAGTCCCGGAAAGACCAAGTGCTGCCGAGGTGTCCCTGAGCAAGGCATCGTTCCCTATACTGCTATACATTATGTACATAATGGCAGCCCACTGCTCCTAGGATGGGTCAAATGTAGAGAAACCGTTTCGTTACATAGTACCTATACTACGTAATGACAATAAGTTGTATCTTCTTCTTCTTCTTCAAGCATTTGAAGAGTGCAGATGTTCCCCACTGCAGTTTCCATAATGTTGGTATTTGCCCTCTGATTAAGATCCTCTTCAAAATGCATTGGGTCTTTCATCTGCATGAAAATCGCACCATTAGTTGATAATAAACTTAAAGGGGACCTATCATGCAAAATGCACTTTTGTACGTCTTTTATACATGAATATGTGTCCCCGGTGTTCCAGGGAACTCACCAAGTGTCAGAAAACACAACCCTCTCTATTTTCCTCCATACCCAAATCTCTAAAAAAGGGGCTGCAACGGATCTGATACAGACTGATCCAGATTTGAACACTTCTATGTCGTCACAGAAGTGGTGCTACGGCTATTGGGCCAACTCTCCACCTATCAGGGGAATGTGGGGTTGGGCCACGGCCGGCCATTGCCGCTCGAAAGCGCTGGAGACGCTGTAGTACATATGCCAGGCCTGTAAGTGGCGCTGTAGTCTGCCACAAAAGCAGCGAAGAAGACTTCCCGCCCATAGTTACCATGGTTACCCTTCTGTTTATTCTCCGCTGTGGCTTTTTTTCTCCCTCCCCGAGGCAAGCGTTTGCTCCCGCTGCTTTAATTCAATGCAATCCCTCCCCGTCGAGGCAAGCACTGTAATTCTTTCCGGTTAGTCCACCAGCAGATGACAAACACCCACCTCTCCGCCTCTTCCAAGGAACGAGGGGACCGTGCGGCAGAGTTTCAGTTTCAGTTTCTTTCGCCGGTCAAGATGTCCGTTAAAGTTTAAATCTTCCGGACAAAATTAGAAAAGTGCCGGTCAAAGGTCTTCTTTGTTATTTATTGAGCTTTAAAACAAATGAATAACGACTCTATATAATAAAACACGGAGGACGGAGATCTCTTTTTCTCCCCCTCTTCTGACAGCACAGCAGCTGATCAGAGCACGGCTACCCTCTCCTGCAGGGGGGCATGGTCAGCAAAATCAGACCCGTAGACAGCAAACAGCAAATAGAGCGAAATGAGGCATGGCTAAAATGCATGATCTGTTTGGTATTTTGAAAACAGAAACGTATAAATATACCTTATATAGGTATGGCCCTACAATATATCATTTAAATATAGCATGATAGGTCCACTTTAATACAAAAAGTAAGGACATTTGTGTTAGGTAGATTATTTCTTTGTTGTATCAATGCTTTTTGGCAATATATCTTATACCGTTTTCTTACCTTTCAAATGATGCTACATTTGTGAGGAACATGCATTTGTGGGAAGAGCAGCAGAGCTGAGTAAGTGGGTTGCGCCCATGAAAATGTGACAAATCTCCTCTGCCGATGCCAAACAGCGTTTTTTTGCTGTTGACTCTTGTTTGGTGATGTTTGGTGGATTGGATGATTGAAGTCGGATGAATCGAGACATATTGGCAACAATTTATTTATTATTATTATTATTTATTAACAAGCAGCCTCAGTAGCGTGTGGAAGAACCAAACACAGCCACGACAGTCTCTCCTCCTCATGCTGGTCACCAGCCTGCTCACACACTGCTGTGGGTTGGCATCCCATTTTTCAACCAGCATTTGTCCAAAGTCAGCCAACGTGGTTGTGTTGGTCACTCTGGCACGGACAGCAAGGCAAGGCAAGGCAAGTTTATTTATATAGCACTTTTCTGTACGCGACAATTCAAAGTGCTTTACAAAACAAATTAAAATACTTTTTAGGAATAAATACAGTAAAAACACATTATATAATGGCATTTTACAACAGGCATTACAAAGCAAAGATAATAAAATACTAAAAATAAACACCACAGGTATACAATACCTGTTTAAAAGGCATACTGTAGTGCGAATATGAGCAGCTCAATTAAAAGCAGCGGCAATAGTAAGCGTTTCTGCGGACGTGCATGATTTGGGTTGTTTGTTCCAGATTGTCGGGGCATAATAGCTAAATGCAGGGCCAAGTTGATCCCAAAAGTGTTCAATGGGGTTGAGATCAGGACTGCAGGCCATCCCATCCTCTCCTCTCTTACTCTATCGGTGCAGCAATCAGCAAAGCGTTCTCCGCGTCCTCTCCACACTGTGATCCTACAATCCATGTGCCGTAGGCAGAATCTGGACTCATCGCTGAACATAATGTTCCTCCACATGTTGAGGCTCCAGTGCAAGTGGGCCTGAAGGTGAAGGGCAGTCATGGCAGCCGTACGAGACCGGAGATTGGCTGCTGTTTGGCATCGGCAGAGGAGATTTTTCACATTTTTCATGGGCGGAAACCCACCCACTCAGCTCTGCTGCTCATCCCACAAAAGCTTGTTCCTCACAAATGTGGCACCATTTGAAAGGTAAGAAAACAGGCTTTCAATCGGTATAAGATTTATTGGCAAAACGGTATAAGATTAATTGCCAAGAAGCATTGTTACAACAAATAAATAATCAACCAAACAAAGATTTCCTTACTTTTTGTGTTAAGTCTACATCCTCCTTTGCGGAATTAATTACAATAATTGTCATATGCTACTTCTAATATTTAATAATAGTTACAAACTACTAATACTAAGAATGGTGGCTGTGTTTTAGTCAGATGGATTGAAGGTATCAAAATGAACATCTGAAATGGTAGTATCATTATTTAACACAAGGGGGCAGTCTTGCTCTTTAAGTAAACTACCTTTTGTGTTATTCCAGAGGGAGAATTTGATATGCTCTGAATTAAGCTTCTCAGGCTGTCTGCTGGCCTCAACACACTTTACAAAGCACTATATTCGTTTAAACAGAGTTTTAACACATTTTGGACAATGTATGGAGTTTGCCTATCCTTTTGAACCAGGTGGAATTTGTCCCCTATCCTCAAAAGTCCACTGAGAACCAGCCTAACCTTGTATCTTTACCATAACCTAAACCTTAATGAGTGAATTGCTGATGTGGGTTCAGTTGAGAAAGCGCAGTGGAAAACAACAAGGGAACATTGTGACTGCATGTCGCTATAGCTGGTTACCCTGTAAACATGTTTTTGTCTATATGTGTGTGTGAAATGTTGTGTTAATAAAATTCAGCCATAAAGAGAGGAAGTTCTAGTACCAGGTTGTGTGTCATTAGTCGGGTATTAATATTAACCCCTCCGGCGTTTCTCTCTCACTGCGGTCTCAACAGCCATAGGGGGACATTAATCACACACGTCAAAAATGCAGATGTACTCTGCATGTGTAGAGCGAGCGAGAGAGAAGTTGAGCGAGCGTAGTCAGTTTATGGAAGTTAACGGGAGTAGCAGCAGTATATCAAAGTCACAAATATAAACAACGGCCTCCCAAAAACATTGAATGTTGGATTCCACTTACCGCCATCTTACTTACATGGCAGCAGCTCCTCCCCCCCGAATAACTTTTTTTTAAAAAGACGCTAACGTGACGTGTGTGTGTGTGTGTGTGTGTGTGTGTGTGTGTGTGTGTGTGTGTGTGTGTGTGTGTGTGTGTGTGTGTGTGTGTGTGTGTGTGTGTGTGTGTGTGTGTGTGTGTGGTGTGTGTGTGTGTGTGTGTGTGTGTGTGTGTGTGTGTGTGTGTGTGTGTGTGTGTGTGTGTGTGTGGTGTGTGTGTGTGTGTGTGTGTGTGTGTGTGTGTGTGTGTGTGTGTGTGTGTGTGTGTGTGTGTGTGTGTGTTGTGTGTGTGTGTGTGTGTGTGTGTGTGTGTGTGTGTGTGTGTGTGTGTGTGTGTGTGTGTGTGTGTGTGTGTGTGTGTGTGTGTGTGTGTGTGTGTGTGTGTGTGTGTGTGTGTGTTGCAAAGTCATAAAAACATGACTACTGTTGACAAGGTTAAAATTAGGGCTAGGTATGTAAATGTTTACTAATTACATACCCTCACAAGCAAACAGTTTTTATTAGTTGAGTGTATGTTTCACTGGCTGTGTGTTTCCTTCATGTAAAAGCTTAGCAAAGGAACAGTCCCCTCTTATCTACCACTTCGATTAATATGGTTTTACTCCAGCATGTAGCTGAGAGATGCCTACACCTTTCACAGATGAAGCTTCAGAAACCTCTCCCTGTCTCTCTCCCTCCTTCAGCCTTGTTGTCTCTTTCTCTCTCACTCCCCTCTCCACAAAGTACTTTAAAGGTCAATGTCTCACCGCTAAAGCTAAAGGATTAGTTTGGTTTCTTTCTTCCTCTCTCTACTTTTTATCTGTGTCTTTCCCCTTTGTTTGCTTTCTGGTCTTTTCTACAGTTTCGTCCTGCATCACTTATTGGTTTTTCTTTCCATCTCCCCCTCTCCCTCTTAGGGTGCATGTATCTTCACCTATTGTTTTTCACTGTGAGGTTGTTGGAAGGATAAATTGCTTGTCATGGCCAGAATCATGTGAGATTACACTCGGGAGAGGCGGTCATTGTTTTGAATGGTATAGTATAGAATGCAATGCAATTGTCTAGAATGGCATGAAATTGTTGAGAATGCTTTGAAGAGAGTGGAATAGTCTGGAATGACAAGGTCTGAACTGGGCTCGTGAAGGATGTAGTGTTTAGTCTTTGGCCAACAGAACAGAAGGACATAGAGCAGGTGTAACATTATCTTTTGTGAGTCAGAATGTCATGTCCTTCATATGATCTCATGTGGATATCAGACCAATACCTCTGTAGCGTGTTATCCATATCCGCAGTGTTGATCCGCAGTGTTTAATGAAGGAGTTTGGTCTGCTTGTAGTGCTCTGAAAAAATGACATCATCCTTTCTGCTTTACTGCTTACTCTCATTCACACTCCCTGCCCTCCCCTGTCCCTCTTCAATCTCCCTCGCAAACTCTTTCTCTCTTTTCTTTCTTAAACTATGACATCACCTTGTGTAAGCTGTAGTAGCAGTACTTGTGGTGGCCTCTAGGTGGCAGCCTTGGCTGGTTGGAAGAGCTTTTTGTTGAAAGAAAACATCTTTGCAATACTAGGATGAGGTCATCCTTCTGAAAAACACTCTGTATTCTCATTCATAGTTCTAAAAGTTGTGACTTTCTTTCTTTTACGGCGACATGTAATGTTTAAACTCCTGTTGCTTGCCAGTTGGGTTGATCACTAAGCAGACAGTACATTTATTCAGTCATAAAATATCTTGGTTATTTAAAATTCTGAACAACTTGAAAAGATACTGTCAGCCCCTTCCCTTTTGAATTTTTGTCTTGTGCTGTTTTACTACAATGAAACAAGATCAATCTCCTCTCTGCTTTCATTGTCTCCACACTTGTTAGACTGCATGTACTTGCTAAGCGTGGCTCATCCTCACTTCCTCCTAACAACTAAAGAGGGCAGTGTTTACCCATGATGATGAAAGGAAACAACTTTGAGCAGCAGAGCAATGTGCCAAATGGTGACTTCATAGAAAGGCGTGTAAACTCGCATATGGGTGCGTTCACGTGCATGTGCTCAACCACACACTCACACACCCCTCATGGAAAGTCACACCAGGATATTTTGATTGTTTTTGGCTGCTCTCCTTCCCTCCCAGTGTCCTCTCTGCCAGCCAGCCGCACACACAGCACTTCAGTTATGATTTTACATACCGGTTAGGCAAAATTACTCCCTAGTACACAATGTCAGCCAAATTAGGCGTTCTCAGTTCCTGGTTTGGACACAGACGGTTGGAGGATATGGGTTCCAGAGAGAGGGTGTGAGCTGTTTTGATGAAATGATACAGGGGCTTTTTTGATGAGCAAGTATTACAGGTGTTGCTGAGCATAGAAATGGGCAATGTTGTCACAAACAATGTAATTTCACTGTGCCTATCATGACAATGAACTTGCTTTGAAATAATTGATTTGAAATGCGGCAATGTCTTTGACAGATAGCCAAATGGATTATCAGCCTTTACCAATTTTTTTTCCATTTCAAATGAAGCAATTGTCAATGTATGCATGTTACATGGCATGAAGAAAAATATTGGGCATATTTGTAGATATACATAAACTGTCATTTGAAAAACTTGCATTTTACAGGTCCTTAGTTTTTCAAATTTTTATATACATTTTCAAGAGATTTGCAGTTGACAATATTTAGAAATGTAGACTGAAGTATTGTTGAACAGTTGTGATTGTGCTCATACTGCATTCAAGTTTCGAGCGCTTCTACTGCTCTATGTGATTCTATTACATCACTGGAGAGTATTTTCACTCCGAGTGTGTGTGTCTCGCATACATGCCATCTCATTCATAAAACGGAATGTGTGAGGACCTTCTGATTGGCTGAATATGGGCTACGCAACATTACACGCCGCAATGTTATAGCCAATGAAAACTTACAATGTTCTCTCTGACTCCACCTCTCACACACACGCTTACACACGTTAGCACAGACATTCAGCACACACACAGATGTGCTCTTCTCACACGCAGTTGCAGATGTGGTTGGAATTGATTTTATATAGAGAAAGTGTGCGAGAGACATTTCAGTTTTCGACAGCCCTCATTCTGCAACACTAGACATATCGTCTGGTGTGCGTATGTGTGTGAGAGACTCAGTGCTTTCTCCGTCTTTCCTCTATCTAACAACTACGTGTGTCAGACACTTTGCTGATTGAGAGAGGCAAAGGGTTGAAAAAGAGAGAAGGGGAAAGCTGTGTAAGGAACGATGAGAGGAAGAGTCAGCAGGGAAGGGAGGAGGGCGCTGCGATGAAGGGTACAGCCCAGAGATACAGATGCACTTGATGCCAAAATCAGCCAAAGCGACGGTTGGAAAAAGGGAGGCGAACAGGGAGGGGAATATGGTGCGAGGAAAAACTAACTAGACTAGACTAAATATGCAGAAAGGGAGAGATGGAGGGATAATGGAGTCGAGAAAGGATAAGAGGGAGGTGTTTTTAGCTATTAGAGATGACATGAGAGACGTAAGGAAAGGCAAAAGGAGGTTAAGCAAATAGTTGGCAGTAATAGATACGATTCAATATGAAGTTAAATTGATGTAAAAAAAAGAAAAAGGAACTAAAGCTGAAACTCAAATATACATGGGATTAGAAATAGAGACAAAATAAATACATTTGTATCAATGCATCCACAATTAAATATAGCCTATTAGATGTAATACCCTCAAGTTCAGAGCAGACATTTGGCAGGTAGACAGGCTGTTAAAATTGAAATATGGATATGTAAATAGTTAGCATGTGACAAGGGGGTTAACCATTTTTGCATATTTGTGGTTGTCATATAAACGGGTGTCTTTTTGTTCTTATTAGAACGAGTGAATAACATTTACCTTTGTCTCATTTACTACTTGTATTATTGACATGGAAAACACATTACATTCTGGAGTACAACTATCAATTAAATATTTGTGTTTCTGTATGCCTTAAGCGGAGCAAAAGAGCAATACTTTTAAGAGGATAATGGGCTAACCCTTTCCCAGCTCATACAAACTTGCACACACACTCGCAGAGATACACAGTTTCCAATGCTTTGAATTTTCTTAGGTCCCACAAATAGACTCATGAGTCCAGGCAGTCAAGTGTAACCATTTAGAGGCCAGGAGATTAGAGTGATCTCAAGCCCGGTGTGGGTGTGTTTTAGTGATCCTACAAGGTGACCCACGTGTAGGCAGCACCCAGTAACCATTTAGAGGCCATGGGATTAGGGACCCAAGCCATCCGTGCTTTAAGATTCCCTTGAGAGAACTATGGATGGGGAAAAGAAAGAAAGTGGGATAACTTAAAGTGGACGTATCATGCTATATTTGAAACATATATTGTAGGGCCATACCTATATAAAACATGTCTGTGAAGTTTCTTTTTCAAAATACCAAACAGATCATGCATTTTAGCCATGCCTCATTTTGCTCTATTTGCTCTTTTCCAGCCCTGTTTTTGCAAGGGCTGATTCTGCTTTTGTGGCAGACTACAGCGCCACTTACAGGCCTGGCATATGTACTACAGCGTCTCCAGCGCTTTCGAGCGGTCTCTCATTCCCCTGATAGGTGGAGAGTTGCCCATATAGGCGGAGCTCCCCTTTTCTGACGTCAGAAAAATTCAAATAATAATCAGCTCCGTTGCAGCCCCGTTTTTAGAGATTTGGGTATGGAGGAAAAGAGAGAGGGTTGTGTTTTCTGACACTTGGTGAGTTCCCTGACACACCGGGGACACATATTCATGTATAAAAGACGTACAAAAGTGCATTTTGCATGATAGGTCCCCTTTAAGGAAGGGAGGGATCAGTGCTCAATCTAATTCATTGATGGCTCTTGGGAAAGGAATTTGGCTGCATCACAAACTGAACTGATGGTAACAACCATTGCAGCAAGAAATTGTCACGGGCGTAGAAAACAACTAAATCCCGTAGTGATTTATTAGTGTCTTCCAACAACCTTACTAATCAAGCAATTGGGAAATAAGTAAATGCATGGAATCCAAGTTTCTACCGGTTATCGGACTGGCCAATTATTGTTTTGATGGATAATTGGAATTGTTTATTTTTCTTCGGTTTGCCGTTAAAATAATGATCAACTATGCTCCTTTGCCTGTCATGCAAACCTCTTTCTGTTCTGACAGTAATGTTTTACCAGCTTATTATAGTTTATACAAATGCAGAACAGTAAGGATACAGGCATATTTCTGACAATGCGCATTATCAGAGTTCTTTATTACTAATAATTAGACCTAAAACAAACATCGGTCAATCCCTATTTTGAAAAAAAAGGAATTACTGGTGTCTGTCTAACGCGAGATGCTCAGTAGTGTTAGTAAGGGACTTCATGGATTAGGATAGGAAGGAGGATCTCCCTTATTGCAAATAGCACCTCCCTTATTGCAAATAGCACTTCCCAAACTTCAGGTTGGGGAGCAAGAAAAAGTGAATTGCAATCGACTGAATGACAGACCACTCCTGTGAGCAATATCAAAAACTGAAGAAATTGATTCCCCGAATGTTGGCGATCCCATTTTTGTTTCTCAAATCAGAAAGAAGTAGGAGAGATAAGAGTGGAATACGAATGTGTGAAAAGAGCCAGTGTTTCAGTCGTCTCTCTGTTCAGTCATTGCTTAGTAGCATTTTAATTTCTGTGATGAAGAAAGCTAGATGTAAATGAAGGAAGAAGCATGATAGGAGTTTCCTTTGCTGCTTCCCTCAAGAGGACGGAAACATATTCCCTATTCCCAGCACAAGCCAGCCAGCCAGCCAGTCAACCCCCTGTTATCCCAGGAATACCGTCCACATTCCATAGGGATTGGAAATACCCTGAAGGGATATAATGGGAATATCATGGATGGGATGCGAGTAATGGAATAAGGCGAGAGCCGAGTGGAAGGCTTGGGGGTGGAGGGGATTGAGGGAGGGAGGGAGGGACCAAGAAACAAAGATAGGAGGTAGTCTGAAAAAGGGATGAAGCCAGGTTTTGCTCACATCCAAAGAACTGAGCCTTAAATCAAAGTAGGAAGAAGTGGCCTAATGATATTGAACATTAAAGATAATGATGGACCCATTGACAGTTCAAATCTCAGACCAACGTGTCTACAATGCATAGGAAAAAAAGGAGTCATGCTTTCCTTTACGTCCAAAAGGGTGCTATTAAACAGGGCATTTCAACCCCCAGCATCGCAACTGCTCAGTGGGAAACGTAACATCCCCGTGGATATGTTGGGAAGCTTTAGGTTCTACAGTATGTTGCAGGTAACCCACCCTCCATTACCCTTATTTCAAGACTCAAATAACACTTGTTCTGCTTTTAAAGGTCACCTATTATGCAAAATCCACTTTTTCATGTCTTTTATGCATAAACCTGTGTCCCCTCTGTGTAAAGAGATTCTGAAAGTTTCAGGAAAAAGGGTTCGCTCTCTTTTTGTCCTGATCCATTTATATAAAAACCTGTCTGAAAATGAGCTGATCAGATTTTGGCCACTTTACGATGTCATACGATGTTACCTTGGTTGGTGATTGGCCAATCACCAACCAAGGTAACACCCCCCACCTTATCACCTGAATCTCCTCCTAGAGCACCATTGTGTTATCTTTAACCAAATATCTCTCAGAGGGGCGTGGGGAGTGGCTCCTTATTTTCATCTGAAGTAACAGACAGAGAATCAGCACTTTTGAAACAGGGCTGAAACAGAGGGGATTATGGGATGCTACAATGCATGATCTGTTTGGTATTTGGAGCCAAACACTTCAGAGACATGTTTTTTATATATCTGAGACCTATAATATATTGATGAAAAACTGTATAATAGGGGACCTTTACATACTTGCAAATGCACAAGATCTGTGGTTGAAAATGGTCCCTAAGGTTGCTTTCACACTGTGCGGGAACTATAAACATGCAAGAGCGTTCTAAATAAATGATTTCTTTTTTTTTAAACGGCTGCTGTTACTATTCAATGATGCAATGACAGTCAGGTGCTTCCGTGAACCTCATAAAGGCCACTCTGCAGCCCCAATCAGACTGAACTACCAGTGCCACTTCTGCTAATGTTTGGATGTTTGGAAACATATTATCTTATCCACTGGTTGTTTTGTAAGGCATATCAAATGGTTTTGTGTATGTGTATACTGTCCACTTATTGTCCTCTGTTCACTGTGATATAACATTATTCGGTCACCCCCTCAAGCTGTTTCTCAACCTCAGTCTATGTAGTTTCTTTGAAAGATGATGCGACAAATATAAGACACAGCAAACATCGGGTATATTAGGAGCTCCATAGGACAAATTGAGTTATATTCACAGAATTTGACACCACAAACTGTTCTAATTTCAAAAGGTCAATTTTTTTACATTACATTATTCATTTATTAAGTCGAGTGATGCAGGGACTCATTTAGCTTTTCTCACTTGAAGGACAAACAGTGCAACATTGTGTCTGAATCCTTGACAGTAAAGCTAAAAAGACCAAAGCAATATGATCTCAACGCATTGTTGCTTCTCACTTTTGGAATAATTAGCTTGTCTGTTTCTTTTACAAGCTGAAAGAGACTTTTTAGTCTTTCTGACTTCAAAAGGTTCCTTTGTTTTCCCTGTCATCTTGACTAAAGAAGGAAAACAAATGTAATTTCCCTCATGAAGAGGAAATGAAAGCTTGAAAGACATTTGTAATTAACGTGGCTCGCCATGACTGTTGGTGTGGGTGGAGAAAGTGTATGAGTGACATGGATAAAAAGCTAAGAAATCGAGAGTTGGGCTGTCAAGGACATGTAGTAAATTACTTTTCAAGGCTCCCTCTGAGGTTTTTCTCACTCCCTCCGTTCTGTTTGACCCTTTTTTGGGTTGTTTTGGAAGATAACCCCTGCTTTCCGTCTGAGTGTTCAATGTTCAGCCATCAGGGCCATTACTCACTGACCACCCGCTGAAATGGAAAGCAGGGGTGACCTGTATTGTTGTGTGCGTTCATATGAGGCCACCTGCTGAAAAGAAAGCTCTGGCTACCTTTGAGTGGAGAAAAGATCTGTGAGCAGGAGTATTTGTGTGCTCTATGAATTCCTGAGTTTTTTTGGGACAATCAGAAATGTAAACAAAGTTATTAGGGAATAAATAGGTTGGTTATAGAATTCAGGACAACTATTTTAAAAGAACAGTGGGGTTGTGCGTGCTTGGGTGTGTGTGCACTTCTATCCTTTGTAATACATTTATTCTACATGTTTCTCTGTCTGATCTCTCCTTCATACATGTAAATGAATCAGCTATGTGCTTGATTTCCATGTGAGAGCACAGATATTAAATAAAGTGGATTTAAAAGCTGCGGATGATTTGAATCATTGTCGGACAAAGTAACCTTGATCACCAAGCAGAAAAGATGACTTGGAAGCATCAGTAAAACCTGTGCTTGACCAGAGAGAAAGTGTGAATTAATATAAGCACTGTCTGTGTGTGGTCATCCACAGGGTATAGGCTCTGATAGCTTGTCTGCTGTCCACTCTGCAAGGCAAGCGTGTAGACAAGTAATAATTGAGCTTAAACTTGCTTGAAAGGGTGTTTGAATAGATAGTAGTTTCTATGCACAAACACTTTTGGTCACCTAGATTTTCTGACTCTTCTTTCTTTGAGTCGTTCGCTCTTATGCATTCTTACCCCCCGCTCTTATCCTGGGTTTATACTCACAGTAAAGATCTATACAAGAGAAATATAACAGTAAATACAGGTTATGTTAAGCCTGGGCCGAGATCAATAGCTGTGTATTGATTAAGCATTAACTGTGGCCACAAGTCATTCCGTGTTGTGTGTGTGTGTGTGTGTGTGTGTGTGTGTGTGTGTGTGTGTGTGTGTGTGTGTGTGTGTGTGTGTGTGTGTGTGTGTGTGTGTGTGTGTGTGTGTGTGTGTGTGTGTGTGTGTGTGTGTGTGTGTGTGTGTGTGTGTGTGTGTGGTGTGTGTGTGTGTGTGTGTGTGTGTGTGTGTGTGTGTGTGTGTGTGTGTGTTGTGTGTGTGTGTGTGTGTGTGTGTGTGTGTGTGTGTGTGTGTGTGTGTGTGTGTGTGTGTGTGTGTGTGTGTGTGTGTGTGTGTGTGTGTGTGTGGTGTGTGTGTGTGTGTGTGTGTGTGTGTGTGTGTGTGTGTGTGTGTGTGTGTGTGTGTGTGTGTGTGTGTGTGTGTGTGTGTGTGTGTGTGTGTGTGTGTGTGTGTGTGTGTGTGTGTGTGTGTGTGTGTGTCGATGTATTTTTCTTCAGTATTGCGCCGTGCCCCGAAGTATGGAGCAATGCTTGGTGGATTTCAGTCTAAAATAAACAGATAAGATCACCCAAAGTTGAAGTGGTTATCCTTATTGTGACTTTTAGTTAATTATTCTCTGTTTCCGTCTCACTAATTTTGCAATTATATATACTCCATACTCAGTTGCTGGATCAAACAGACAAACGCACAGATACATGCACATACAGGAGTGTGTGAAGTTCATTGATAATCCGAGGCTTTCCACATGGCAGACAGATGGCTCTTCTAATCTTTCAGACAAACACTGCCTTTTGATATCTGATCTGATGATGACTGTGTTTGTGGTGTGTGCGTTTTCTTGTCTCAGTATGTGTGTCCAAGTGTGGTTTTCAAAGGATGAACTCGACCAATCTGTCCTCAGAAGGCCCCTGCTGACTTCTATATATGTGCGTGTGTGTATGGATGTTCAGCCTTATTGTTTTTTATGTGTTCAATTTATTTAACAGATGTGGTTAGAATGGGTCTACTCTTGTCATCATGAGTCTCTTGCTGATAGTTGATCAATGGTTGTTCAGGGCTGTTATGACAAGCCGTTATATTTATGAACTTAAGTTTGCCAGTTTTGTGGTCAAATATCTGTCATGGCTAGGTATTCTGAGTCTATAAATTAAATAATGTAAATATATTTTATTTCCCCTCAAACTATAAACATAAGAAATTCAAAAAGAGAGAATGGGTGGCCTTTTAATTTTTGTTATATATACATGTTTTTGCTCTAGGAGATGCACGCATGATTAGTGAGTTCACAGCCCCACACATATCTGCTTCAGCTGTTAGCATTGTTGCTACAAACAGGCCTACACATTATTAAAGGCTGTAGTTTTCTGATCCTATCGATTTCTTTTGTGCTTAGTTACTGCCTTCACTTTGCCAAATATTTACTATGTGAACCCACTACAAGAAATCTCAAATTATCCACTTTACTTTTGGCTTATTTCAGCAAATGGGTGAAGTAGAGCAGAAAGCCTTGGGGCTCCTACATTGACAATGCTGTTGGAGTGACAGAATGACTGCTAGCAAATATTAACAATGAAGTCAATATGATGAAAGAAAAATATGTAATGGTACTAAATATTTAGCTGCAACAATGCAGTGTTGAAGAAACACTTTTTCAAATGTGCAAATGCTGAAAGCAACATCACCCACAACACCTTGCCTGAGATTCATAGCGCTAAGCGTGTTGATACATTTCTTTCTACCTGTCTCAGTGTATTGTAATATGCTGGCAGCATGATTGTCTCAGCTTGATTGAACTTCTTTGACCTGATATCTGATTAAAGAGACTTGGATGTGTGGAGGAGCTACATTTGCATATAAAAAGACAGTGACAGGAAATCAGATAATTTTGATGCCATCTGTTTTCAAGGGAATTTGTTGGAGGAAGAGGCAGTGTGTTCTTCAGCGTGTGTGCAGCCCCCACCCCTGCTCATTTCCTTGCCACTTTTTGAGGTGTATTATTTTTGTTTATGCTGTAGATCTTCCTTGCTTTTGTCCTGTTATTTTAGTTTTATATTGTTTTTGTTCAAGGAAAAAACTGACTTTTTAACACTTTGAACAAACACATACATTATTTACAATGGAAAACACCATAAATTGTTTCATTTTGTAATGATTTATTAATTAAGAGGCAAATGTAGCTTTCTGTCCACCCCACCTAGCTAATGTATTCATGCTGGGATGCATGAGGCAGACATGCAAGCATGCACTTTCCATAAATCAGATTTGAATAAATTGTTAAAATATAAAGCTGGTTTGACAATGTGCATTTTATGAGGCTTAGCAGTTTCCTAATATATATTATAGTAAAGAAAAGGTATAAATATCATTCATTTGATGTAAGTGGAAACATCTAATAAATATCCAAAAGGTTGCATTTAGCAACATTGTTTGACTTATGTATGTTGGTCTTTATTTGGAATATCCTTGTGTTTATTAACATTACTCTTCTGATTAAGATTTATTTTGCTTGGTTGCTCAATTACTAAGACCCCTAGAAGCAGAAGCTTAAAAACAGACCACTGGCTAGTAAAGCCACTCAAACACTGTAAAACTATTTGTACTAATAAACACATTTTAAATGTGGTGGCATAGCAGGTAGAGAAATCAGGTGAAGTGTTCAGGGCAACGCTGGGTTTCGAATAAAAGCATTAAAGTGTTTGCTAGTATTTCTAACACGGTGGAACTGCACGTGGCGACGTAGTGTGGTTTTTGTGCGTGTGCCAGTGATGCATGTAACTTCAGTAGACTTTGCCAACGGAACAAGGTGGTCCACTAAGCTGTGTTGTGCGTGCACAATGTGTTTCCTCATGATTCATTTGCTACATCTAGCCGTTCCCCCTCTCTTTTTTGAATAAGATGGATCCATAAACTACTCTTTTACTCTTACTTTTGCTGCAGTGAGAGTTGCCAAATAAATGTCGTTGTACTTTGTATGATGACAATAAAGATATATTCTATTCTATTCAAGTCTGTTTATCTATCCCAACTTTTTCTAATCACTTTCAAACACGCTGTTGTTTATGTATCTCCCTTAGTGTATAGTGTCTCCTGGTCTACTATGGTACATTTTTCAGTTTTCTTTGCAACTTTCCTGGATCTTACAAAGTCGTCACCTACTACCCACAATCAAATGGTATCTTTTACTCTCACAGTCTTTGTCTTTCTATGTTTACCTTCGACTCCACACTGATCCTCTAATCAGCAGCCAGCAGTGTCTGGGGTTTACTCTTGAAATGACATGCCATGCATCCCAGTCTCCTTGTCCTACCCTCTCCCTCCTCTCATCTTTGTCTTGTACATCTTTTCCCCTGTCTTCCTTTCCTTTATACAATCCTCTCTACCCTGTCTTCTATGTGATAGTTTTATGGAGATAGCAACATGAGTTGACTTCAAACCCGCAACATCATAGCGACATGTTATTTGCCTCTGCCTGCTAAGCCACCAGGACGCCCCCCCCCCCCATGTTCTCAGTATCAGAAAAATGAAAGCTCTCTGCGTCTGGGCTATTTGCATACTATTTGCATATCAACCCCAACTGGCTGTTTTTGGAATGCCAAGAGGCTAAATTCAGTATTTATTACCCGGGCCCATAACTAGTTTTTACTTTTCAATAGCATTTGCATCTGATTTGCATGTCCCACAGCTTAGATCTGGGAATAAGGGGCCAGATGACCTAAATTGTTTCAATTCCACCCTGAAATAAAAAAGCAGAAGAAGGTCTAATTATGACTATTAATCGAATTAGGACGCTTTACATGTGGAGCGTAAATATGCGAAAAGGTTATTAGTGGCAAAACCAAGCTCAGGCAACTTGCGCTTATTGAAAACTGCTTTTGCTCGGAGACAATAAAATGATGTTTGATGGTGTCTGTGTATCTTTAAGCACTTGGCTAGATTTCCCACTTCGCTTTATTCCTTTGTATCCCGGTAGTATTCATCAAAAGGATCTCTTTGTTTTGCAGGTTCTCTATTTTAGGGCAAACAACTTTTCTAAATTGAGCTACTCAAAGAAATCCATTTAAACTCATAGAAGCTAATCAGTGTAGCATTGGGCTATTAACAGTTGATAGAGAATTGTATAGGCTTACTGGCTATGCAGACTTACTGCACAGAGCTCATCAGCACATGCATTACATCTGAGATTTGCAAACTTACACTTTGCTTTCTTTCGTTTAGTTAATGTACAAAGATTAATAAATGTTTATTCAGCTCTTCTGTATAACTTAATGTTTAGAAAACATAAACGTCACCTATGTCTGAATGCCATCACTTTAACAGATAAGTGAAGCCAGCTACGTTTTGTACTACATATGTGAAAGGTGATTTACGTGGAGCCTTTTCAAATTACAATGCAAAGAAAGTCTCAAACAGCTTCAGAAATAGTGGTAAGAATTAAGTCATTTGACAGTGTAGTCTACAAGTAAAAATATATATATTAAAAGTGTCTTTTGTGTCTTGTCTTTTTTTCAGAGAACTTCTTATGGACTAATTTTACTTGCCAACAAAAGACAGAAATAAGGATTTGGAAAGATGAAGTGTATTCTGATATGTTTGCGATAAATTAGAACGTTGGTACAGGCTAGTTGAGTGAGTAGTATTGTCAGAAAATAACAATCAATAGGGCTGCTTCAGTATTGTCTTTTAATGACCACAGAGCTCAGCCCCTCTGTCACACCCTCAACTCTTTTTAGGCTTAAAGTTCCATCTGCCATCAGGTCACATTCATTTGTGTGATTTTGTTCAGGACATGTGGGCTTTTGCATACAGGTGGCTCCTACTTCTTTCTTTACATTTCTGCTTTTCTCTTTCTTCGTCTCTATTCCAGGTGACAGGCGGGGGAAACGGGACACACACATTCTTTTGTGTATACAGCAAATTGACGCATGTTCTTCATCTGGCCTTTTTTTTTAAAACTTAAAATTCAGCATGTACACACACACCCACTCACACATCAAGGGGCACACACCTCATTGAATATAAACTGCTATCTCCTAGGGCAAACAGCAAATATAATCACATTTGTAATGTCAGAGAAATAGTGCGTCAATATTTGCCTAGTCTGTTACTGTTGTGAAATGGGGAACTGGCTGTGGTTACCATGGTGTCCACATTTTTGACAGTTGGCTTTGAAGCACAGAAAGATGCTCACACACACGTGCATAAAAGGACACTTTCATTTAGAAAATGTGGTTGTGTAAGACCAGCCCCTATCACAGATGAATGTTATATAGGTAAATGATTGACCGCTGGTGGAATTGGAATTGACCAGGAATCAACAGAAGTGTTTACATAACTTTGTTTCTGATTGTCAGATTTGAAGTAGGTAAAAAGCATTTAGGTAGGTCAGTTTAGTTTGTTTATGTAAAACCATCAAATCTACTGCACCTGTTTCAGTTAAGATGCAAACACTACCAGCATGTTTTGTTAAAAGGGGTTAAACTGATTGTTTGCATTTCTACAAACTTTACTGGTGTGTTTGGACGAGTGCAGAGCATTACTATGACAACCTCAAGTTCGTACACGGTGCAAACTCTACATAACATTACTAAATTGGAGGTATTGATTTCACTTTGGTAATATTTGATTCTGTTTTTGTATGCAAGTAATTATTTTCACATATAATGCAGACCTCAAAACAAGCTGAAAAGTCAAATCAATTCCTAGTCAAAGCAGAAGTACATTTCTTGCTCAACAAAGGTTTATTTAGATCTATTACAGAGCTGTTGTTTTATAGAGTGCATTGATTAAGATAAACTGGTGGTTGTTTTGTTGTGCTCTCCCAAAATAGATGTTCAATGAGCAAGCTTTGCGATATTTATCCTTAATACTTAACCGCTTAATATGATATAATCTTGTTTACATTTGCACACAAACTTTCCCATAAATCATCTTTTGTTTTATAACTCATAACTTCTCTGACAAGAAATGGGTGCATTCATTAGTTTTCTTTTTTATTTGTTCTCATGTTTATATGAATAACAATTATCTGAAGTGCCTGAGCTCCTTCTACATTGTTATACACAGATAGACGGTTATCCTCTGCTTACTCCCTGCCACAGGGGCCTTCATTAAACTAAATACTCTTCAGAGCAGCATTACAAGCTTAAAGTTTGTCTATACTTCGACTGCATCCCTTTAGTTGATCAGATGTTTCTTTCTTACAACTCTAACCAGACTCAATGCTTACTTCAAATGTCGATAGTCAAATCCTGTTAATGATGAGAAGCCAATTATACTGGGCTCCATCTAGAAGGTGATAGAGTCTGCCATGTTTCACTGTGAGGTGTGTGTTCAAAGTGAAATCATTGGTATATTACTCTGTCAGTCAGTAACCTTCCAGGCCCTTCTTTCTCCCAGACACACTGACTTTTGTGCCCTTGACTCTAATAATCCCTCTCTCGCTGTGTGAAATATCTTTTCATGCCTGCACTGATGATCATAATGGTTTTCTGTCTGAGCTGCAGACTAGTGATTGGCCCCAATTACTGCATGAACCCGAGGCTTCAAATCATCCTATCTATGCAAGGTGAGACGTGTAATGGCAAAAATCTATTTAGGCCTGGTTTCCATCCCCTGCCTGTATGCGCCTCAATAAATCACACTTAATGCAGGGAAACCATTGCCAGATGTTTATCATTACCTGCCCCTATTGTACAGTTGTTATACAACCTATACAGTATGTGCTCTAGAAAGCCCTTGTGTTTCTTTAGCAGTGACTGCTTCCAAACTTGGAAGCTTGCAATATATTAATTTCTCCAACTCACATGCACATCTCCCACATTTCCTATTCATTTTGATTATAGAACGGCCCAGCTCTCTGGTTTTAACAATCTATTGACTACTTTTAATATATTAGAAACCCTGGCCAAATGGAGAAAAAGTGCCTCAATATTGCTTAGTGTAGGATGTGGCTGATGTCACGTCAGCAGGTATTTCCACTATTTTTAGTCTTGGAGCGAAGCCCTTTTCTGGACCCAGGTGCCCCATGCTGTGTCTGTGATCAGATGTAAAGAGAGACAGATTGACTCCAGCATCTTTCCCTGTAGAGGCAAACCTCAGCCATCCAAGTTAGCGGTTGGTTTGCCTCGCAGCATTCATCATTCCTGCTCCACTTTCAGCTGAGCTCGCCTTCCAATTTTCACTGAGATACTCCCACTTACTCTTCTAATGCTTGGTCTTTTCTTTGCGCGCCCTATTTGTTTTGTTCTCTTCTTTGTTTCTCTGCTGTTATATCATTTTCTTCCTTGCTTCTCATTTCCTTATGTTTTCTCTCTCAGCCCATGCTTTCATTTACCGTACCACCTTTTCTTGATCTCTTCTGTCGTGAAAACTGTTTTTGCCTCTCCACTATTGCTACAAATACATTTTTATCAAATTCTATCTCTGGATTCCTTCCTTCCCTCTGCCCTCCATCCGTCTCTGCCTCTATCTGTCAGTTGGGCTCTTCCTCAGTAACAGTAATGGAGCGGTTAAGGACAGGAGAGAAATCCCAAGTGAATAGATGTTTCTAAGATGTTGTCAAACTGTTGGCGTGAGTGCTATGCTGGACCCCTGCTGTGCCTAACTTGGCATACTCTACACAGTTACACACAGTAACACTCCAACACTCGGCCATATCTGTCTTTGAGAAGAGACAGTAGATTATACACATTCTACAAGGACCATTGCTGTGAATTTCTGCCTCTTAACTAAGCTGATATGGGAAAGATGCTGTCAAAGCCCCCCGTGAGTCTGAGAGGCCTGCAGTCTGGTATATTTGGTGAGCTAATGTGTGGGAGAAATAAAAAGATTGACCACAGTAGAAACATTTGAATGCCCTGCAATGTAAAGAGCCCTTTCATTTCTGTCACCTTTGTCTCTCTGTGCTCAATCATATTGATAACTAAGGATATTTAGATGGATTATTTTCAGGGTTGCAACTAATTATTCTTTTATGTACTATCAATCAACTTGTGAATTACATTTTTTTTGGGACTTAACACCCCCTACTTTTAATGTCTTGTTCCTCTTGTGAAAAACCTTAGGATGTTTGATTTACAATAATGAATTCTGAAGAAAATTAACACATTCTCACATAATTGAGGAAGCTAAAGTCAGTATGTTATCACATTAAACATTTATTGGTTGAAAATGACTTATTATTCATTGTTTATTAAAGAAGTTGCATGATCTTTTTCTGTTGAACGACTGATGGATTAATAATTTTGCTCTAAATATATACATTTTCTTGGAGATTTGAGGATTTTGCAATTTAGGCAGGGGAATATTACATATATCATAACTTATTATAGTAAAGTGTGCAGTTATTCACTTTTGACTGGTGTGTGTGTTCTGTGGGGAGCTGTACTGTGCATGTGTGTGTGTGTGTGTTTTGTGTGTGTATCCTCTAATGACAGTTGATTGCATTATCATCCACGGCTGAGTGGTTGCTCACCCTGCTAGACGGATAGGAAAACCCGCCAAAACCCCAAGGCCCCTGTGTGTGTGACTCTGAGCCTGTGTGAGTGCTCACTTGTAAAATGTGATTGGAGGTGAAACTCGTAAGTCCTCTTAGGCCCATTCACAATTTGCCACGTCACACACACACACACACACACACACACACACACACACACACACACACACACACACACACACACACACACACACTCTCCCCCCCAAGGAGAGGGAACCTTTTAGACAGAAATGTGTTCAGATGGGAATGCGTCTTGTTGCTCCAATAAGACATGCCTTACTTGTCACTCCTCACACACCCACTCTCACTCACATGCTTTGGGAATATGGCGGTTCGTCTGTGCATGTGTGAGTGAGTGTTGCCGTTAGAGTTGGGCCAGTTTATCAGTTCCCAATGTGACTCATATTATAACTTTGCTGGGTGTTAAATACTCAAATGCACAATTAGCTTATCTTGAGATGTTTGAGGCGTAACATTTTGTGTAAAAAGTTACCAAACAACAGGGTTGACAGAGTGTAATCAAAGCACACATTTTACTTAAAGGTAGGGTAGGGAAGTTTGAGAAACCGGCTCGAGATACAGTTTTTGTTATATTCCATGGAATGCTCTTAACATCCCGATTTCATTTGTGGAAGCCGTAGTACTGTAAAAAGCACGACCAATCATTTTAGCCGGCCCGGCTAAAATAACTGGATGGCCTACCTGCCTGTCAGCCTTCCATCTGTGCACAAACTTATCTCGTGCCCTCATTGGTCATGTGCGCGTTTGTGTGTGTTGGAGGAGGGGCTCTATAAGGAAGTGGCAGATTTTCTCCGGTTGTGTATTTTCAAATTCTAGCGATCTCGAGCCGGTTTCTCAAACTTACCTACCCCACCTTTAAGATACAGTCTCTATTTTTAGTATTCAAAGTTAATAGTTTGTGATAGTTTTGACATTTGATAAGATGTACTGCATGCTATCACATAATATGGGCCACACATGTTGTATAAATCCAATCAATCAATAATTGCCTTCACCAGCACTCAAAAGTTGAACTGCCCCCAACCCTTAAACTTTTGTACAAGTCATCTCTAATGTGGAAATATAGCTTTTTGCTGTTAGCATTAATTGATTACTTCTGTCACTGAGATTAAGCCCAAGAGTAATTCTTATCTTTGTCATTCTGACAAAGCAATAAGGAATTTGGTTGGAAAGCAAATCTCACTTCCCTGACAGGCAGGAGATCTTAATATACGACTTGATTGTGATGCACCAACCTTGTGAGTGGGTCACTGCTCCACCCTGCCCTCCAGTCCGCCTGGCATCCAGCTGTCCGCTCAGCCAATGAGGCCAGACAGGCGTTGTTAGCTCAGTCAAGTGTATCCATTCACCCCTGAGCCACCCCTTTGCCCCCCCTTTGCCCCAGCATGCTTACCCCTATCAACCACCACTGCACCGTTTCCCAAGGTCAGCATGTCCTGTGTGTTTTTGTGTGAGCAAGATGAGATGGGGTTGGGGGGGGTGAGATGGAGGGCCAAAATGGATGGAGGGTAGAAGACAGAAATAACAAGGGACAGAAGTGTGTGTGTGTGTGTGCATTTGTTCACGTGGGAGGGTGTGAGGATGTGTGTGGGATGGGCGTAAAAGTGGGTCATGGTGGGTCCGTGTGTGAAGCACCAGGAGCATCATATTGACCCCCAGGGCTTGCTGTCTGCCTCTTCTCTCTCACACACACACACACACACACACACACACACACACACACACACACACACACACACACACACACACACACACACACACACACACACACACACACACACACACACACATCCAGACGTCTCTGCCATTGCCCTCATATATCATCTACCAGGGCTGAAAACCAGAGGGAAATCAGAGACTGCATGGATCTGTTTCTTTGATCTGGAAAATCTGCACATCTCAATCGCTCAGATACTTAGTTTTAGTTTAAGTAGTCTGGGGAAATGGCTGAATGGATTCTTGGAGAGTAGAGACAAACAGTATGGGAAATGAAATCAACATTTGATTGAGAATCAGTGTACGGCGAAGACAGGCAGTACAATCAACTATGTACATTCAGTCTTGTTGGCTTGTTCCGAGTTAAATATGCTGGCATAGCTTAAATGCTTGTCTCCACTATGGAAAGATATAACGTACAGAGTGTATGTATAGCTGCCGAGGGAATGTCAGAGAAAGTTTAGCAACTTATAAGTAGGTCTGTCTGAAATGTAAAATATGATACTGTAGCCTCAGTGATAGCAGTTAAAGTGGGGTTATATATGATATACCCATCATCGTGAGAGAGTTAAAGGAGTCTGTATGAAAGCTTTATAGTGCTTGGAAAGCAGAGAGTCTCCAGAGTTTTTGTCCTACATAAATATACACGATCTGACTGCAGTGAACTTCCATGAACTCCCAGAAATACCCAAGCAGGATGCTCGATCAGTGAGAACTAGAATGTCTAAGCACTCTCCTGGCAGCAAGAAAACAAATCTGTTTGCAGAGTAATCACCATGGGAGCTCCATAGTGCTAGAAAGCAAGGTTGCTGTTTCATCTTAGATTGCAATCACATCAACACAAGTCTTTAAATATTTAGATCACAGTGCCAAATTCTGAGAGGAATGTGTTGCTGTTAGCCTTTGTAAATTACCAGTTTTTTTCACATGGAGCCTTAATGCAGTACAGAAGTTAAAATGTACATATGATATACTGTAATCATTTTTATAATAACATATTTTATTTTATTTTATAGCAAGTGCTTTCATTTTGATACCTTTTGAGTGTATTACAAGTAGAAAGGTTGTTGTCTTTGTAAATAAACAGTCAAGCAAATTGTAGTCACTTTCACGTCTAAAAGGTATGCTGCAAACACAGCTCTTCTTAAATGTATGAACGTTTTTTTTAAAGGAAAAACACAACTTCCTTGTTGATCCTTCTATAGGCCTCATCTGTCAAGATGTTCACCAACTGAGGACACTTATTTTTAAATAGAGTGGGAATAATGAAAAGCAGAAAGGTCTGAGGAAAGAAGGAGAATAAGAAATGTTGGATATTTGGGAAAGACAAGAAAGTGGTGACATCTAGTTTCTTTGTTGCCAATAACAAGAGGAAACCGGAGGAAAGTAGTTCAAGTGAGTGGATGTTATATATGGTTAAAAAAGATGGGAGAGGGGGTAAAATATAGAGTAACGGTATGGGGAAAATGAAAAGGAGAATATAATAGATTCAAGATAAATGAGATGGGTAGAGTAAAAGAAAGTAGTTTTAGGATGTTGTGATATAAAATACCAGGTATGTGAATGCTGATAGTAGCTTAACTACGCTATAAGTATTTCACCTATCCCTTCTAACCTCCCTCTGTGGCTTACATTGTTACACTGTCTGGTTTCCAGTAAAGAACTGTTATTTGAGAGAACTCTAAAAAACATCTTTACTCCCTACAGGTTAAATCTTTGGAAACTTATTTCTTGAAATCTTGGTGGAAAAATGCCCTTCTGTCCTCAGTTGACTCTGTCAATCCAACTGTCTGCCCTACTTTTAGATCATTTAATCCTACATATTACTCTGCCTTTTGAGATCCTTCCCGCACGCCAATATTACAATTCTAGGAACACATGCTTTTATTGGAAAGAAAAGACATAGTAGAGTCCATTTTTATGTTATTCTATCCTGTGCTGTGTCTTGCTTTACTACTCTACATAATTAAGTGTATATTATTATAGCATTGCTTCTTGATTTAATATTGAGCCAGTTGTGGATAAATCTAACTTTGTGTGGCATGCAGCTCAAAGTAGCAGTAAAATATGTTCTTCTTCTCTTTCTTTAGTGAGATTTGATCACAGTGCTCCTGTTCCACTCAGTAGTGGAGATGGAGATGAACCCCCCTACTAGGGTCACTACTCTAAACTGACATTTGGCTAGCAGTTATAAATGAACCATAACAAACACATATACTCACATTTACAACCACACGTCTCCAATTCATATAACATGCATGCCACATTTGCAAAGACAGGGAGAACACACACATTTCACACAGGGAGGCCACAGCTAGCAAGTGGTGCCTAACCTGTCTTGTGAGGTGATGATGCTAACCACTTCTTCACCGTGCCACCTATGAGTTTAGATACCATAAGGAACATTGATGTTTTCTTTGTAAACACAAATATACCACTAGCGTCAAAGATGAATACACCAATTCCCTTTTATCAAGCATTGAAGCCCTTGGAAAACAGCTATTCTTTTCCTTTCACCGGCTTGGCTGCTGCTGCTTGAATTCCTTCTTGAATCGATAGCACCTGTTCTTCTTTGGTCATGTAAGTGTCACAATTGATAAGGACAAACTCAATGGTTCAGGTATGAAAACCGTCACACGTATTCTACATTTACCTTGGCTGTCCACACTTGATATCACTTCCTGTCCACATTATTGATTTTGATACCCACATTCCCTGCATTATAAACAGGTATAACATATCTGTATCCATAGCTGTAAAAAGATAGGCTTTTAAAGTGATGAAAGGAGCAAAATACAACACAAAGACTCCAGCATCCAGATACTCCATATTCACTACATTTGCTTTATATTCACAAACATTTCTTTGACATGTTGCAGTTTTGTAATACCTTCTTTTCATGTTTCGCAAAGGTTAATTACAGCCAATAAATAAATATCATGGTTTAAATAATACACATTGAGGAGACCAGATAATGAAGAAGTTGTTTGTCTATTACAGAAAAACAACTGAGCAGATTTTACAGTAGACGGTTCACATTTGCAAATTGTCACATCTGCATACACTGGATAGGGACTTCTGGGAAATTGCTTTATTCCCATTTGCTCTGTTATTGTTTGTGTGTTTCTCTGCTCTCTGACCCTGCAGCTGAGCCTCCTCTCTCATTCTCTGTGGGGGGGCTGCACACACCTGTGGGTAGATGGGGAAACCAACAATGTGCAAATACAGCACAATACATCATATTCTAGCGTTTGTGAAAATAAATATTCATACATTTTTAAAGGTAAACCACCTCAACTGGCAAGTTTACTAAAATGTATGATTTTTTTTTCCTGAACAACTTGTGATTTGGGTCAGAGCAGAATACACTCACACTTCTCTCTTTCCAGCTGCTTTCCCTCCCTCTTTATCCGCTCTGTTTCTCACTTTCATCTCCACCACTCGGTTTTCTTTCTTTTTTCCACAGATCTTTTTGTCTCTCTGTCTCCATTTCTCCATACACTCATTTTTGCTCACAATGTTGGTCATCCTTTAATCCCATTTTGGTATATACCCTCACCTGCCTCTCCTTCACACAATTTGTTCTCTTTTTATCCCCCTCTCAGGATGACCCTCTTCAATGACTCACTTTCTTAGGCATTGCTTTAATCCTTTTTTTACTCTCTCTTATGTACACAAGCGGCCATCTGATCCTCGCTCTCACTCTTTCTTTCTTTTGTCCCTCTTTCCATCTATACTTATTTGATGCATGCACCTGCTCCCATAACCCTTTCTCCTCATCTCCTTAGGGAGTAGTGTGATTGAAATGTGTTATGTACGACCTTGTGTTTATTGTTACACAAACACACACACACTGACCCCAGGTGTTGCCTCTGCAATATCCCAGTCCCTCCTGTATGATTTGGTTGCGGGGTGAATTTAGGGTGAATATCACACATACACACTCACACAAAGACACTCACTGAAGTAAACCTCATAGATTAGATTTAGTCAATTGGGACAGTTGTTGGATTTTTTTGTTGCTAAGAATGCGCTCAGGTACACACACACACACACACACACACACACACACACACACACACACACACACACACACACACACACACACACAGCCACACACACACACACACACACAGCCACACACACACACAGCCACAGCCACACACAGCCACACACACACAGCCACACACACACAGCCATACACACACAGCCACACACACACACACACACACACACACACACACACACACACACACACACACACGGAGGTAGAGGTAATTTTCCTTTTGTGTACAGTGGGGTCAACTGTTGGTGGAATTCCTTATTGGAGAAACTCTTGAACATACACAGAAAAAACAATTTATTTTGGGGTCAGCTGTTGTGGTCAAATGGAATATATTTCCTTTATTGGATAACATATAAAACGGGCTTTTCATCTGTGGCCTGCAGATTGCGTGAAATAGTGTCATTATTACACTGATGTGATTGAGGGTGTATCAGAGAAACTGGAGGTAAAGGTGCACCCAGTGCAAATGTACTACTAGTGCTACCAAAACAACTACAATTTAAGATAATCAGATATACATGATGAACTGCTATTATAAAACTCAACCTTATTAAATGGTTTGAGCTCCTTCAATGCTGCTTCTAATTGATCAATATTCAGTGAATAAAGAGACTAAACTTCAGCAAATAATTTGCTCACTAACCGTAATATTACACAAATACCGCTCACCATTTATCCAGCTAATCGGTATTTCGATACTGACCAATCAGGTATCGGTATCAATTAAGTACCGGTTCTCGATACCCATCCCTCCCTCACACTCCCTTGAAAGCTATGAATTCCAGACAGTTTGCAGGAGACACACACACACACACACACACACACACACACACACACACACACACACACACACACACACATACCCTTCTCCAGGATGCTTGTCCAACCCTCTGGGCCTGTTCTTCGTCAGATAAAAGATTAGTCAACAGTTTTTGTGCACATTCTGTTCTAACAACTTCTCACATAATTGCCTGATGGCCATGCTTTGCAAAAATAACCAAATCCCTTCCCCTGCCATTGGCTGCATCTCCATACCTATGCAAATCTTATGCAAATTTCACTTCCCAGAGATTTCCCAATAGCTGCATTCCTTTCTGTTGTAGAAATGTCTGTGCACGTAAATGCTGAGTCATTAAAGGTTACCCCAGGCTACTTCCCCACACTGATGGAAAAACACAAACTGTGGAGCCCATAACTTATTAACTTAACATATCCCTAAAAGGATATCTACCCAAGACTCAAAATACATCTTCTGTGTGGCTGAAGGCCGTACTTTTAACAGCTTCATTTTCCACTGCCTTATGCATACGTTTTATTCAGGACTAAATTGATCAATATTCTTTCAACATCTAAACATATCTGACTTTTAGTAAAGCACAATTGTGTATCTTCTATATTCAGAGTCATTGTTAAGAACATTATTACCACTGATGTCGCAAGAGTTGTTGTTTATGAGCTAGGACAATGCAATCTTTTTTGAAAATGGAGTCTAGCAGTTGTTGCTTGATACATGCGATAAAAGGTCACTCAGAATAAACTGCTGAAACCAAGAGTGTGACAGCCATTGTCAGTGCAGTCTGTAAACTGTGGTTTTATTTTGCTAAATGATTTTCATGGAGGAATAATACTGTCTCCATGCAGTAGTTTGTGGTGGCAACTGTTTAGATAGGGTTAGGGTTCCACAAAAAACACTCACCTCCCTTATTGGCTCAAGCTTTGCTTTTACCCGACAATTGTAGCAATTTTAAACAAACATGATGGTCCACAGAAGGCCCGTACCACAGCTGTAGCCCCCAGGGATCAGACTGTAACTGTAACGTGTGATGCTGAACTGCTTTGAAAACACCACCACTAAGTTTTGCTTATTTAAAATATTATTGTCTTATAGAAACAAATTGAAAAGAGTTAGAAATGCTTCAAAACACATACCTTTTAAACAAGCTGAAACCTTTGAGTTGTTGACCTTGGCTTTTGTCTTGTACATTGTGTTTGTGAAACTCACTGGCAGTAGTAGAGACAACAGTCTGTGGTGTGCGGTTGCCACCAGTGTGAACTGCAACAGATCTTTCCAATTTCTCATGCTGAAGTTTAATGATATCAACCCTTACCCCCTGTCTGTGGAGAGACTGCTGTACTTGCATGATACAGGGTGTATCTTCTATGCTGATCTCATGCTGGATCAAGAACAGCTGCTGCCATTGTCCCTTTAACTGAAAGGGCCATTGAGGTTAAAAGACACAAATACCAGAAAATTAGTCATTAGTATGAGCATTTGGACAGAGTCCATGGCTGCCTTGCTTCAGTGAGGAAAAACAAGGATTTGGAAATCATGTGAACAAGAGCTAGCTAGTTGTATTACACGTGTCATGGGCCAGCACAGTTAAAGTGGAGGCTCCCCCTAATTATGGGATCACTATTTTATATAATGCTCAAATTACTGATAAATTACCAAAGTATCAGGTACTTTAACATTTATTTACTCACGTTATTTAATCTGTGTATTCGTATATAAATAGTTGTCGGTTGCTGCACTCTATATATATATATATATATGTATATATATTAGGGATGCTCCGATCGGCAATTTTGGGGCCGGAATCAGTATCAGCCGATACCGATCGCCGATCCGATCGAGTGGGCGGGGCCTATGGGGATCTTCCATTTAGAGTGATGTTTAAAACTCAGTTAATGGGGCTCATTCACTGGAACTTCCACAAACAACAACCAACTTAATTATTATATTCCAATGATGTACATTATTCAAGTTCACAATCACTTTGGATAATAACACGGGAGAAATGAGCGGAAGCGCTCTCTTTTCCTCTCTCCCTCTCTCTCTTCCCCTCTCTCCCTCTCCTGACAGCCTGTCAGTCAGTATCTCATGCAGCTCACTGATCCAGTAATGAGTGACCCGACAGTGAAGAATAAATATATTTATAACTAGTTTAGCTTGTTCCAGAGGTAGATAAAATAGCTAAGTGTGTTAGGTCTAACTCTTAGTGTGAGTTTCGCTCCGCTCACCGGTCCATCACAGCGGGTGGAGCTGCAGGATTTCTGCTTCACACACACGTTGCATACCGCTATTTTACTGTCTTTTTCGGACACCTTAAAATACTGCCAGACCGGTGAAGCCATTTTGGCGAGCTTGTTTTGCGAGTGAGAGTGAGGATCGGCCGATCTCGATCGGTGACCGATCGATCGGAGCATCCCTAATATATATATATATATATATATATGACCCGCTCTATCGAAATCAGTCGGAAGTCGCAATTTCAAAATAAACGTGAATTTGTGTAAATAAATAGTTTTTCGGGGTTTGGGTGTTTTGTTTGATTTTAAATAAACAAAGTCTTGGCTTTCAGAATATGAAACTTTTATTTCCAAAATCACACGATAAATACATTTGTGAAGCTTGTGAAGGGAAGATGACAGGCACCTCTCGCTCGCAATCTGCTCTTCCGTAGCGCAGCTCCCCCTCCCTCCGGCTGAAATTATGAATGTAAGGCGTATAGTAATCATAGATAACACGGCAGGGTCCGTTACAGTTTGTTTTCATCTGATTTCAATTAAACAAAGTCTTGGCTTTCAGAATATTAAAGTTGTTTCGGCAAATTCAGATGATAAATACAACTTTGAAGCTTGTAACGGCATAATTACAAGCGGAGAACGGAGTAACTTAACGTCACCGCAGGCATAACAACAGCCGGTGTTTCTCCTGAGTGTTTTCCCCGGGAATCAAACAATACACACAAACGCAAAAATACACAAACACACACACACATACATACACACACACTCGCGAGCTTCCCCCAGACCAGTAATCCAAACGAAAATATTTCCCCTCCGTACTACTTTGATCATTTGCTCCGCTAATAATCAATCAGATCGATGGATTCCAGAGAAGAGGAAACTTTGAAGGCCTTTTTCTCAAAATGATGACTCGGTGACAGTCATTATATAATGTGACATATTTTGCTTAATATTTGGAGTACAAAAACAATCCTGATATCATTAGAAAGCTAGGAATCTCCTCTTTCTAACAGTGTATACAACTCAAAATGTGTCTTCGGGTCAATGCGACTGATTTCGATAGAGCAGGTCACATATAATATACAGGTGCATCTCAAAAAATTTGAATATCGTGGAAAAGTTAATTAATTTCATTAATTCAATTAAAAAAGTGAAACTCATATATTATATGGATTCATTACACACAAAGTGAAATATTTCAAGGCTTTATTTGTTTTAATCTTGATGATTACGGCTTACAGCTAATGAAAACCCAAAAATCAGTATCTCAGAAAATTAGAATATTACATCAGACCAATAAGAAAATGATTTTTAATACAGAAATGTCGGCCTTCTGAAAAGTATGTTCATGTGTATGCACTCAGTACTTAGTTGGGCATCTTTTTGCATGAATGACTGCATCAATGCGGCGTGGCATGGAGGCGATTAGCCTGTGGCACTGCTGAGGTGTGATGGAAGCCCAGGGTGCTTTGATAGCGGCCTTCAGCTCGTCTGCATTGTTGGGTCTCGTGTCTCGCATCTTCCTCTTGACAATATGAAATCAGCATCTCCATAAAGCTTGTCAGAAGAAGGAAGCATGAAGTGCTCTAAAATGTCCTGGTAGACGGTTGCGTTGACTTTGGACTTGAGAAAACACAGTGGACCAACACCAGCAGATGGCATGGCTCCCCAAATCATCACTGACTGAAATTACATTTTGCATTTCATTTGGAAATCAAGGTCCCAGAGTCTGGAGGAAGAGTGGAGAGGCACACAATCCAAGTTGCTTGAAGTCCAGTGTGACGTTTCCACAGTCAGTGATGATTTGGGGAGCCATGTAATTTGCTGGTGTTGGTCCACTGTGTTTTCTCAAGTCCAAAGTCAACGCAGCCGTCTACCAGAACATTTTACAGCACTTCATGCTTCCTTTTTCTGACAAGCTTTATGGAGATGCTGATTTCATTTTACAGCAGGACTTGGCACCTGCCCACACTGCCAAAAGTACTAAGACCTGGTTTAGTGACCATGGAATTACTGCGCTTGATTGGCCAGCAAACTCGCCTGACCTGAACCCCATAGAGAATGCCACGCCGCATTGATGCAGTCATTCATGCAAAAGGAGGCCCAACCAAGTACTGAGTGCATACACATGAACATACTTTTCAGAAGGCCGACATTTCTGTATTAAAAATCCTTTTTTTATTGGTCTGATGTAATATTCTAATTTTCTGAGATACTGATTTTTGGGTTTTCATTAGCTGTAAGCCGCAATCATCAAGATTAAAACAAATAAAGCCTTGAAATATTTCACTTTGTGTGTAATGAATCCATATAATAGTTTCACTTTTTGAATTGAATTAATGAAATAATTAAACTTTTCCACGATATTCTAATTTATTGAGATGCACCTGTATATATATATGAGCCAGTTTATCTGAAACTTAACCTGATCAGAATCCCTTGAGCAAAAATAAGCCTAAAAAAACCTTATAATTATAAACCAGCTCCTTCTGGTTTAACTGCTTTCTGTAGTTTTTTTGTCTTTATAGTTTGTAGCTATGTACTTGTACGTTGTGCTGACTCTGTAAATAGGATTGTTTTGCAGATGGTGTGTGTGTGTGCTAAATTGATGGAGTGCTTGTTATTGTTGGTCTGGAAAGCCTCCCTGGGTACAGAGAGGAGACAGCAACCACACAGCTGTGACCCCTCCCACTAGTGTGTGCGCCTGTGTGTATGTATGTAGTGGTTGCCTAGACAAATAAAGGTAGGCATACTGGGCACCCTCTGCCAGCTGAACTTATTCTCTATTTGTCTTGTCTCTTTCTCTTATTGTCACGTCCCCCCAGATGAAAAGATGACTCCCCGCAAAACACAAAGGCCCAAACAAACCCAAAACAAACACATGAGTCGTGTCCTACCAGTGTGACTCACTTCATTCTAGTGCTTTTACAAGACCTGCAGCTGTGCTACAGTTATTATGAGACTTCATCAAATCATGCAAACTCACCTCAAAGCAGTGTTGTAGTCAAGTCACCAGGTCTCGAGTCCGAGTCACTCGAGTCCCCACTCTTCTAAAGTCTAATAGAAAGTCTAATAATTCCAACTATTCAAACTTACAGACACCCACATTATTTCCCAAGTGGTCAACTTTCACACTGCAATAGATCATTAATGTCCTTATGTTTTTTAACACGCATTATTCTGAATGTGCTGGTGGCCCTGACACACCAAGCCGATTTCGGCCGGCGATAGATGTCTGGCCGTCGATGAGCGTCCTGTTGCCCTACTCAGATTGGTGTGTCCCGCACCGGCGTGTCTTTTCGGCCGTGCCGACCGCCTCCGCTGTTGAATCGGCAGCGGAGGCTGTCGGCAAAATAAATCACTCTGATTGGCTGTTCAGCTTAGCGAATCAGTGCATGAGAAGCGAAACGGAAGTGAGGTACGCACACAAACGATTAAGAAGGCACACACAGACGGCTATTATTTTTCAAGGGCTGATACCGCCAGTACCGCACTAAACATGTTTTCGATTATAAGTCGCTATGTGAAACAGTCTGTGATGGACGAGAGTGAAAATGGAATGCACGCTATTTGTTGTTTGTATATATCACGCAGTCTGTCTTCCGGTTGCCTCTTTTGAAGGACGAATACACACTCCGCCGCCCGCTGGTAAGGAGAGTTATTGCCACTCACGCATGCGCAGTGCGTACGTGCTACTTGGCCGTCGGCTGAAGTCTTTGCGGTGTGTTCCAGTGCGACTTTTTGGCCAAGACGCAGGAGATGTGAGGCAACACAACAGTCGAGTCCGTCGGGACGTGTTCTTTGGTGTCAGTTTGGTGTGTCGTGGCCTTAAGATGTTTATGGTTCAGTCAAAAATATCATAAATGCTTTTGTAATTGGTCTGAAAACTGTTTGTGTGCGTGTGTGTAGGTATGTGTATATTATTTTTAAAGACTTGTGTATCGAGAAGAACAGTTTACCTAAGGCAAGGTGTGGTTAATAAACTCCCCTTTCTCCGCATCCTGGGACCTGCTGTGTGTGTGTTACAGTGCTGGTGTGTATCACGTTAACTGTAGGAAATACAGTGTGAGTGGGGTGTGTGTATGCTTGACTGCAGCAGGGAAGTGGATTCTAAGTGAAATATCTGGTTCAGTGTGGCGTAAAGGAGCAGGCTTCTACCTCCCCACCACCGCCATGCCATACCCCCCGATTATCTGTCTGTGTGTGTGACGGCTTTTCTCGCAGTGCCATGCAAAGCCTGCCACCATCGTCTGGAGCTGCAGGCGGGCTTAACATCACACAGCTGTGTGTGTGTGTGTGTGTTCGATTGAACGTATGTGTAAATGACCCTTTTAGTTTAAGTAACTGGTCAAAAGGTCAAAAATAGGCCTTTATTTTATTATTTTTTTAGTTATTACTAACTTCTGGCCCCTTTGTGGGGTGCCATGCAAATTCACCAAGGTCACAGCCTATAGATATACATTTTTATTATCCAGCATGCACACCTTGTTTTATAAAAGACATGTCTAGCAGCAGCCAAAGTAGCTCAGTCTGTAGGTACTTGGCTTTCGAACCGAAGGGTTGCCAGTTCAAGTCCAGATCGAAAAAAACAAAAACACGTAGTGTGCCTTGAGCAAGGCACCGGACCCCCAACTGGCGCCTCTTCGCTCTGGCACCTCTCTAAATGCATGTGTATTTATACTGTGTGTGTATTAAATGATGTTTAAACAGAGTGGAAAACTGAATTTACCCCAAGGGGCATCAATAAAGTTCCATCTTAATCTTGCATCTTTTTCTATACTAATAAAAACAACTGTTAACTTTCACAACTTTATTGAGACAGCACATTGATAAACAGCTGTTGGTGCTATAATATTAGCTATAATTAAAATGAAGTAAAGTAAAAATATAAAATATTATTTGAGTCAAGGCATAGGGAAATAAATTAAAGTGCTACAACAAACAAAGCCTAGTTAACACACATAAACATTTAATGTAACCTTAAAATGTTGCCTATATCTACCACTCCGAAACATGGCTTCATATACGTACATGGAATAAAGACAGTATTGTTTTGATATTATCATGTGTGAATGAGACAGTGTTGTTCTTTTGAAAGAGAGGTTCATTTTGTTTAAACGACCGATACGTGAGAACATTTTGGTTTGACTTTTTGAGGACATAATGACCCACTGCATTCTTCACACAGGAACTATGCCAGAAACCAATTAATTAGTTTTCCCTTTTTTTCGGTTTCCCTATGCTTTGTTGAATCCATTGTTGTACAATTTATTCTGTGTCATTTTTCATCGGTATGATCTTAGTATTCTAGTGAAAAATAAAAAATAAAAATGTACTTTCTCTCTTTCTACAGATGACCCAACTGACGCAGACCTGTGGGTGCTCAACAGCTGTACCGTGAAAAACCCAGCAGAGGACCACTTCAGGAACTCAATCAAGTAATGACAAAACATTTTCCACACAAACACGATCTCCTATATTTTTTTTTTATCTTGGCAGTAGAAAACGGTTCATTTGGTAAAAGATATTCGTAAGGGCTAGTTTGATTGGCTTGTTCAATGAAAAGCAGTAGATAAGAAAACAAACAAAAAATCCGGAATTATCTAGATGTAGCTTTTCCATTTCTTGACCTTCTCCTTTAAGACCACAAGCTATATTAAGTTGCTATATGTTTGAGTAGATTCCAAGTCATTTTGTATGAGATTAAATGATTTAGTCAGAATAATACAATATTATTTTGCGCACTGCAAAAAGCCTGCTCAAATTATAACAGCTTCACCCATCAACAAATATAGAGATACACACATATGATTAAAATAGAGTAAAGTGATTTAGGTTCTAGAATATATTTAGCTTTTCTTCACCACAACACCAAGTGAAGCTAAGAGAAAATAATTTGTATGCATTTTATACTTTTCTCATGCACAACATGTGCTTGTCTTTTTGTTTGTGTGTTACAGTCCATGTTTTCAGCGTGTTGCTCGATGTCAGTTTCCACCTACTCACTGTTACACACACACACACACACGCACACGCACACACACGCACACACTCTTACACACACAAGGGAGGGCGAGTAAAAGGGAGAAAGACATATTTGCATAAACACAGAGAAATTAAGATGGAAACTGTTTTGCATTTTGATTAATATAAATCCATCAGGGGCACACACACCTGGCGTGTGTGTGTATTTGTGGGAGGGAGAGAGAACGGAGTCACTGGGTTGACTAAATCATGAATTTGCTATTGAAAACAGTTCTTAGATTCACTTCAGCTCATGACAGACAGAAAGCAGATGATATCATCATTATTTCATCTTGTGATCTTAATAACTTTTCAATGTAGTCACTATTATCGGATACATCTTTAAAAGTAATTTTACTGTAAAGTTTTAAATAACATGGGTTAGAACAGTGTTTTTCAACCTTTTTTAGGAAAACTAACAACCAAAACGTTACTAAATGACACATTGTAGCCTAATACAGCATATATGTAATGATCATTTAATGACAAGTCTCTCAATTTGGCTGCGAGTTCAGCTCCTAAGTAGTTAGCTTTGAGAGCCCTGTCTTTGTGGTTTTTCTCCTAAAAGTTTCCCGTTTCTCGCAGGCGAACTAAATAGTCTATGTTTTAGGTTTGAAGTGATGGGTGTTTTGTTTGGAATTTACGTTTAAGCTAGCTTGGGTCCATGGCACTGTTGGATTTCTTTTGCAGCAACTAAATAATATATTTTATGTAAAATTCAATTTGACAACTTCCCACAGCACACCTGACGATCTTTCACAGCACAGTGGTTGAAAATCACTGCTTTATGGTAATGTGAAATCCAGCTTATCCACCTGAGCCTGTCTCTAGGGGTCATTAGAGGAACTGCATGTAGCACAGATCTAGACTTTTTAGACTTGTGTCTCAACATAAATGGCTTACTTTTTGAACTGCAAAACAAGTTTTAATTTAATTTCAAACGATGTATTTATAAGTGGATATATTGAACGCCAATTGAGTATTTATTAATATCGTTTAAGATTAGATTTGGTGGGCTCTGAATTTCCCTATTCTTAAAAATTCTAATTCTTTAACTTTAGGTGGTCTAAACCCTAACTCTAACCCTATCTGCTTCACATGTAGTTTGATAATTATTTTCAGTCTGAAGAGTTCTGTGGCTTCAATAACTCTGACATGTTTGCATGGACACATTGTGAGCTTAGTTGATTGGCTCCTATTGATGATTTGCATTTTAAGATGTATGTCACATTTAACATTTTGGATGTCTGAAATGTCCCCGAATAAACTAACCTATCATAGGGAAATGTTCTACTTTCAAGGGTGAACAATTTCACTTGGCCGACCTCATCAGTGCAATCTCCCTGTCTTTCTGCTCCCATGTCTTTATGTCCGCTTTTCCTTCACTCTTACTGTCATGCCAATTTCTATCCAAAGATTTTTTCAATTGAATTGCACAAAATAATAACACACTTCAGGACTTTTGAAAATGTCTTAGTTGATGCCAGAGTTTTTTCTTTGACTGGAAATCACCCAGCTGTAATGCTAATGCAATTAATGCTCTATTCATTGGGAGGGACACACACACGAACATGCCCACACACACACACACACACACACACACACACACACACACACACACACACACACACACACACACACACACACACACACACACACACACACACACACACACACACACACACACACACACACACACACACACACACACACACACACACACACACACACACACACACACACACGAGGAATGTGCAAAAAAGTTTTTTCCTTTCATCACTTGCTGCTTGCATGATGGAGACACAAAATGAGGGGGTCCGGGCTCAGAGCGATTCCAAATGCCCACTTAAGGTCTTTTTCATTCCCTCAATTTTCTTTGGCTTCTCTGCATTTGATAGACAGAGAGACAAAATGAGACCAGGAGGCTGGCGTACGGCTGCCTCGCGCTCAGTCACACGCTGGCCGTTATGCCAGCACCTCCTGGTACCACAAACACACACACATTTATAATTCACACACACACATTTGCACAGACTAGGGGCTCATATGTTAGGTCTTAAAAATGTCTTCCTATTTATTAACTTAATGTTTTAAAATGCACAACACTCCATTGTAGGCCACTCAAAAGTAATATATGTCACTTTATATAGTATCTGTTTACTGTTGTGACCCTTAGCTTCCTGGCTTTTATTGTGTTTTTCCCTCCTGTCAAATGTTCTTCATATAAATAAGGATAGGGTGGTTTGTTTATTGGATATGGCTTTCACACTAATAATGTATTAACCTTTAATTCTGTCTACTAAGTTTTACATGTGTTTGTCTCACCTCTCTGACTCTAACAAGCTGTGCTACGGTGTGGGTCTCAGCTCGCTGTTATACCGTCTCGCTTTGTCATAGCGCCAAGTTCATATTCTAGTAAACTGGCAATATCCACCTGAAATAATGTAAAGATTTGTCTGATTTACAATTTGTTAACTCTATACCTGTGCAGTCTGGGTTTATGGATACATTTTCTTATTGAGATCTGTGTTTTGAGTACATTTTAAGGATTTCAGGCAGTGTTTTGCTGTTTTCTTAGCTCAGCTTACCAAGGCTCTGTATGTTAAAACACTAGTGTGGTACATAATCTCATGCCGTCCCAATTTACTAATGTGTGTGTACATTAGTTTGTAAAACAAGTACTCCTCTTGGCAGTGGCATGTGGGACATTATGTAAAACCACCACACACGCATGGTCACAGAAGTAACAATCAGTGTCCTCGTAAATGAGTTGAGGGCTTTAACATGGAAGCACAGGGGCTTTCAGCAGTCTTCCATCATGGTTTGGAGAGACGCGGTGAAAAGGCGGTTTATTACTTCTGGAGAACTGGGGCTTAGTTGGCATCCATGCCAAGTGTGTGGGATAAGGAGTGGTATTTGTGTATTTGTGTGTGTGGGATTTGTCAGGTGGATAGATGCCCAGGCAGCTTGTAGAGAGTTGTGTGTGTATGAGTGTGTTGTGTAGTTTCTTGTAGGGTTACCCTCTGAGAGAATGCTAACATAAATGCACATGGAGTGTTTATGTTTTGCGTGTGCGTTGAAAAACTACTCAACAATATTGACTGGTCTTCAAGCTAAAAGCTAAGGTTACTTTTCAATCCGGACTGTGTGTGTGTGTCGTTTATCTTTATGTGAGCATAACTAAGCACGCATGAGTTCTGCATAGATTTAAGTTCAGTCTATAATGAACCTAGACATTTGTGTCTTGCCACAATAATTATGCAGTATATCAGAGTCCACTACACTCATTTGTTCAATTATGAATTCCTTTCTGCTGTGTTGTAATGTTTCACTGTTGCCCTCAGCATTTTGAAATGAATCTGTCTTGCTTTAGAGTGATGGCATCCTCTGCCCTGCTGTTCACTTCTTCAGCAGGAACACACCCAGTAGCATAAACTGCTAATGGAGCAGCTCCTGAACACTAAAAAGTCAATTAGTATGGATATTTGGGTGTGCGCGTGTGTGTGCGTTTAAAATGCCGAAATCTATAGCGTAATTCAATATCAGAGACCTTTTTAAATCAATGAACGCAGAATGCATTAAAGAAACAGTTGCCCAACAGCATGTAATTAAATTGCTATGTTTGTGTGTGTTTATGTGTGTGTGTGTGTGTCTTGGATTTCTCCACTTGGCTGTCTCTAGTAATTTGTATGATCAAGGGAATGTATGCTTAACAAATTAGAACCCAACTCGGAGTTGTGTACTTCTGTTTTCACAATTTGCCAATTCCCACATTATATTTACATTCATTTCAATATCATTTAGAAATTCATGAACCAAACCTAAGAAAGGAAAATCATTAATGTTAATTGAAAAGAGACACACAACACACAGAACTCTTGGAACAAGTCCAAATGTATGTGCTGTGCGTATACTGTGTATTTATAACAGATGTGTAGGCTGGCTAATGAATATATAGTATGGCCCACGGCAACAGGACTGTCTTTCGTTTGCTCAGCGTGGTTTTGGCAGAAGTTGTTTTTTAAACGTAGAGCCATAGATTGTAGTCCGCTGTTGCCAAAGGGGTTTGTTAAACTGATCTGCTTTACCGTCGGTATACGTCTCATGTCACAGGATAAAACTAAAGTTTAAGATAAGAGATTTGGTCTGAGTTATGATGTATGTTTTGATAATATCCAAAGAGCACCATTTTTTTGTTTATTTAGAGCTATTAGGTGAGCATGATTCTGTATTTTGTGAGCAAATTACTGAAGACAAACAAAACCAAATTCAAAACAATTAAGAAAAATAACTTTACATTTTAAAGCCCTTTACAAACCTTGAATTTAATTTAAAGGGCCCATGTCATGCTTTTCCGGTTATTACCCGTCCCCTTGTGTGTTATGAAGGTTTTTATGCATGTAAACGGTGTGCAGAGTCACAAACCCTCAAAGTACACCCTGTAGCGAGTAAAACTCTAACACAGAAAATACCTCCCCAAAACGCCTCGTTGGAGATACGTCATTGTCCATTTGATTCTTCCATTTCGTTCCGAGTACGGCATGATGTCAAGCCGTACCCGGAACGAAATGGACCAATCCGTGGAGCCGTTACGTTAAGCCCCCGCTGATTGGTCCAAATTGACCAATCCACGGACTTCCTCACACACACAGTGCAGGCAGCTCAGCTGATTTCTCCTCCCTGGCTGCAAGCTGATAACAGACAGTTGGGATTGCCGCGAAATTCTCTCTGCAGACCCATTCTCACAGCGTTTATCAACCTTTTTCTTACTCAATATCAAGCCACACTTATTGTTTTTACCTCGGCTGTGACTTTGTGTGTGCTCAGGATGAGTTTGGCTGTGTTTGGCTGTGTATCGCTAACAAGGAAACAACACCTCCACGGAGCTCAGCGCGATTCACAACGTCCCGACCAATCAGAGCACACTGTGCTCACAGGGAGGGTGGGGGCTGGAGCTATTGGAGCTACAACGAGCCGTTAAAGGCAGAGAGTGAAATTCAGTGAATACAAGTAGTTTACAGAGATGCTATATGAGAAACCAATGTGAGTTTGGAAAAATGCACAATATAAATCTATTCTAGTAGACCTCAACAATGGAATTATGATCAGTGGAAATGGCCATGACATGGGCCCTTTAACCGTAAAGACAGAACTGCTATGAGGTTCTCATTAACAGTTTTCAAATTGTTACATACATTAGATATTAATAACGGAGTAAAAGGTGGTAAATATGCAGTATAGCCCATTGCTTCATCTCTTGATTAGTAAGATGTCCACTGATGTTGGGCAAGTGATTTTACGTCATTGATTTCTGATCACATATTACCAGAGGCAAAAAGGCACCCTAAAACCCAAATTAACATATGTTATTCCACAGCATTTATTTTAATCAACACTTGTCTTTCAAAAACCTAGCTTTCAGAAGGCCGAGGCCATAGACTGTCAGATGACAGATCTTTGAAATGACAAAAGCTGAGCTGCTCCATTAATAATGGATCAGAGACTGACCTCCGAAACCATGAACACTGCTCACCCACACAAACACATACATATATATTTGTCTAGTTTGTTCTTCCAAGAATCGGTCAAAAGTCATACATTGCTTTGTGGTCAAGTGACATGTTTTCTTATTACAGTGCTCATATTGCATGGAGCTGTTTATTTTGGCCTTAAAGAATGTTGTTTTAAATGAACCAACACACTGAAAGTGACTGACATTTAGGCCCGAAATGTTTCTTTTTCATCAAGAAATGACAGCCAGGTATAAACAATCTGAAATCTGCTGTGACCTTTAGAGTTGTACTAAGGGCAGTTGTTTTATGGCTGTGTTCAGCCAGTCAAGCTGATGCACAGGCATGGATTTGTAGCTGGCCACACACACACGCACGCACACACACGCACGCACGTACGCACGCACGCGCACACACACACACACACACACACACACACATACACATACACATACACATACACATACACATACACATACACACAGTACACATGAAAACAGACAGAGACATGCTCACAGAGCTTCCTGCCTGGGGCTGGTTTTGGCATTTAATCTGTCAGTCCTACAGGGCATTAGCCTACATTTTGGGGTACATGCAGACACAGAATAGTCAGAGAAAGAGACAGACTGACAGGAACAGAGGGAAAGTAGACCCACGGACAGAGAGGGGAGGTAAAGAGAGTGCATCAGAGTTGATTGTGTTGGCCTCAATGAGTCCAGACCTGTATGAGAACCACTACAATGCCGAGTATGTCCCGTACACAACTTTGGTTGTAACATTTCATCTTCATCTTTATAGTTCTGTATAGTTTTGATGTCATCTGTTCTGGTACATACTACTTAATTAGGTGTTTTGTCTAGTAGGGCGTGAGAGGATGGTTTGTTTCTTATAAATGAGTCATTAAAATATTTTTGCTTTGTGCACCCTTCTGTTTTCCTTCTGTTTTGTGTTTGCCAGCACTTTTACAACATAATAGCTTTTACATTGACAAACTGCAGTCCTCTACATGTCACAGTTGAACTGCTTTCCCCTCTGGTAGATACAAAATCATGTGTATAACACAGACTTTTTCTGTGTTTTATTCTACCTTGTTATGTTCAGTTCTTTTTTTGGTAAGGTAAAATACCTTGAGGCGGCATGTGATTCAGTATGAAGTGAGTAGTCAAAACAAGCATTACTTTCCATTGTTGTCCAATACAACCCTGTCAGATCGGTGATTTATTAATTGTAAAGACCATAAGACCTGGAGGCTCGACTCTGTGCTCTTTTCAAATGTACTGATGCCACTATAGAAGTATGCCAGTTTCACTAAATGCAACCCTGTCGTTCCCTGTCTCAAACTAAACCTGTCTGTCTGATATGCCAAATCATTTTTCACATCATTTAAAAGTTTGCCTCATTGGCTGCTCCAGATCCAGATATATGCCCGACAGCAACCTTCGGATAAGGTTCTCTTCACCAGAGTGCTGAAAATGTTCTGGAACAATGTTAGATCCCCCTTCATACACATCGGCTCCAGCTTTGATCTAACTCACATTAGCATGAACCTGTTAACAGGACTTTCAGCAATCCTCAGGTATCTAGTGTTCCAGACTTATCCTTTAAAAAAATAATGTACCTGCTGTCAGGCTAGACTAGTGATGACAACAACAGACATTCAGACCCAATTTTGTGCAAGGAATGCTGAAAGTGAACTAACAGTCTTACCTTTTGAAAGCTCGCAATCAGAAAAGGTTAGGGCAAAGCAGGCATCAGAAGGGATGAATGTAAAGTGCTGAGAGGCTAATAATGTTTAAAACCCTGTAACTAATCGACTTCTACTTTTATCAGCTTCTTTCGGCTTTAAAAGATCAAGTATTATGTTCTCATTTCCAAAGCTGGTTTACAGTATATACAGCTCTATTAGTGGAATGTCAAGTCTGAGGTTGTTATGATATTATCTAGTAAATATTGGGTAAAAAAACACAAGATAGTGTAAACAAGCTCTTGTTGTATGAATGTGTCTGTTGTTAACCACACACACAAGCACACACAGAAACAGATGAAAACCATAGAGATCCTTTAGTTAAGCCTAGCTGCCGACTCCCCCCTATTTATAAATATGCCTTGAAGAAATGCACAGTACAGTACACGATCAGATGTGATTATTTCAGACAGTTCTGTGTCCAAGCCATAGTCTGGCCATCTGTAGGCTTCTTTGATGTATGTTTTTAGTAATGTCTACCATTCTATACCACATTTGTATGTGCATTTTGATGTTTACATTCAGTATATATGGAGAATACTGTTTATGTGTGTGTGTGGGTCTGTGTGTGTGTTGGTGCTTGTATGCTGAATCCTCCTCACAAACAACTTGTCACATCCGCTCTACTGAGTGGGTTTGAGTGCAGGCCTCAGCACAGTATGTGGCCCTGGTATCCAAGTCTCGTGCACCCGTCGGTATGTTGCTGAAGCGCGGGGCCGATCACAGCATGGGACTAACGGCCTGAGCCCGCAGCCTTTCCCTCCATCTAACCCAATCTCGTTAAACATGACTTATCTCTGAATTCTGCCCCTGTCCATTTACTGTCTACAGTATGTATATGCTTGTCTGTAGACCACTATTTGCACCTTTTTCCCCCACTATTTGTATAAAACATCGATACATACGTTGAAAAATGAAACCCTTATATGTTATTTCTCTAAGAAGTGGAGAGAGCAAACACACATTGCATTCCCACATTTTCTTATCCTCCAAGATTAGTTTGCATGTGCTTTTTTGTACTAAAACATTTAATTTATTTAGGGCTTGCTATTAACATTCATTACCTTCAATTTTAATTGACAAGAAATTAACAAGAAAAATACTTGTTTATTTATCTGCTCAGGGTTTGGTTCAAGTCTTTTTATATATTATATATATTTTCCCGTTTTACAATTAACAATGCTGACAGTAAGATAAAGGATTTCCTAATAAAACAATGTATAGGTTTGTCAAAATGAGCCCTCTCGATCATCACTTGAACCCACAAGTAGTGTGCAGTGATCTCTCTGTATCCGACCATATCCTCGGCCTGTATTTTTTCATTTGACTCTTTTTCCAGACATAACTAGCAGGGGGTAGAATGTGAGCATGCATCCACGAAGAAACTATAATAAAAAGGGAGACAGAGCGTAGAAAAAAACACAAAAAATAGCAAGGTGAAAATTCAATCGCACAAACCTCATTTAAAAATGAAAGTGAATCTGTTGACACCGACTCACACCCTTGGTTCGGGAGCATGCACTTCTGGTGACGGTGAGTCAGTGAGCCAACTCTGATTGTTGTGTTTACAACTGATCAAATCCTACTCATTCTGTCTTAAAGCTTTCTTCCCATATCGAGGAAAGTTTTAAGCCTGCAGGAAAAATACTCATGTTCTTCAGTGTCCTTCAGTGTCCTTATTGTGTTGTGTTACTCTTAGGGATGTGTGTGCATGACATTACATTACATGTCATTTGTTAGACGCTTTTATCCAAAGCGACTTACATACATTCAGGACTGTGGACAATCCCCACAGGAGCAATTTGGGGTGAAGTGTCTTGCCCAGGGACACAACGACATGCTGACTGCAGTGGGACTCGAACTTGCTATCCCCTGATTTAAAGTCCAGCAATCTATCCACTGAGCCACAGCCGCATGAGTGGTCCCTTTTAATTAATGGCTGCATAATCACATTCTGTCACATAGTTGCTGTTCTTATAAAATCTTCCTGGACCACAATAACAAACTCCAGCCTCCATGCGTTCAGACGCCAGGGCTCTTAGGCGCACCCCACTGGGATCCTGCCTTCTCACTTATCCCTGACTGTGGATTTAAGCTATAAGAGGCCAAGTTAATGTAGGGTTGAAGATGAAGGGGTGGCCTCTCCGTGGTGTTTTGCATGGATCTTGGTTTCCATATTTGAATCCCAGGTTACATTTTGCATTTTTTTAAAGCGATTTAATTTAAGTTTTCCTCATTTAATATAGTTCTTGTTCAAATGGGGAATTCAAAAGAACTGACTGATCCTGTTGGTCATTTCAACTTCTATACTTCTATAGGAATGTGACTGAGATAAGGGTAATAAGTAAAACATTATATGAACGGGAAACGTAGAAAATAAAGGTCATCATCTTATGAGTTCCACTCCATGTAGTGTCTGCTTTTGTTATTTAAAGAGAGGGTCAATCGTATTTAAATGAAAGCCAAATCGTAGACATACGTTTTCTACCGAGGGGTTTCATATTGCGGTTTCAGGCTTTAAACATTTGTGGAAGGATGAGTCTGGAAATGGGACCAGCCATTTATAATTGACTTTGTAAGAGAAAGAGTGAAAGTGTTGTAGTGTAGAAAGGGAACATATCCCTGATTATCCTTGCTGGAAGAGGTTTGTAGATGATGGAAACATGTGGTTATGTTCATGTTATGTTATAACTCTGTTGTATATAATAATTGTATGGGTTGTATTATTGTTAAGATTACACCTTTCTGTCTTAATTTAAATGTATACATTCAAGAGTGACAGCAAAAACATCATAGCAGTGTGTGTATCAGCCCACTACGATAGGAGAGGATTACCAGTTTTTCGTCTTAACTGATTTCCCTCCGCATCAGTCTCCATGTTTGAGCTTTAGAGAAATGAAGGCTTGCTAAATCTCCCAGTAGGGGGTTTGTCGGACTTGTCACGCAATTCTCACACTTCTCGAGAAAATACTGATGTCTTAATAAGAGATGAGGATGACAAAGACACTCGGATTGAACAGCTGGAAACGATTTGCAGAAGCTTTACATTTCAGACAGTAACCATAGAATACTTGAGTAACTAATGTATGATTTATTTAGCATAAACTCATATCTCCATAGTGTACGTGTTAAAGGGAAGACCCCTCACCATGACAGTAACAAGACCGTAGCCCCTGGATTACAGAGTAAATGGATGAAAGTGGAATGAGTAAAACCTCAATAACAATTTATAAACAAAACTAACACAGTCTGTCATACATAACCTTCAGGCTGTTAATTAGAAAATATGCCATGAATGCCATCACAGCTTCTTTGACTCTCCGTCAATAAGGCTGTTGCAAAGATCCATGCTTCTCCGACAAGATGACTCGTTTCACTGCAATGCATTATACCCACGGGCAGCTAGATCACACCAATTTCCTATTAGGCATCAGTGACGGACTAGGAATGCATGTGTGTTTTACAATGTTAACAAGGAAGAAGCTGGGGGATTTATGACAGGGGTACAAGGAAAAGAAAGAGTCAAGCAGCAGGACAAAGATTCAGAGACAATGTCAGCTGTCAACTGTAATAAATGAATAAAAGGTGAAATAATTTCTCTTGTCTCTGCAGGAAGCTGAAAAAACAATGTGATCATTTGGCCAATATATTGTATTTTTCTTGTGAGAGCTGAATATTAGAGAGTGATGTTGGTTGTAATGCTCATGGGTCATTATGTTGTTTGATACATCTACAATTTGTCTTGTTGAAGAGGTCAAAGGTCACTTAAAAGGTTTTGGAGGTCATGCTCTCCTCAGCTGGTGATGAATCACCCGGCTGTGTCTATGATGCTTTGCACTTATGCGGCTTTCACACCAGCGCTTTTCCCTTTCTAGCTCCTAGCGAGAGCTTTTCTGGTTCAGCTCCGGTTTCCCTTTTCAGCTCCCGCTCTGTTCACACTGCCCAGAGCTGCCGCTGCTGCGTCATGACGTCACAGTTTACGTCGCTGATTTTCTCCCACAACAACAACGGGCCGGGGACTGCGTCGGGTCGATGATCGTGTTGCTTTTAATCATACGAAGCCAGATTAAATTAAATAACGACTTCTCCAACCTTATACTTTTCTCCAGAGTGCCGTGGTTCATTGTTTATTAATGTGTTTCAGCGGCATTTACCGACCGCTGCAGTGCTGGCTGCTCTTCAACGGGAGTGTATTCTCCCGTTAGCTCCGGGTTAGCTCACACGGCTCTAAAGTATTCACTGTCTGACTGTCACACAAGCAGCTGATACATATCCCCAGTTCCCCTTAAGTGAATGTGTGTCAGTCTGAATTGACGCTGTTTGGCATCACAACGCTGTTATGAAAGTTTCTCTGGTATAACATGGTTGATGTTAGCATAGCAACCGAAGCTAAACTGACTACTTGCTAAGCCGTTTTCTACAGGCACATTTTACCGGCGTATTTTTCATTATGATTCTACTTGTGATAGTCGGACATGACAACCTGTGCAGCCCATGTATTGATTCCATCCGATAGCTGCTATAATAACAAACAAAACGTCTGCCTGCTCTCCACAATGATCAATAACAGCGAACGGATGGTCAAAGTAAGGTTTCCTGCATGCCTCGACGTAAGAGAGACGTAAGCGACGCCGCGTCATAGCTCCGAAGCTCTTGCCTCTGGACCGACAATTTTTTGGAGCTGGAAGTGAACCGCATTCCGGAGCTATGAGGCGCCGCCGCTGCGGTGTGAACAGGAAAAACCGGCGCTTTTCAGGCTCTAGCTCCGAGCAGGAGCTGGAAAAGCGCCGGTGTGAAAGGGGCATTAGTGTGTGTGTGGTCTGTGTTTGTGTGTGCTTGATATTCCTTGATCATACTTAGGGTATAGTCCATACTGTATGTCATCATCTGTGTTTGTCCTACAGTGTGTTTGCTTGGCAACATTGTGTATATAGCGATGACTTAGTGTATTTACTTTATTTGCTGTTGTTGAAATTCAAAAAACACAAGAGTGAGTTTCGGTTCATGGGGCTTAGATAATATAAGCCAAAGAAAGTGGGTGTTCCTGATCAATAACACATAATGCTCCATTTGGTAAGAAGTTATTTCCCTTGATACCCCCCTGCATGTGTGCTTGTGCGATTATGTGAGTGTGTTTTTGCCTTCAGGCATGTGGGAGGCCAGATCGTATCCTCCCAGGACCCCTCCTGCCACTTTTGTGACAGGAGAGAAATGAAGACAAACACACACATCTGCACTTGGGCTTGATTAAATTCACACATTTCTACCTCATTGCTTTAACACCTGCTTCACTCATTCCTTTACTCTCACTGCTTGGCCTTTTATCATTAGCATGTTACCTTTTCTCATTAGCTCATTTCTTGATTACCTCTTCCATTTTTGTGTGCGTAGGTGTTGGGTGCAGGGAGAAAAAACTTCAACCAGCTGTTGGTATTTATTTTCTGTTGATTTTAAGTAGGGATGCTCCGATCGCCAATTTTGGGGCCAGAATCAGTATCGGCCGATACCGATCGCCGATCCGATCGAGTGGGCGGGGCCTATGGGGATCTTCCATTTCAAGTGATGTTTAATGGGGCTCATTCACTGGCGCTTCCACAAACAACAACCAACATAATTATTACATTCAAATGAAGACATTATTGAAGTTTACATTAACTTTGGATAATAAGACGGGAGAAATTAGCGGAAGCGCTCTCTTTTCCTCTTTCCCCCTCTCTCTCTCTCCTGACAGCCTGTCAGTATCTCATGCAGCTCACTGATCCAGTAATGAGTGACCCGACAGTGAAGAATAAATATATTTATAACTAGTTTAGCTTGTTCCAGAGGTAGATAAAATAGCTAAGTGTGTTAGGTCTAACTCTTGTGTGTTTCGCTCCGCTCACAGCGGCCCCTTAAAAATCTCTATTGAGGCAGAGGCTCTTAGTTTCTGGGGGAGTTTGTTCCAAAGCCTTGCGGCCACCGCCTCAAAGGCACGGTCACCCTTAGTCTTTAGCCTGGTTCGGGGCACCCGTAGGAGGCCTTGCTCAGAGGACCTCAGGGCCCGGGTTATGCTGTGAGGGTGGATCAGGTCGTTAATGTAGGCTGGGGCTTGGCCATGGACAGCTCTATATGTGAAGACCAATACTTTGAATTGGGTTCTGAGATGGACAGGGATGAAAGGATCAGAGTGATGTGGCATGTTTTTTTGGACCGAGTGAGCAATCTGGCTGCAGCATTTTGGACCTGTTGTAACCGGTTTATTGATGTTTTGTTGAGGCAGGAGAACAGAGCATTACAATAATCAAGCCGGGATGAAATAAAGGCATGGATAGCCATCTCCATTTCTGCGTTGGATAGAAACCCCCTGAGATGGAAAAAACAGGTACGGGTCAGGAGTCTTATGTGTTTGTCTAGTAGCATAGACAGATCGAAAGTTACACCAAGGTTTTTTACGTTTGCCCTTATGTTACCAGTAAATGAACCCAGGTGGCTTGCTACCTTAGAGGCGATGTTATCAGCCGCTAAGATCAAGACTTCCGTTTTTGATGCATTGAGCTGTAGGAAGTTGCTTGACATCCACTTCTCAATTGCAGACAGACATGTGATCAGGGTGTTTAAATGTTCCATTTTGACGGGTTTGAAAGAGAAATATATCTGGATATCATCTGCATAACAATGATACGAGACACCCTCAAATTGGCTAATTAAGATGGTTCTTCTGTTTTACATAAATAACCATTGCTTCAAAGTCCTGCTATATTCAAGCCCTTGTAAGCAGTGAGATAGCACATTAGCCGTACTGTGGTAGGCAGACAAAAAAAAGTCGACATCCACCATCCCACCTTATTAATTGTATGGAATAGAAGAAACCCAATTTAGAGTGCTAATAGAGGGCAAAAGCAGGATATAATTGAATCAGAGATACTCAGAGAGCTAAATACATGGAGATTGAAGGATGATGGGATCAAACTGGAAGTGAAGAGTTGTCAGGGTCAGTTATGGTCAGGCCTGCACAATGAATCACAGGTAATAGTATATCAAACATTTTTTTCAACATTTAATAATTAGGCAGTGTAAGGCAGTGTTCAATTTTAACCTAAAAGTCCTATTATGGTTTATCAAGCTGCTCCAAGGCATGGGCAGTCACAGTATTAATAAAGAAAACCGAACTTTGTCAGTTACTACATAAAGATGCACACGTTCCACTACTTGTTCTGCTTTGCCTTGCTGAGAAGTATGACAACAATGGAAGAGTTTGTCAATGGGTTGTTGTCAGCAAATCCAAAATGTAAATGTTGCAATGTGACATTTCTGGGCTCATGCCTAATACATTCATATTGCGTGTGTAGAAAGACACAGCAATTCTTGCTTTAAGTTTGGTCCTTAATGCAAATCTGATGACCTTGATGCCTTGGCAACAACAAGTGGCAGTAAAGCACACTGGATTTAATTTGCAGCTACAGAGATAATGTGATGATGGATTAAAAACAATTGCAGCGGAGGAAGAAAAGTGAAAGATATGGATAAACTAAAGGAGTAAATGAGGGTAGGGTTATTTTGCTCCCAATTAATAAAAGCAGAGGACCCACCAGAGTAATTTTGATTCCAGTTTAATTGAGTGTAGTTATTTCAAAAAGTAGCATATTCCTCATTTGGGAGTATTTATGGAGGTAGTGGAGGAGCTAGAGGCTAGAGAGGTGGATGTTGATGTTTTTGCAGGTGCTCTGGCTCCTGCAGGTCATTTCTCTCCCAGCAGGGGATGACAGGCTTTCACAAGGTCACACCATTACCCCTCTCTGTCTATCATCCTCCCTCCCTCACCAATTTTCTCTCCACGTTTGCACCCTCGCCCACTCCAGTGACTCTAGTAACTACCACTACATTTCTTTTGTCTTTGGTTTCACAGTTCACTTCCCTGGGCCAATGAGATATTGTTGTATGCTTTTATGTGTGTGGCCTTGTCAACCCCAACCCCCCTCCCTGCCTCATGTCCAGGTTGTGTCTGGCAAAGCTCTATCAGAATCATACTGGCACCCAAAACTAAAATATTTGTCCAGCATATCATTCAAGTATTTCTAACAATTGCAAACAAACACAGATTTAACAGCTACAGTTTCAAGGATGTTGAATAATTATAACAGCTTTAAAAATGCCTCTAAAACCAAATCACCACTCTTCCTTTCACATCTTTCAGTGTCATGTTGCTACATGGGCCACATGTGTACTGTAAGAGCAGGGATTTAAAGGCTCTATACATAATTCAATGTTATCTGATTCAGAAGAGGACTGTGAAATCACCATTCTGTCTTGCATCGCAACAAAGGGAGAGAAAATCATGGGGGGAGTCAAATAAAACACTGAGGTTTTCTTTGCTGTTCATTTTGATTTATCAAGGGACAGCGTTTTGAGGACGAATGTCTTGAAGATGGTTGTTACACATTCAAAAGCTGAAATAATCAGTGGATTATTTAATGTGTAGACAGCATCATGACAACCGCTTGGGTAGTTTAAGCATACTAGTTAAATATATATTTATATTATATATACACTTTTGGAAAAAAATCTTAAGACAGTGGGAAAAATTGCAAGAATTTCCATTTCGCAATGGTGGATCGTAACTAGGTTGCTAGTAGAACTTTAAAATGCAAAAATAAGAAACAGGAGCAAGAGACCAACAATAGAGATTAGGGAATTTATTGAAAACTGCATTTAAACTCAAACAAGCTGTGAGCCTTCGATCATCTCCTTTCTTAATAAATAAAAGTGTTTTGTTTGGCAAATGTTTGACAAAGAATATTTGTAGGCATTTAGCTAACATCTGTATTGGTGAATGCATTGGATTGGGGTCTTAGGGGTTTGACGTTGTTACAGAATGTAGGGAAATGTCACTGTGAGATGTAGCTGATCTGACAGATGGCATATGGAGAGCACTTCAATGACCCTCTGGTCACCTGTACCTGTAGTCGGTCAGTCTCTCAGGCTGTTGCACGCACGCGCGCGCGTGCACACACACACACACACACACACACACACACACACACACACACACACACACACACACACACACACACACCCTTCTCTCCTTGTGTGTATGTGGGGGGTGATGAAGCCTGAGAGACTACCTGTGTTGGGTGGCAGGTGTGTGTGTGTTGTGTGTGTGTAACATCCAGCATACCAGCTGCCGTGTTCCTATCAGGTGTCTTTAGTTACACACAGAGGGATTTGACACTGAACCAAACCCTGGTACACTGAAACATGATCGGCCTGGATCTGTTCACCAACAGACGAATACACTGTGGGCACAGCAAACGTGGGCACACACACACATTGAATACATGCAAATTCATCATGTAGTCATGCACACACACAAAGGTCGCCAAACACAGAGTTGAAAGCTTTCAACAAGCTGTTTTTACATACCCAAACATTTATTTATCATGCTCAATTATAAAGAGAAAAGGGTGTGTGTGTGGGGGGTGTGGGGGCCATTTCAGCTGGTGTTGGCTAAAGGAGCACTGACCTGAAAATGACTGAGATACTTTATACTAGCTGCAAGTTATAAAAGATGACATTCTCTCCCTCTGAATGAGTGTGCTCATTCTCCATGCACCTTCAGGGTGAAAAGTGACAGCAGATTTATTTGAGAAACTTTACAGTAACACATACACACTGATAAGGACATAAACACTCTTTCGAAGTCTCTCTCTGTGCATGTCACATCCAGACTCTATGTGTTAAAGTATACAGACGTGCTTGATATACATTAAGTCATGCAAGATGACAGTAAGATGTTTTGACCTTTGCATGCCTTATGCTTAAACCCCAAGGGGGAATTTTAGAAGCGGTGCACACAGTGGAAGAGAAAGATAGAAGTAGAAAACAGATGACAGCATGAAGGGTCGGTCATTGAAAGAAGAAAGATGCGGCGGAAAAAGTGAAAGTAAAACTAATGTTTTGAGGATGAACAAAAAGAGGTCAGATTCAATGCGAGACGATTGTTGAATCGAAAATTGTTATTGAGAACAATCAAAGTGTATTTCATTGAGACATGTACATTTGGATTTGAATATGTTTGTTTGTTAAATATGTGTGTATATATTTCATATTTATCTGCAGTATCACTGTGTATATGTACTCATCGGCCTTAAGATGATGATGTCATCAAAGCATCTTCATTAAGCATTTTCTGATTTGACTTTAACAGCAGATGGGAGGGCTGCTTGCTACTTGCCAAGACGCTATTTCACAAAACTGTATTTAGAGTGACACAAGCCCCAGGCTTACAACTTGGCTATAGGTACATGTATGTGCAAAGAATGATGGATGCATGGAAATGTGCACAGCAACATGCCAACCTCTGTAAGGCATGGGGTTGGTGGGCCGTTGCCTTAATATACCCGGGGCAGTCCTTAACCTCTGAGGTGCTGTAAACAAATAGACGGCTGGATATGGAAGGAAGGAATATCGCTGTGGGGAATCAGGCCACATGTGGCATATAGGCTTGTGTGCATTCTTTGGCTGCCCCCATTACACTGTGGGTTAGCAGGCAGAGCAGTGATTAAATTGCTCTGTGTTTGTGTGTGTGTGTGTGTGTATGTCAGGCTGTGAGTTTGTGTCATGTAGGCACATGTGTTGGAAACTATGTATCTAGTACAATATAATTGCACTTTATTCAGTGGTTTGCTTAGTATTTATTTAAAGTCAGGAAGCTTTGGAGCTGTATTTTCTCTTACTACCTTGCCTCATTGTGGCAAAGACAGTAGATGAGGGCTCTGTCGTCCAAAACAAATCGAGGCGTTTATGTGTTTGATGAAACACATGAACATGTCATTAATGTGACTTGTGTACTAAAATGTAACATTTTATGTGTGTTGTAGCCCACAGAACCTGGATCTTTATTCAACATGATCTTTACCGATTGAAAGGGGGAGAAGGAGAGAGATGTAATAAATGCCGTCCAACAAAAGAGACTGAGGCAGCTCTATTCATCCCTAACGAGAAAAATATTCACCATCTCTTTAACAAGCCAAATGTATTTTGAAAATCACCTCCTCATTCTGTGAAGCCTTTTTTCTTCCAACAATTCGCCCCCCTTCCCTTCCCCTCTCTTCTCTAATCTAATGAACCTTGCCTTGAACCTTCCTTTTAATTGGTGTCGACTCAGATGAGAAGAATACGCGTGGAGGGAAAATAAAATCATTTTTTAAGCATTCTATAAATACATTTTTACCAACGGGGGGGGTCCTGCATAGCAATTTAATCAGACAGTTGGCTTTGTACATGCTGCATCCTTGGCTTTTAAAGGAACATTATTTAGAATAAATAAGGCACTGTGGTTAAATGAGGAGGCCTTTTAGAAGGACTGATGAGCCACTGTGGAGCCACTTCAGGTTGTGCAGGGGAGAAGACATCAGCCAGGGAAATGAACAGGCTGAATAGATGCTTAGACTTTTTATCTCTATAATGAGACTCTCCTAACACGCTCATACACTCGCATATCTGCTTTCAAATGCATGCTCACATAGCAACTCACAGTGCACCTCCTCACATTAACATAGATGTGTTATAATATATATATGCAATACACATATGCTCAAAGGGACACGCATTTAGTAAGTACCTTAAAAGGCCGCAGAATAGTTTTTTTAAGATTCAAATTGAAATATCTCAACTTTATTTTGTATTTTTTCTTCATACATTTTGTCTTTTTATCAACTGGACACAGTAGGGGCCTTTATTAAAGCTGTGATAGCAAAGACCAGAATGAGGTTGCAATCTGTTGAAAATAAGAGATGGAAATAAAAAGTGAAATATTCTGAGGAAGCGTACAGTATCTCCAGTACGGATGTTGATGTCATGTGTCACCACAGGTTGTGCTAAAGACACTGGCTGTGGTTCTGCTTACATTTAGCCATATTGTACTTGGTTAAATAGGTATGTCACGATACACTGGCTTTCTTCAGATACATATCCCAGCAATTATTTTGCTGTCATGCATTTACATAGCACTATTTAAAAAAAATCATGTGCCCTCTGTATTAACATCATATAGAAGTTCACACCAGAGTAAACCGTACAATTATATAGAAGACAAGAAGAAGGAATGTAATGGTACTTGCAAACCTGAATATTTGGTCATTAAGGTTAGTAAAACAGTTTGGTTGACATTTAGGACAGATACAAATTTACTTTTTGTTATGATTGAGTACTGCTTTGCAATTCCTACTTGTTGGTATAAGGTATAATTATATTACATTATTTGATCTTTCTGTTGACTGGGAATAAAACACGTTGATTTGAAAGATTGTTGATGCATTCCAGGTCACTGAGCATGTGCCGTTCCACTTTTCCAAACCCTTGCTTGTAATAATTGATGACCTTGAAACCAATCATGATTGTTTATGCTTGGACTAATTTTGTGTGTATTCATTCAACCAAGAATGTCCTTTCACCTCTGTCATCCTCGCAAGGATTTCCCACTTGACTCCACCTCTGGATCAAAGCAATTGTACAGATGCATACAAATCTATACACATAGAGTGCACATGCACATGTGCACATGCACATATGCACACACATCTTGTAAACACACAGGCAGAAAAATGCATGAACACTTGTACAGTTTCAGATTGATTCACACGGAGGCGAAAGGCCTCGTGGGGAGTGGCTCTGAATGATAAATGTCTGTGTGTGCCCTGTGACCTGCCTGTTTAGTGTTACACTAAAGCTGCCACACTGACACACAACGGCCCAATGCCTGTCCCAGAGACAAGCTGAGTGTGTGCTTTCAACCGTTGACATTAAAATATAATAGAAAACTCAAAGAACCTCACTAAGGTGGTTTGTTTGTAGCACAAAACCTCTATGATCTACATCAGTAACTGTCCATTTTTAGAAACCTTCATCTGTACATAACCTCCTACTGACATTTATTCTAATAACCACATGAGTCTTTGTTGAAAATGAACATTTATTCCATATGTTTGTTTGGTATAGCCCAGCAGTTGTCTCTTCACAACAGCCTCTGGCTGCGTGCTTGCTCCCGTATCGTTGTCCCATTACAGCTTCTCGTATAGAAAGTAGGCCTTTGCATCAGAAATGGGACTCGTGGGACTCTTCTCAGGATTCAGCTTTGGTGTTCCACTCTTCATGGTTCAGTCAAGTGCTCATCTGTAATGCAATTCCCTGCACATATGTGTGTATGAATGTTTGTGTGTGCCTTTGCATTTATCTCTCTTGTTTTTTCCCCTTTATTACGAACCATTGAAGCGGCGAATACAACTCATTTACAGTAATGCAATATTTATCACACATTCAACTCATTTTTACAAGACAGATGCCATCCATTTCACAGCACCGGGCAGGTGTGTGGGGCCTTTTTTAAAAGGCCATAATGTGAAAGCCTTCCATTTCCTCTGACCTGGCTTTACTAGGCCCATGTTGACAATCGGCCTGGATCCTATCTCTGACATACCCGCAGGCCATGTGAGCTGGTCATAAACTAACCGTGTTATAGGTGTATTGATTGGTCAACAGATTGCCTATATCCTGTAAAACGCAGCTATTACATGAATGCCTTATTAAGACACGTTGGTGATAATTGTGGAAAACAAAAAGCATTTCCATATGGTTGTTTTATCAAGTGGTTTAGGGATATGGTTGTGGTCTGCTAAGTCTTTAAAAATGTAGATTGAAAACAGTGTGTCAAGAGAGGCAATCAGGCCTTTGCAACTTGTCTTGTGCTTGGGCTGCTCAAATCTTTATTGTCTTTCACATCACTTACCACAACTCACTTTTATAGATCCTTCTTTCATGTAATTATCTTGTATTGATTAGATTAAACATCCCATTTCTTCCAATTTGTATTTCTGACCTTGCTCACGCTTTTCTTTTGCTTTCTGCTTTTTTTCCTCTTTAATTTCTGTTTTCACCTTTTCAGTGTCTCTTTATGGTCATCAACTCTTGCTTTCCTATAATACAAAAACAGCAGTCGATGAGTGTGTGTGTGGTGTGTGTGTGTGTGTGTGTGTGTGATTGTCTATACGTGTGAGAGAATCCCAGTGGATTCTGCAGCTTTACCTCTCAAACCCCCTCTCTCATCCCTCAATCACAATCCTTCTTCACAGCCTCTGAGCTCTCGTCCTCCTCCCCCTTCATTCCTTTGAGTCCTGTTGTCATCCTTCCTCTTCCTCTCCCTCTCCCCACTTGTAGACGAAGACGTGCTCTTTGGCAGTTTTCTTTTCTTCTTCATTTATACTTATCGCCATCTCTGAATCTCTTGTTTTTCGTTCCCGTCTGACATATTCCACTTTCTGTCTGTATTTGGATTTCTCAAAAGGTGCATGGTTCACATTTTGACAAATTGTATTTTCTATGTTTTTGTACAAACCTTTTTACACAGGCACATGAGGTTTTAAGCTAATGCCGACACATTTACAACGATGTTTTCAAAATATCAAAGTGCATTCATGTGCAATGTTAGATGTAGATAATATAAATATATTTTCTAAAGTAATACAAATTGTCTGCTTTTCATCCATTTCTTTGATTTCCTATCCATATTTTCTCCTCTTACCTTGAAAGCTGAAGGCCAACATATAGTATGATTGATGAGACACCTTTACTGAGTTCTCCCTTAGCTTCACCTGCCATGTTTCCCTGCTCTTCATCTCCTCTAACCATCATCTTTCACCTTTTTTACACAAACTTGTGTCATTTCCTTCTGTCTCTCCTTTTAACTTGTCTATGAAGATGTTCTTTTGACACTTTCCTGTCAATCACTCTTATCTTTGTCTCCTGCTTCCTTCTTTCTCTCAGCTACAGCCCCTAGTCGCCCCTGGTACAGTACATTAACAGTTTCATTTAGTTTAGTGTGTCTGCAGTCAGGTCCCACAGGCCCAGAGTTAGCTGCTGTTTTATTTATACTGTTTATATTTGATAGTTTTTTGCTGGTACACTTATTCACAGAGGAGTGTAACTGTTTGTTCTCTCCACATCCACTCAGTCTGAGCTGTCAGTCAGTGACGGACACATTTCTCTAGCACAGGAAAACAAGAAAATAAATATGAAAAACTGAATAAAACATTACACAATTTAAGTTTACGTTATAGTCCCCCCAATGGATTGAAAGAAACTAAGTACAAGTATGGCATTGGGTTGTTTGTGGAATTCAAATCAGCACAGTGACCAACGTAAACATTGTTAAAGTTTGTGGAAGTGGAAAATATCTGAAGTGGAAGATTAAATACATTTGGTTTCTCTCTCTCACATAATCACACTCACACACTCTCATGGACCCACCAGCTCACATCTTAATTACTGAGGCTTGATGGGTACTTAACCTTGCCCCTTGCTGCTTATGCAAATGCAGAGAGGTCAGGGATGTGCTGATTGGCTGGCTCGCTGTCAACTCAGCCAGAAAACTGTCGGGAGTGCAGATGTGAGGGAGGAGAGGAGACTGAAGTGGAAGGAAAAGGGAAATATCGGAAAGTAAAAAGAGAGAAAAAGTAGGGAGGTAAGGAACGAAAAATAATCTTATACTGTATTGGACTTTAATGCAATTGTCTTGTGTTTGAAACAACAGAAACATTTATTCTAACACATGTTATTGTGTTAATCATGGCACACAACAAAAAACAAGGTAGGCATTTTACACAACCTTTCCTCACTTCTCTTATCAGTATGACCTCATCCTTTAAGCAACATGTTTGCTAAGAAGCATATGGCCAGCTCTGTGTGTGTGTGTGTAATGAGCTCATCCTCTTCCCCCCCTATGTAGTTATCTCTATACGGCTGAGGGTGTTTAGCAGCAGGGAGAGTCATTGAGAGGACACACACACACACACACACACACACACACACACACACACACACACACACACACACACACACACACACACACACACACACACACACACACACACACACACACACACACACACACTCTTCACAGCTGCTAGCCTATTTGGATGTTGCTCCACCTGACAAATGTGTGCTTCATTAGATGAGGTTCCAGGTCTTCCTGAAAGGCTCAAAACTTAAAAATACATATAGGGTGTTTTTTCTATTCTGTTAATTGTTATCATTCATGAGGAAATAGAACAAAAGAGCCCTGTGCTCACAACAATGTAATTACCTTAACTAGAAACTCCAGTAACTATGAACACAGTGACAACATTCATCAGGACTTGTGCATAACGAAAATAATAACCACTTAATATAAAAATAAGAAATAAAACAGAGCATATTTTGTTACATTTTCATAGACCGCTTTTTGGGATGTGAAACATTTGTGGCAGTTGCGATCAGCTTGGTGTCTCATTTATATGATGATGTCTCTACATTTCCCAAACAGTGGTGAAAGGCCCTATAGAAGACCGCCATAACCCACAGAGTAATGGCCTCTCTTTCACTTCAAGTTTTGTTCTGAGAAAGTTGAAGAGGCCATTATATAGGTCATGTTATGTGGTGCATCTTAATGCCTTGAGTTATTTTAATGTCATATTTACAGCACAGGGCTTCTCCAAGTCAACCTGATCAATTCAGTTGGACATTTAGTCCGCTCTAATTTGACTGATTCACTGTGTCCACTCAGCTGTTAAAAACCAGTATGTACAGCACTTCTCCCTACTATACATACACAGCACAGAGGTCATGCATGTATGTATGGACCTCTGCTTGCTTTTGCCTCTCTAACCCTTGGTATGTGTATGTGCAGTATGTTCGGAGCATGTGGGTGTTCGGACCCTGTGTGTGGGTGCGTGTGTGTGGTCTTGAGGCTATGGAGGGCAGTAACACAGAGTTGACAGGCGGCTGCAGAGATTTAGGGCGAGGTGCCAAGGAAGCCAAGGAAACACGTGTGTGCACATTCACGCATGCACACACATATACACACACACACACACACACCTCGTCCTCAGATCTCGGGGGGCATCTGCTCTGGTCCGGGTCACTGGCATCGTGCGCTCAATCGGGCTCAAAAGTATCGCCACGGCAACGGCATCGCATAATCCCATTCCATCTCATCCCATCCACAAACTGTGTGCGACGTGATTGGCCTGTTCCCCCTGGGGCGCCGAGGCGATGGCTCAGGCGCTGTCTGCTTACTCGCTGTGTCAGCTCCGGCTCTGAGTCTGTGGGCGGGGAGCGAGGAGCGCATTAAAGGAGCGTTTGGCGCTTTTTGGCAAGAGACGGTGTGAATTATGCAGACGCACCCCTACTGTGAGTGTGTGTCTGCGTGTGCAGTGCTGCCAGTGTGAGTCCTTCATGTGTAAAAGTGTGTGGAAGATACGCTACTCTAAGAAGGCATTATCCCTTTTTTTGTCTGATTCTTGTTTTCTTTCTTGTGCACAGATGTGCTGACAGGCAGGTAGGCCATCCAGTTATTTTAGCCGGGCCGGCTAAAATGATTGGTCGTGCTTTTTACTGTACTACGGCTTCCACAGATGACATTTTTTTATGGATTTTTTATCAAAGCACTTAAGATATTCATTGCTATCGGGATGTTAAGAGCATACCATGGAATATAACAAAAAGTGTATCTCGAGCCGGTTTCTCAAACTTACCTACCCCACCTTTAAGTGATTTGTTGTTACCTTCTCAACACATGTTTGCTAAGAGAGGGTTAGAGTGAGCAGTAAAGATGAGACAATTCACTAAAATAACCCTGAATAATATAAATGGCTCTGAATAATCAACACAATCATTAAACAAACACTATATTTCTGCCTTCATTTATTCATTAAAATGTGAGTTGTCTACTTTCCTTTTCTCTCTCCCCTCACTCTGCTCTCTCACACACCTTCTCCACCTCCTCCACCGTCACTATCTCTTTGTTTTTCTGGAGAATACAAACATAGTCTGAATTAAAACACAACTGACAGTTTGCATCCAGTTTCACTGCTCCTCCTCTGTCCTCCTCCCACGATTCCTCCCTCCCTCACAGCCCCCCCCTCTTCCATCTCTCCCTTTCTCTCCTGCTCCAGCTGTCAGGAGGCTTCATTATTAAAGATTCATGGCGGAGTCTGGGCAGCTCCTCCAAAAGCTTTTGTCAGACAGACCGAGTGTCTCAAATCTCACTGCCACTAACTGGAGGTGACATAAAGACTCACATAGATCCACATGCACACAGGCAAACACACACACAGGCAAACACACACACACACACACGCGCACACACACACACGCACGCGCACACACGCACACGCACACGCACACGCACACACACACGCACATTATGGTTTGCTTCACTATTTGCTTTATTTTATTGCTCCAGCCCTTTTTAATTCAAATCATCTTGACAATGGGATTTTTAGTGCTACTTTTATTCCTAATATAATTCATTATAAAACAGCTCATCAGTGTTAACTCTTTTGCCAATGACAACTTCACGCCGTGCATAACTGTTAATGAATGTTTGACACTGAGCGTTGTGTTATAAATCCCCAGTTTAGGCTTGCTTATGTTTTTTGTCATCAGAAGTGATGGTGACCTATTTTGTCTGACAAAAACAATGTTATTCTTTTCATCTGCTGTCTCTATCATGTTTCACAGAATGTCTCATCAGACAAGGGCTGCTCTGTTTTCCCATCACACTTATCACAGTACTTTTTTCTCTCTCACCCTTCCACATGCACACGTATGCATATAATCCGTTGCACTACGATCAAACATTATGTATCAATTACAGTTCTAGCAGATCTTAGATAAAGGTACATATAATTTGTCTCTGGCTCCAAGGAGATTACGTAGCCAGGAGGGTGTTCTGTGTTAACATTGGCCTTTTTGCTCAACCTTATATTGGCTGAAATTAACTTTCTATTAACATGTATGGCTGCACTCTACCATACAGCTCTTTCATAAACTCCTCTGTCACTGGCTGAACTGTCTTCATTAAAGTTCAAATATGGCATGAGACTATGTTAATTAAGTTCATAAGCACTTGTTAGAATAATTTGACAAAACATAATTAAATTAGCATTTTTGGTCCCCGTTAGTATGGCAGTTGTTTTAGTTATTGTTGGAATTTCATTGATGTAATCTACTCCACTATGGTCCTATCTCCTAGAAGATGGTAAAGATGACTCCCTACTTGTTATACTATGTCCATTCAAAAAAACATGTTGCCAGTCAAATTAGCCTTTCTTACATTAATGCTTCAATTCTACTGTTTATTAATAATTGTGAATTAATAGTTTTCATCTTAAACTAGAAACAAAATCCTGCCATACCTCAGTTTGATGTGTTGGACATAACAAACCCAATTTGCACTATAGGAATTACCTTGAGGTAATTCTCCTCATGGACATTTCAGGAGCGAATAGCTAACATACCACCAGGGAAACCAAAACGGTTTTCACTGAAGTAGAAAACGTCCACAAGTGTTTAACATGGTGTTCCTTTGTCACACAGACCGTTACTGACAGAAGTATCTGCTTCTCCATGTGCAACCATAGACTATACCGGCCCTGTGCCTTGGGAAACTGTCAACAATGCTCTTAAGTGTTTTCTGCCTCATTTCCTCTTAATACAGCAAATCCAGCCTTTCTTTCCTGATTGATGATGCTTCTTAGGTGTTTTTATATTTGAAACACGATTCACACGTGCGCTCTCATTCACTGTGTGTTTGTACGCACATGCTTTTCAGCCCCATCAAGCAATTATAACTGTATTAATGGTTTACCAAAATTGGATTACCTTTTTATGTGTCTATCTGTGCTTTAGTGAAATGGAATACTGCAAATGGGATATGTCACTTTAGAGATGTTATAGTGAAGTTCCTGATTTATATTCACCCACTTGGTTGCAAGGGGAATTCTTTAAAGGAAGCATTGTGCTTGTCATGTACTTGCTGTCTTTTCTTACACTATCATATCATTTTTTACTTGTGTAAATCAAAAACATTTTGCTGGAAATGTCGCTTTCTTTTTGTGCACAAATGTAAAGTTACCTACTAAAATTGATCTCCTTTTCTATGTTTTTCTCTGCCTTTGTTTCTACAGAAAAGCCCAGGAACAGCAGAAGAAGGTGGTAGTAGCAGGTTGTGTTCCCCAGGCTCAGCCACGGATGGACTACCTAAAAGGACTCAGCATCATCGGGGTATGTATATGTGTTTGTGTGGGGCTTTGATTCACTTGTATGAAAGAAATAATCTGAGTAATGTGGCTAAACCGTATGTCTGTCACACGCACACACACACACACACACACACACACACACACACACACACACACACACACACACACACACACACACACACACACACACACACACACACACACACACACACACACACACACACACACACACACACACACACACACACACACATGGTTTGACCTGTCATTCACCTGGCTGCCACCCTGCTGTGTCGTTCAATTCTGGCCTTCCTGCCGCTTGTTTGATCAATAGCCCCCCCCAAGAGACACAACTACAAGTACCAGAATGAACATGATGGGAAGTAGAAAAGAAAGAAGGATTTATGATGGAAGGATAAAGAAAGGTATGAGAGATAGAGGGCGGGTACACTTACTTTTTTACTTTAAAGTAAGAAAGTGTCACTTGAGGACAGAGTGCCAGAGGACAAAGTTAAGAATATGAATGGAAAGGATGTGTCAAGGTTATTTCTATTTAAAAGTGAAATTAGTTTTCCTCCTTAAAGTGGACCTATCATGCTATATTTAAATGATATATTGTAGGGCCATACCTATATAAGGTATATTTATACGTTTCTGTTTTCAATATACCAAACAGATCATGCATTTTAGCCATGCCTCATTTCGCTCTATGTGCTGTTTGCTGTCTACGGGTCTGATTCTGCTGACCACGCCCCCCTGCAGGAGAGGGGAGACGTGCTCTGATCAGCTGCTGGGCTGTCAGAAGAGGGGGAGAAAAAGAGATCTCCGTCCTCCGTGTTTTATTATATAGAGTCGTTATTCATTTATTTTAAAGCTCAATAAATAACAAAGAAGACCTTTGACCGGCACTTTTCTAATTTTGTCCGGAAGATTTCAACTTTAACGGACATCTTGACCGGCGAAACAAACTGAAACTGAAACTCTGCCGCACGGTCCCCTCGTTCCTTGGAGGAGGCGGAGAGGTGGGTGTTTGTCATCTGCTGGTGGACTAACCGGAGAGAATTACAGTGCTTGCCTCGACGGGGAGGGATTGCATTGAATTAAAGCAGCGGGAGCAAACGCTTGCCTCGGGGAGGGAGAAAAAAAGCCACAGCGGAGAATAAACAGAAGGGTAACCATGGTAACTATGGGCGGGAAGTCTTCTTCGCTGCTTTTGTGGCAGACTACAGCACCACCTACAGGCCTGGCATATGTACTACAGCGTCTCCAGCGCTTTCGAACGGCAATGGCCGTGGCTGTCTCCTCCTGATTGGTGGAGTTGGCCCAATAGCCGTAGCGCCACCGTCCTGACGTCAGGACAGTGTTCAAATCTGGATCAGTTTTTATCAGATCCGTTGCAGCCCCTTTTTTAGCGATTTGGGTATGGAGGAAAATAGAGAGGGTTGTGTTTTCTGACACTTGGTGAGTTCCCTGGAACACCGGGGACACATATTCATGTATAAAAGACGTACAAAAGTGCATTTTGCATGATAGGTCCCCTTTAAATAATTGACTGATGATGTTTGTTAAATAAAGAGTTGTTTTTTCTATCTGCTGGATCCTGCTAATCCTGCTAAATGATCTTGAGTTTCACATCTAATATTTAGTTATGGGTGAATGTAAAGTTTGTATTGCTATCCTTCAGTAAAAAAAACATATGAAGTGGTTAAAACGTGCCTTGTAGTTCAACAATGGGTTTTACAAACATTGTGCCACACATTAAAATGTTAAGAAGACACTAAAGACATATCCTGCATGCCAAAGAAAGCAAACAGTTGGTCAATTAAGAACACATATGGATTCATTGTTTCTTTTCACTCTATCCTCTTAAAGCTCCAAGCTGTGCCTTGTAAATCACAGCAGAAAAAACCTTGATCTTAATTTCACATATTTTCTTCATAAAATACAAACTGCCCTGATGAAAATGGCGATAAATCAAACGGTCCAATATATCAGTTGATTGCTCTTAAACATAATGGGTGGGGGGGAGGGGATAGATGGGTGTCTCAAATGTCACGTTAAATATCTTCTACTATAAATAATGTTATTCCATTTAAGTAAACATGCCACCGTGTAACATAATTACATTCAAATCCAGTGGCATGTATGTATAATATAATTACATTCAGATAAACAGACTATGTAATAGCCTTCAGGGCGAGGCAAAAACATCTGGAAAGTTTCCCACTGTCGGTCCTTTCATTGTCATGAGTAGATTGGATTATGCATTGAAACACACACACACACATGGCTGGACACATGCATGAACAGGCACACATGCTAACAGACACAGACGGAGGTATAGGAGTATGCACCCGCTCCCCTTGTGTATCCATGGTAGTTACAATCAGCCACACAATGACTGTGACAGTTGGTGACTTATGCAAATCAGAATGCAAATCACCAGTCGTAGAATTTGTATATTGTGATTGCACTAACGGCTAGATAAGGGGTGTAGTTAAACAATAAAAGTGCTTCCTGTTGAACTCATTCGGGTTTAATTGACCTGTGTGTGTATTTGTCCTGCGTGTTCCTGTCTGAAGTTGCTGTGAAGGATGACCGTGTATTGTGTGTAAGGTACACAGTCAGTCACGCAAGACTACAGTGTTTCGTGACTCTGAACTGGACATGTCGCATCCTGTATCTGAGACACACAGACACACAGACACACAGACAAGGCGCACACTCTGCATGTTAGGTAATCAGAGTATTTCGGTGTGTAAGCAATGTTGTAACCCTGAGAAATACACACATCAGTCGTTTTACCATGTATTTTGTACCTATGAATAAGTGACCCCAGTTTGTGTTCCTTTTATCTTTTTCCTATAACTTACAAATTATATTCATTTTTCATTGTTTACTCTGAGTGTATCATGCCACACAAGTTGACAGCTCACCACGATAGATGTGTTGCGTTAATGTTTTTCTTATTTTTATTTTGCTTTATCCATAAGCTAGTAATGTAAAGGATAATATTAGTTTACTTATAATATATAAGTTACTACAGATGCTCGCTCTTAGCATTGTGATAGCCTTTGGTAATGTGTGAGTGTATGCTTGGCGGAAAGAAGAAAGGACCTAATGGTACTTTTACATCCCATTTCCAAATGGCAGAATAGTTTATAAATATATATCTTTACTTCTTACCTAAAATAATAACTTTTAACAGAACACTTTCTATGAAAGCCTAGATCTACTGAAAATAGTACTTTTCCCAACACATATATATTTATTCTTACTCAAACACAATTCCAGGTGCATAAAGCAGCATTCGCTAAGAACCATAATTGAAAAGTGAGATCTGAATTAATTGCTAAAATGTGAACAATACCCAAACCCTGCTGTGAGCAGGGACACCCGCTGCTGCTCTGAATGAACCCAGATTGCCTGGCCATTAGAAGAAAATAGGTTTTTATCTCAGTGTGCATAAAACGACTGCCTACAAGGCACAGTGTGCATCTGTGAGTGTGTTTGAAAGAAGAGTTACTCTGGGTAATGGGCCTGGAGACATTGAGCGGGGTTGCCAAGGGCCAGAGCCTGGACCTCTAAGAATAGAGAAAGTGAGCGGATTAGAGGTGGAAGGCATGCTGGGTGGAACAACAGGAGAAATAATAGCAGGGAAATTAGTTTCTCTACTACTTACATATCCCTCGCTCCATCCTCTTCTGGCTCACTACCCACCCTTTCCTCTCCAGATTATTAGTAGAAGGATGGTAGATTTGTAAAATAAGTGCTGTTCTCAATGGAATATAAAAATACCTAATAGTCTCTTCTTGCCTCATTTCTTTACAACATAGCTGTAGGATGTTCTGCATGGATCGCAAAGTGTGAAAAAAACACTGTTGATTGATCATAACATGATTCAGTTTTAGTCATTGTCTTACCATTTAAGGATAAGTGTATATATGACACCCTCTCTACATCTTCCTGTTCCTGCTTCTTGGTTCTCATCAATGAAATCCTGCTGCTAGACTGTGTTTCTGTCAATACATAATATGATTGCTGTTGCAGCTACATAGACACATTTGACATTAAGGAAATCTATATCACTTAATCCTGGCTGGAGAAAACTGTGTGTGTTTGTATTTGTTTTCACTCATTTGTCTGTGTGCATACTGCATATTGCTTTTTGTGTATATTTACATGCCCACCTTGATTGTTTGTGTGTTGTCAATATCCGCCCTTTGTTCGGCTGTGTGGACTCGGTTTGTCGGCATCAATAAACTTTTCCTATGTGTGTCTGTCTGTGCTTCAGGTCCAACAGATTGATCGTGTGGTGGAAGTAGTGGACGAGGCAATTAAAGGTATTTCAACACACATACACATACACAAAGAAGCACTCATTGTATGAGTGAATAAGCAGCAATGCATTGATCAGCTAATGAATGAATGAACGAGAGTCCCTTCATTGTTGGAATTGGAAATGTTTCCTTCTCACAATTAACATTTGGAGACATTTGATTCAGAGCAATTACTATCAACAAAGTATCAGCTAGAGTGTTATTAGATGATTCAGTATTGTTCAAAGATCTGCAGGAGTATGCTTTTGGTGACAAAATGAGATATTCCAGAGCAGCTGATCTCAATGGTACATTTCATGAAACAAAGTCATTTAAAACTAATTGTTGACTCCATTTCTCGACACAGTGTTAGGATTGACATTGTGGTTTTAAAAGAGAAGTCATCAGTGTTGCTTTCAGATCTCACTGTCTGAGTAGCTAGTTAAGCTGTCTTCTCCGTCTTAAAAGACAGACTCACATGGCAGTGATTAGGTCATCCATTTAAACTGTTAGTGAACCACGGCACTTAACTGTTTAATGAAGGTCAGGCTGAGTTTACAGTGTGAGAGTGTCCAGTCAAGCTGTCACACACCCCCAGCTGTTCTCTAATAAAGAACAGATTGAGTTTTGTGTGTGTGTGTGTGTGTGTGTGTGTGTGTGTGTGTGTGTGTGTGTGTGTGTGTGTGTGTGTGTGTGTGTGTGTGTGTGTGTGTGTGTGTGTGTGTGTGTGTGTGTGTGTGTGTGTGTGTGTGTGTGTGTGTGTGTGTGTGTGTGTGTGTGTGTGTGTGTGTGTGTGTGTGTGTGTGTGTGTGTGTGTGTGTGTGTGTGTGTGTGTGTGTGTGTGTGTGTGTGTGTGTGTGTGTGTGTGTGTGTGTCACTAGTTTGCACTGCAGGCTTCCCTCTAATGAAGGACAGCTGAATTGAGGCTTAATTTTACAATGTGTCATCCACCCTAAATCATCTGGCTACACACACACTCACATTCACACATGTACACTGTGACTTTCAGTCTCTCTTTCTTCTCTATGATTTTCCTGTTCTTTCCTTTTCCCTCCCTTTCCTGTTCCTCAGCATCTTTTGATCTCCCTCCTTCCTTTCTTCCTCCTCCCTCTGCTTTCTCACTGCCCTGTTCCATCCCTTCTGCACTCCTTCCTTTCTCTTTGCTCCCTCCTTAGCCCCCTTCATAGAAACTAATTTCCCCGGTATCATTACAGTTCTTTATGACCTCGTATAAACTGAGAACTGTTATTCCAGCTCGGAGGCCTGGGCATAAAGCTTTAAGCTAGGGGATTTGCCTTTGGTAATGGCTACTAAAATACTTACTTCAATGAACTGCTAATAGACACACTTCTTTGCTTCACCAAAATTGCTTGCAGGTCTGTTTTCCACATGACAGGAGTACTGGTGTGCTTTTACGAGCTTGTTTCTTGAGGTGTGAGACTATGTATTCAGTTTGGATCGCGGCTCAAAGGGAACTTTACAACTGTCACTCCATAAGCATTCTTCACTACTGTAAAACTGAAAACATAAAGCTCAAGTTACTACGTGTTATAAATGGCAGGGCTTTTTATCCTGAACTTATCTCAAGTTGGGTTGCTGAGCATGCTCACAGTACTTAACATTTACTCAGTCATGCAACATTACAACTACTGCCCAGTGTGTGGTGGCTGGCACTGTGCAGCGTCAGGGATTCCAGTGTTTCCCACATATCTGAAATATACTTGGGTCTGTTAGCAGACCCTTCACGCCATGGCAGAGCGAACAGGTACAGGCAGGGCCCATAGTGATAGCCCTATAGTTTAAATCTACTACCCACAAATAAACATATGGACATGGGTTACTATTTAAAAAAAATTGTAAATGTATTTAGGAACCTATCCATGTGATTTTAAGTGGGGGTGGACCTCAAATCCTCTAGGGGGGTCCGGGGGTATGCTCCCCCGGTAAGATTTACTTTTTAATTTTGGAGTTAAATGCATCAATCTGGTGCACTTTGAGGGGAAAATAAAGAGGCTAGATCTATGGGAACACCTATATGAAACAGAACTGTATACATTTCAATAATCATAAAATCATGGCCATAACCAATAACATACCATTTCCAATATGAAAAAACATTAAACTTGTTTATTTATTTATTTATGGTTCATTTATAGTTGTGAGTGTGTCTGTGCTCCTGAATCAGCCTCACCTGTCTCCCTCCTCTCTCCCTGCTCCTCTTTGAGGCAGCAGCAAAGACTAGTTTTAGCTCTCAACAAGTTTTAAAAGTTACCTTTTTTCGCCTAGTTAACTTTTTTTTTAATTTATTCATGCATATTTTACTACCCCCTCAATGGAAATATGTGTTTACATAAATGGTGACCAAACCGTTTGAGACCCACTGACAACTTAGACTAAGTTAACTATCTAAACACTCAGAGAGTCCTTTACCTCACCTGAGCTGAATGACACACAGAGACCAATCAAGGGCTTTGATTTATGATCTGTATGACAGTGGCCATGTCGGCAGGCCACATCATGTAGACAGCCAGTCACCCTGTGTGAGGCAGACCACTTAACAGGTCAGGCCATCGGGAAACCCCCCGGTCCTCCCGATGGCCAGTCCGGGACTGGGTACAGGAGGCGTAGAGCGAGGGATCATTGTCCACAAGTTAATCGATCGCAGATGGCGTCGTGGTCACGGACGAATAAAAAATAAATAAAAACCTAAATGGGTCGCGAAATATACTTGGGCGGCCGTTAAAATACCTGGGCGGCCCGCCCAAGTATAGTCTATGTGTGGGAAACCCTGAATTCAGTTGGTAATGTTACTGTGGCTGCTAGCGTGCTTATCCAAATCAATATTTTGTTTAGTTGTAAAGCTTTGCCAGATGTGTATACTTGCTAACAACAAACACATCTTTTACCTTTTCTTGTTTTTCAAGCCCTATAGAAGATCTATAAAAAATCATTAATTGCCCCATGGATGCACACTTTTGCAAGGGCACCTAGCCAAATGTAATGTCTTTTAGTGATGCTCACCAAACAAGATAACACGAAGAATTGGCTATATGAAGCGGGAAATTCAGGGGACGAATGTTTACATTTTTAATCAAGAAAATAATTGTATACAGAAACGCATACAAAGGCTAGAAAATATGTTTTATTTATGTTTTCACTCTTCAAGGAACACAGATTTCCACTGAAGTCTGATCTTTGCACCATTAATAAATAACCGCGGTTCCTCTTTTTTTATAGTGCCATTTTGATGTGTCTTATTGGCCTAATATTGATCTTTTCTCACTGAGATGATAACGTCGCATGATACAATTTCACCTTATATTAGTTGATCTTTTAGAAAGGGTTTCGATTTAGTGTGTGCGTGCGTGACATAGAACGAGGGGGCAGAAGAGGTTACACAGGCTAATGTATCTACTTAGCTCCAGTTCAGAGGCTATAAGGCACCCATATAACCTCATGATCCTTATTTCACCAGGATAAACAAACTGTTTACATGTATCAATGCTGAACAAATAAAGTGTGAGAATAAACACAAGGCTGAATAGAAAGAGACAGTTAGACAGGGGGAAGAGGAAATGAAGTGCATTTCAAAAGCACATATATTTTTAAGTCATCTGCAGGTTGAACATAGTCTTTAAATGCACAGTGACCTCCTTTTGAGAACCGACAAAACAAAGCCCTGTGAAGGAGCTTGTCATTGTCAAGCATCAAAGCCCCGTGTGTGATATATCTTTTTAAAGGAAATGCTCTTTTGAAATGTTTGCATAACAACACTGCGTAGATTTGTTATGAATTCATTTGATTTTTGAATTCCAACTGACATCCGGCATTAACCTAAACCGCCTTTTCAAGGACAGTTATACATATCTAATTACCTGTTCTATAGAGGGAATAAATGAGCATCATTACACCCCTTGTGTCCTCCTCATCCTCCACCTCTGCCCCTTCTTTCCTATGTGCCCCCCCCCCCCCCCGTTTCTGACTACTGCTTTACAATCAAACAAGGGAGCACAGCAAGACCTGCCACTTATGAGACATCAGACACAGGTCAACGGGTCAGTCTTTTAGCGCCCTACCTCTGATCCAACCATCCATCTGGCTATCCCGCACATCCCTCATCTGTGATGTGTTTTTTTTTTCTATCATCATCCAACCGACCATCCATCTACCTTTCCCTCCATCTATCCTTGCCTTTCCTCCAGCATGTTATAATGGGCCGTTAGGATAGAAGGATTTATGTCCGTTTGTATTTATGAAGGATAGAAAAGAACAAAGGAAAGAGAGATTGGGAAAAACAGGAAGGAAAGGAGGAGGGTAGTCAGTAACTAGAACATGTGGTATAGTGATGTGTCTTTCTGTGTGTATGCAGGGTTGCCCCTCACAGCAGTTGGCCTCTCTAAACTCTGTAATTGAGATGACAAAATAGGACAGCATTCTCCAGTTTTATTCAGCAACTCAAGTTAGCTATTTTATCTCTTGCTTCCCATTCATGGTCCCCTAGGCCCTGAAATTGAATTTGGCTTTGGGTTCACTACTAGAGTGATTCCATGCTGGTAGTGAGATTATTTCTTGAGTCATGCATGGCAGTCAGGGGTCCTGTGCAGTTTTAGAGGCATACAAAATGAATATACAAGTAATGACAAATTCCAAGTTCTTTCCAAGGGAAATGTAACACCCTAATGGTAATTGCTTATTCCTGAAAGGAATATGTATCGCTATATACCGATAACTTTATTCTCCCTTGGCCTTAATCATTAGAAATAATTGTCGTATCAGAATGAAACCAATCCTTCCCAGGCCTGAGCTAAAGATACATTACTGTCGAGCCTTTTTTCAGTCAGTAAAGTTGCATATCTTCAAAACGTGCTTTTTTTTCAGCGTGAGCATGCATGCCATCATGGTTAGGTTCCCATTGTAATAGCCTGCCAATTTGTGGCTACTTAGAATAAGTTGTGTGATTGATACATTACTTGTTAGATTGCACAATTGTGTAGTTTTTCACAGCACATGGGTATGATTCTCATTTCTATTTACTTCAGTGTTTTCACCTTTATTTGGATAGAGCATAATAAAGTTTCAAACAAAAGGCAACACATTTGTATTGCTACTAAAAAGACAATGCAGTTAAAATACTCTGGGCTTACAATCAAGAAGAAAATGTTCCTCAAAAAAGTCATCCTTTAGCCATCATCTTTGTTTTAAGTGTTCATTAATGTGCATTGTCCCTGCTAAATAAACAATTAAATTAATATGAAATCATTTCTTAACTTACTTCTCTCCCACATAATACATTCAAAAATACTTCTGATAAAATGTTATCAGCAGCAGCTAAAGAGCAGGCGGAAATGTGAAGCCTAGATTTTAAAGGAAGTATTAATGAATAGATGAACTGATCGATCAGTCAACAGATGGAGCAACGGTTATAGAGCAAACAATAAAAGAGCTCTCATGAATTTTAAATCCGTGTTTAAAGGACCAGAGATGGAGACGCAGATAGCTAGCTATAAGAGAGCAGGGCCGAACACGCGTTAAGTCCCAGCTGTATTCCATGAGGGAAGTTTTTTCTAATTTCCTTGCTTGTACTGGGATATTACGACCAGTCACGCCTCACCGATTGGCTCTTTGTCCTCCTCTGGGGCAGATTGTCATTTTTATCTACCAATTGATAGCTACGCTTCCTGCCCTGAGCCCACCCTCCCAGGAGACCCATGTAAAGCGGATGAAAACAGGAAGACAATTCCATCCCTCAACGCCTCCATCTTGCACACCCTCTAGCTGGTATTCTATTAGATGGTTGGAGAGGAGAGATTACTGCATCTCAACGGCTGGACATCACTAGCTATTAGCTATTTGACTCTGCTATCGGTTTTCATTTGCTATCTACTGAGTAATACGCTACTAAATTTGGAGTTGTACAATATGCAGTTGACAAAAGATCTCAGTGAAATAGGCCTCTTTTATTTTATATCCCCTTGTTCCTGTCGGCCTGCATTAGTTCCTCATGTATGAAATATCTTGGTAGTATCAGTGGAGTTTCCTTCAGAAAGAAATATAATGTTCTTTCCTTACTTCCCACTTTGTGCTTTCATCTTCCCCCTTAACTGAATGAATGTTCACCTGATACCAGGGGTGTGCCTTTTATGCCATTTAATGCACCTCCAAGCCTTTTCATTTATGTCTCTATTTACCATTACTTTATGAAATTGTGTCTGCTCTGACATAGTATTCTGCCCTATTCTGATTGGATGAGACAAGTCTAACAAAGGCTTTTTTTGGCTATCTAGTAGTTGAACTTTCAAAATTGAAGTGATGCGACCATCCATACAGTCCTTTTTACCGTTATCTCCATTTTCCTTAATTGTTTACTCACAAACACTGTGAATAATCAGCTCCAGCTGTTGGTTCTTTCAAGCAAAGATTTAAATTCAATTTAAACAGGACAACTAAATTATATTTAACTTGAAGTAATTGTAATATGCATATGCTTACATCTGGGCACCACTTCACACATAGGCCCTGCTGTCACATGTACAACAAGTACACTTAAGAGAAAAGGTAACAGCGGAAGTAAACTAGTCTCAATAGGAATATGCATTAAAGGGGTGTTTGTCGTTTTCAGGTCACTCAGTTCGTCTGCTGGGTCAGAAGAAAGATGGAGGCCGGAGGCTTGGTGGCGCAAGACTGGACCTTCCCAAGATCAGGAAGAACCCTCTCATCGAGATCATCTCCATTAACACAGGGTAGGATACAGACACACACACGGAGAACACCACCCATAAAATATTCAGCTTTAAGTGTGAATTCAATTTCACTGCTTCCCTGCCATTCCGCTTTATGGTGTCTGTGCTCTCTCTCTCTTTGCACAGCCACTTAAACAGAGCCCCTCTGTGCTTCTAATTTGATCAATTTCACATGGCTTCTCTGGGATACGTTTGTGTAGTACGGTGTTTTTATGTGCATGTGCTCATAGTGCAGTTTGTTATTCAAATGTATATGTAATGGAAACCCAACAGGTGACAAGTGTTTTGTCTCTGCTTTCCTTTCACTTATATCATGAAAGAAGGAAAAAAACACACAGCTACCGGTACATAAATACACCTCTTTCCTTCGTCCCCTTTTTTTTTGTATTCTTTTGTTACAATTCTTTGGAGTTTTGCCTGTTAGGCCCCTGTCAGTTTATTTAAAAACATTTCTGTTGTGTCTACAATGTTTATAGTTTACCATAAAAAGTGATGAAGGAAGGAAATAAGATTTTATCGTCTAGATAGATAAATAAATGTACATATTCTCGTTAAATACTATAGATAAATAGGTAGAAAGACTTTACCAGGTTAATATGTGTGGATGCTCCAGCACACACACCATAACCCACATGTAGGCTCACATTTTTATGGGCTAATTTCATGTTGTTTACAGATCTATGTGTCTCTACTAACCCACGTGCTGTATTCTCAGAGCGCTAGTTAAAAAGGTTACGACAGACTAATTCCACTGTGTCCGGCCCCTCCATTGATGATAATCCATCAATCATCCCCCTGTGCTTCTTCAATGTTGGTACACTCATGGTATGACTCACTAAGCAAATAAATCACTTGTAGACACGCTAGTGGAGACTACAGCTATAGCTTTCTTGGTTTAAATAAATAATGTTTTGTTCACAAGCTGTCAAGTAAACAAGTTTTTGTTTTTCTAAACACCATGTCTTAAGTTCAAGACATGGTAACAATAAATGTTATTCATTCAAATTGTTTGTTATATCGGGAACATAGACCAAAATATGAATTAAAAACAAACATTAAAGTCCACCATAAGCAGAGATCTACTCCCCAAATTATACTTTTGTCTACCTTTCATTCATAAGAACATTGTGTGGAGATGTTCTTCTAAACTCATGATACTCCCAGCCTCAAAAACATGTGAATATTAAAAACCACTGTGTGGTTTCCCAAAGAGCCTACTGCCCTAGATGTTTGTGGTCGGTACATCTCATCTCTTCTTAGATTACACTAAACCTTAAACTCCTTGAACAACTGTTATCCAACTGTATCAGCCGTCATTTGTCAGACAAACTTGCACTTTTGAGCAGCAGCAAATGTGGCGTGTTTAAAATTAAACTTGGAAGCTTTGTGAACCAACAAAAAACATTTTAGTACTACTGTACCTAGTATAGGATGACCCTGCCAAATTGTATTCACTGCCCCCTGTACATTTTGAATACAATTTCCTCCAGTGCCACATAGTTTATTATTGTATTTATAAATAGCTACATCAGATGCCGGCACACTGTTTTTGGCCCTGATACATCCTCAGTGTGTCATTTTGATAATTGTTGTTGATTCAGAATCAGAAATCCCTCATTCGTCCCACATCAGGGACATTTACAGTGTAACGACAGGAAAATGACAGTAAAGATTAAAAGCAAAACATAATTAAAATAGAAATGTCAAACATGTGTGTAATAGAATCTAATAAGTAAACTATGGAATGTTTTTTTAAACCTCATCTCACTCTGTCTGGATTAACCTCAAATCACGTTTACATTTAAACATCACATTTTTTTGCTTTATGGGCTTGTGTACTGGCCATTTCTGTGTGTGCTTTTGTGCGCCTTCCAGTCTGGATGTGACCGGTTTATATGTGTGTGCAGATGTCAGTCCCTTGCCAGCCTCTCTACAGGGGGTCTGTATCCGATCCAAATGAACTCACTGGTGTTTTTCGAAAGGGTCAGGCTGGCTGCAAATAAATCCCTTTGCTGTTACTCTTTTAACTGGAACTCTAAGTGCGTGGGGATTACACAAACATGTTGACTGGGTGAAAGGGATGTTGACAAATCTCTAACACTGGTATTACTAAAAGCTCAATGTGTGCTTTGAATATGTCCGTCAGTCATTGGTGTCACTAATTTCACATTTTTGACATTTGACTTATCTTAATGTGCGCATGTATTAAGGAAACTAGAGAAAGAGAATGTGCTCTCTCTGTTTTTGCTTATAGATGATCTGTTTTCAAAATTCCTCCCAGGCAGTCGTGACATCATTGGTGACATTTGTCCGCTGAAGAAACAGAGAGATCTTTGTCTGACATACAAACAGACACACGCACAACATCAGTTGTAGTTCCTTTTTAAACTGCTTCTGCGTCAGAAGAGAATATTTGAAACTATTAATGTGTGTGTGGCCTTTAATGTCTCCCGTTAGTTGTCAGTTTGTCTTTTTGTGACCATAAGGGATGCATCCCTTTGCTTTCTAACCAAAAGTAGCGTAGACCTGCTGCAGGTAAGTGCCTTCACACATTATCTGGGGGTCCAGGAAAACTCTTAAATCATTAATAAATAAATATGAACATGTTTTATATGACATTTTAATACCTGTATTTTCTTACTATTAATGAAATACATGGTAGGCAGTCACTATACAGCATTATTATTGAGAGCATGTTAGCCAATAGCATAGCTGTATATACAGTTTTTCAACATCCTTTTCAAATGAAGTATAATGTCACCCAGCATGTTGCTAATATCAGTGATATCTAGTAGAACCTAACAAAAAAAGCAGAACAGGATTTGTTTCAAGCAATACAAAATGTTTTAAACATGCAGACCCTGTTGTTGAAGTCAACCCTGCCCATCATAATATAACCCATTAACTAATTTCAGCCTGCGTCTGACAGATGAACCCAATGTATCACCCCCTTTCTTTTTCAGTGCAAATCCTCACAACAGCCTGGTGTACAGTTTCACCTGGGACTACCTATGAAAATGTAATTTCATGTTCAAATTGATTCACAATATTAGTTTAATTAAGTTGCATATTAATTTCATTTGGACCTATTAAATCCAAATTAGATTGGCTTTTTTCCCCTCACCCAGTTAATTTTACCCCAATCAGAAAATAATTTCAACATGGTCCAGCTAGTCGTGAAATGCCCTCTGGCTTTGTAATAAAGGAATATTGTCAGGTTTCTCCTGGGCCATTAGCACAGTTATTTTGAGTAATCTTTACTTGACACATGAGCAAATGCCCTGATTATTTCAATGAAAGTTTTGTCCAAAAGCAGCATTTTGCTCCAATGTTATATATAAAGATAAACTGTTAACTATTTTGGTTCATTACAATAATTTGGCGATTGCTTTTTTGGACTTCACTGTGATTTCTTTATTTAATTACAGACACAGTGAGTATTGCATACATATTATAGATGTGAAGGACACATATTATAACAATAATGGAGCAGTGGAGGGTAAAATAGACGATGAATGAGAAGAATGAAAGAGATAAATACACCTATTGTTGTTTTTTTTAACATGGGATTGAATCTGACAGTGTTCCTTTTTACTCCACCATACCTGAGCTCTTGTTCTTGTTCATGTTCTTCGGCAGCTGAGTGTTGTAGCTGTTGAGTGTGTTTTATTGAATTGGCTGACGTTCTAGTCGCCGGCATTTAGTTTTGGGTTGGTTCTCATGTTGTGTCTTCTTTATGCAAACACATAAGCCTGAGGGCAGAGTTCTTTTTCCATACAGCCTCAGACTGGAGAAAGACTCCACTGTGTTTCTAATGCTCCGTTTTGTGTCCCAGTTTTAGCACGCTTGATACTATTAGGGAAGCTGGTTTGTGTATGTGTGTGCGTGTGTGTGTGTTTTGCCCTAGGCTACACTAACGGCCCCCTTTTGCTCTTTGTATATGTGTGTTCATTGTTTATGTGTGTGTTGTGAGCAACATTAAAAGCCCCTTTGTGAACAAGTTGAATCGTGATGCTTCGGTGTCATAAACAAGGAATTTACAGCCACTCAGTCAGAATGGCTCATTAAACTTGTGTGTGTGTGAGAGTGTGTGTGTGTGTGTTTATTTGTGAGTCTGTTTGTGTAAACCATAGCCATTATACTCCAGGCATTAAAAAAAGCCCTTTGTTCCACAGTTACAGCTCATTTCATTTGATTATCAGCCTCTTCCCTCCACTCAATTTAGTCACATTTTTGGCAGTCCTAATCTGTTATTGTTATAGCAATATGCTAAAAGTCAGGTGTTAATGATCCTCTGCTGTAAGCCCAAACCAATAACCAACTTCATCATTCATATCCTCCAGGCAGGCAGCCAGGCAGGCAGCAAGCAGGTAGACAGGATGACACTCGGGCTTTTTCCAACATGAGTGAAGTATTGCTGGCAGGCTGACTGCTGCCTAATGTTTGATTACTGGCAGTTCTAATTTCCAATAGATAGTTTGAGGTTTAATTAATGATATTAAGGCCTGTAATGCTGTGTAAATATAACATTTAACTTCAAACCATTTAGATGTATCGTTCCTGAACAGTTTCTTGTAAAACCAACACGTTTTTGACTTCTTTTGTGTTAATGTTTCCCTTAGCCTCCTCCTGCACATCATTCCCAATCAAATGCTTTCAGGGTTAAACTTAGAAAAGGGCGACAAAGACACATGCTGCCATCTCTTGATAAAAGCAAACATTGAAGGGTTAAATACATAATACATTTCAACAGTCCTGGTTTTTGTAATAGGAGAGTAGAAATGTCTTTGAGTTAGTGGCCTCGCCTATCCAGGGAGTATAAAAGATAACCTTGGAGCCCACACAGTATTTTATCCTCTTTGCTTTGTTCAGCTCCTTCTATTCAATGCACCCTTTTTTCCTTTTTTCAGCTTCTGGCACTAATAGAAACATATTTATTTGTTTAGCGGAAAGCTAATTTAATCTGGCCATAAGTCCATGTTCAACACTGCAGGATGCCATTGTCCTTTGAAAAGATGTTTAGAAACCGTTTTAAACGTACGTTTGATACATTTGTCAAGCAGTATTAATCTCTTATCATTATTTTGTGTCGTTTTCTTTATATAAATGTATGTGGCTGGCTGCTATCATAAAGGATTTGAACAGGCTAGTGGCTCATTTCTCACAGACCTTTATCCCAGCCAAATCCTTGATTTCTATAATCACTAATAATCACCGTAGCAAAACACACACACGCGTGACAACACAATATGTGAAGCTGATAAAGACAGAGTGAAAAGTGTCTGCGTGCTTGTGTGTTGGCGTGCATTTTCAATATGTTTGTGTAAGCTTAAATGCCCCCAGTGTGTTAGCTGCTTGTTTCCTGTGATTTGCGTCTGGCTGCCACAGTGGAATAATAGGTCTTATCAACTTCACCGCTGACCTTTACATAGATGTGTGTTAACCATTGTGACCAAGGTGTAATGTTCACGGCTTTAGACAACTGAGAGAGAAAGTACATTTGGGGTCACAGACATCTACATTGAGAGGAAAAACAATAAACTTTGTAACAGGAAGGAAGGGCTAACGTTTGGCTGTGAAGCCACAGACACAGCAGCAACTTCCTGCAGGTCAAAGGTAGACTCACTACCTTAACTTATTATTTTATAACTGCTGTTTTTGCCCTGATGTGTCCATGCAGTTTAAGGACAGGGTCAGAATTAACATCCAGATTGTTAAGGTGGAAGCTAAATGCAGAGAGACATGGGGTATTTCATTTATTGGCTCGGCCAAACAAAGGAGAGGTGTTGAGGACACACTTTTGTTAAGCCTTTAAAACATTATAGAGCAGCATCAGAGTGACAACGCAGCTTTTATTAATAATGTGGACTGATCATCTGGATTATTTTTTGTACTCTACCTTTGTACAATTGTGCACATATATGTGTCCTTCAGGATAGTGATCTACCTAGTATGTATTATGTTTGATGTTGAGGCCAAGGCAAAAAACTCCAGGATTGTTTTGCCCATTAAAGGTAGCGTAGGTAATTCACTTCAGAAACACTTTTTGTTATATTCATAATACATTGACAATAAATATATACAAATATTTCATCTGTGGAAGCCGTGGCGCTGTAAAAAGCACGACCAATTATCTGCCCCGGCCCGGGTCAAATAATTGGATGGCCTACCTGCCTGTCAGCCTTCCATCTCGTGCACAAACTTATCTCGTGCCCTCATTGGTTATGTGCACGTTCGTGTGTGTTGGAGGAGGGGCTCTGTAAGGAAGTCTGAAGGAAGATTTTTTTCGGCTGCGTACTTTCAAATTCTAGTGCACTGGAGCTGGTTTCTCCATTCTTACCTACCCTACCTTTAAGTTAAAGCTTATCATCTGTTGAAGCCATTTTGTATATCTACCTTATTTATTTTTATAATGAAATATTATGAATGTTTTGTAAGTGTTTTATTATGAATAGGTTGTTATGGATTCCCCTTTGTTGATGTTTATTATTGTTATGATTGATGTTGACTGAATCATAGAGACGTCACATAAAGGCGTGGTTTTGGCACAGGTGAACATGTGCTCACTATGAGTGGAAGGGCAAATCTTTTTCAACCGCTTAATATAAACTGCATGATGATCTCTGCTTGATACAAGCTACCCATAATATGCTGTATGTATGGCTTCAAATCTTTAGTTTTTGAGTTGAACGTCTATGTTTATTGACGACAATGAATCATTAATGTGGATACGCGTTGATTTTCTGACCGCACTTAATATCATGGTTTCATTAGTGTGTGCGAGTTGTACAGCTTCTGTGCTTTACATGGCTAGTAAACATCCATACCATGCTAGAAGAAAGTCTAAACAGCAAAGGCATGCGGCACACAGTGACCTGACCTGCCTGTTTTTCTGTATCCCTCTGACAGCCATACATTTACTATAGAACAACCAAATATTTTCCTTTGTCTCTTGCAATAATTGATACAAACATCTGAAATCTCTTGACGATACCATAACCTTTTTTCAACATTTGCTAACTGTCGCATCATGTTCCAGTCTGTAGACATTGTTCAATACTTACTTTACTTATATTGACTATTATCATACCAGTACTGTTTTCATGCTTTCCAGCCCAAAAATGACATTCTTCAGCACCTGATAGTCGTGCTCCTCTTTCTGTCCCAGTCAGCACGCCTCGGAGCCTCCGCTGCTCGATTCTTTTCTCAGCCCTCTTTGCAACCATTTCTGTTTGGAGATCAGTCGAACTCAGCACATTGTGTTTTTGATGCTAGAGGCCTTGACGTGGTAGGATAATAGAGACACAGCACAGCTCATTGGCGACACACTTTATAATAAAGGCAATCACTAAATAATTGTAGAGTCACTATAAGAATAGAGGAGGCATTTGTGCAGATAAAAGTCTCCGCTTGAAAGAAAAGGGACTGCGCTACAGAAAGAGAGACACAGGGAGAAACGGTTGAGATGGGAAGTCATTAGCCGAGTTAAAAGCAAATTGAATCAGGTCTATGTGCTCTTTTGTAATTTGAATTTCTCTGGCAATTACAGTGGGGAAGTGAATATGGCCTATGAAAATGAGGAGCCAGCTTTGGCCTGCTTTGTATTTTATGTGCTTGTGCTTCTTTTTCCTAAACCCACACACTTTACTCAACAATCGCAGCAGGTATGTCTGCTCTAGCTTGAGATTGTAATATCACAACCAATGGGGTTCATGCAATATTCACCTTCATATCTCTCCCTCATCTCAAAAGCAAATACACAAGCCCCATTGCAGTGCTCTACTTCACATCTTTGTGTTGATCATTGGTCAATAATCTCATCTTTTCTTTCCTGCACGTTTTTTTCCTGAGGAGCAGAATAAAAAATGCTTCACCTAAGGCAGCAACAAAGCAGGAAATAAATGTGCTGATGAAAGTGGAGTTACAGAGGAGTGAAGGGTGTTTACACAAGGATTTCTGATCACGTACACATGTGTGTAGGATTGTGGGAATGCATGGATGCACAATATACACATTATCCCCTTTTGATTTAGCTTACACTCAAACACACACACACACCAAGAATTCCCATTTTCTTTTCTATTTCGTACCCGAAACACACATGATCATATGCAGACATGCTCCATCTCACTCACTCACACACATACCCACACCTCTTCTAGCTATGTACCGTGGTGGCCTTTCCTGCTGTTTATCAAACCAATGTATGGGTAGTTTTCAGCTCCACTGATCTGAACATATTATTCCATTTCCCTCTTTCCCACTGCTTAACACACAAATACATGCCTGAGAAACACACACACAGACACACACAGACACATACACACAGACAAACACACACACAGACATACGCACAGACAAACACACGCACACAGACACACACACACACGCACACACACAAACACACTCTCTCACTCACTCACTCACCCCATCGTGGTTCTTCCCACTCACTCACCAGGAGAGACGTTGCTCCCCACAGTAAATCCAAAAGATTGATGTGTCTCCTTGGACAAAATGAGATTGTGTGTCATTACAAGGCATTACACTACAGAACCCCTGTGTAACTGAATTAGACCCAGTGTGTCACAAGCAAATACACACACACACACACACACACACACACACCACACACACACACACACACACACACACACACACACACACACACACACACACACACACACACACACACACACACACACACACACACACACACACACACACACACACCCACACACACACACACACACACACACACACACACACACACACACACAGATCATCTTATACACTTTTGCACAAACCAGTGTACTTCATGTGTCCTTCCAGAAGCTAGCCGTCCAGACAGAGACATACAGTACAGGCTGAGAAGAGCTTTCTTTCTGCAACTCAAACATAGCACATGTCCTTTTTTCATTAGCAGTATGTGATGCAGTCTGACATTTTCGACGACACATCTATTGTTTTTTGCCGCCAGTGCATTAGTGTGTATCAATAGGTACTGGAATTTAAGGTCAAACCTTCTTGACTCTATTGGGAGGGTTCTTACCTCGGCGCGTTACTGAAACCCTGTGAAGAAGCTACTCAGTTAGAGATTATAAAAAACAACTATGAGTTGGATAACAGAGCTTTTACAGATCTGTGGTACACCAAAAATACACCACTAAATAGAATTTAGAAAGTCTACCTTTTATGAAACCTTCCAATATACTTGTGTAGTTAGTCACTCGCCTACAGTGAGTCGCCAGTCAAACCAGTGGATTAGGAGTTGTTTTTAGGGCACCACAAGCAGGTCACTTTGACTTGCAGTTTGTCTGAATCGGTAATCTATGAGTGCATCACTAAATTCAACTTGTCATTCAGTCAGGTAGACAACAACAGGAAGTCAAGTACACAGTCATTTGTTCAGTAAGGCAACAGGTGAGATACTGTAAAAAGCTGGTTAAGCAACTTTAGATCAGATCTTGTATAACTTGACTTTATCAATATATCTAGTGGTTTGTTATAAAAACAAACATCATACTGTACCATTCTTATCCAGTAACAATGGTCTGACTGATCTAGTACAAACACTGTCTCTAGGTCTGTCCAAAGACAAAACAAGAACTTGGAAAAACACTCAGAGTTCCTATATACTGTAGACCCGGGCTTATGTTTCACACACATGCGCATGCTTTCTCTCCAGTCAAAACAAGTGACGCTGCTGCAGGAGTTTGAGAATTCTAAGGTCAGCATGTGACACACTTTTTGTAAAACACACACACAGACACAGAGCTGTTTCAGTGTGCAGCTCTGGGAACACCAGACTAAAAAACAGAATTGGAGAGGTCAAACACAGAGGCTGGGTTGAAGACTGAGAGAGCCCAGCTGCATTAGGACACGCACATAAACACACACTGGTCTGTTCACAGATGAATAATAACATGCACACACCAACAAGGAAACAAAATACAAAAACAATTAAGAGAGATAATAGTGAGAGAAATGCGTGTTTTTTTAACTCTCAGTCTGACCAGAGCTTCTCATAGACAGGACAGAAAACAAGTCCATGGCAGTCTCACTGTGGTTCAACTTACACCTTAAACTTGGGCCTCAGACACTCACCCCTTTATATATAGTCAATGGGCCTTCACTAAAAATCTTCAGAATTTTTATATCAAATTCATTCGAAATCTTTGGCTTAATGACTGTTCCAAAGTCATTTTAAAAACAGTAATACATCCAACTGTTCGGGTTTTACTTGTCACATCCCTAATTTAGAGATTTTGCAGGATCTGTCAAGTAATAACATACTGATATGCTTGCATAGATTTGTTGACATAATGTTTTCCTTAACATTTTTCTCTGGTTCCTTCCAAGGTTGACTTTATTTTTTTATTTTCTTTAACTGGTGCAGCACTGTTTTTACATAGTAAACACATTTGTTTGCTTAAAATGTGATCCAAGAAGGCACATCTCCTTAAACAGAGATCTATAAGCCCTTTAATTTCTGTTTGATTCCAAATCCTGATAATGTTTTAAAATTAGAGCCCCTAATAGGTTATGAGTTATAAGGAATATTGTCTTTTATCAGTCACACAGGACCATACAAAGTTCCCATGTAACTTGAATGCAGCCCTCTCATACTCTGTATCAAGGGTACACATGGTTAAGCTGCCAACCTTTCTCTGAATAACTAATCTTCCTCCATTCATGGCTCCTAATAGGTCTTTACTCCATTGTATCAGCATTCTTTGTTCTGTGACTCCACATTATTTTACAACCTCCACTTTGACTTTGAGACGACACTAACAGTAAACTTACAGGCTTGAGGCTTTGTTCTCTCGTATGGCAGTTTAAGGTTTTGTTTGCTCCTATACCCACTCCACCCCTCTCCCCGTCTCAACAATAAGAGCGATAAATAATCTTTCTTCACATTTTGAAAAATACCCAGACTTCCCCTTGCAGTTAAAGCTTTGTTTTCATAATTACATCTTTAAGCCTGCACAATACAAACCCCATAAACACACACACACACACACACACATTCATGTAAATGCACAAATGGCCCAATTTGTTTATGCGTAGAGCAGTTTTCTAATTAACGTGTAGAGTGTAAATGCTTATCATTGAGAAACCTTTTCCTTCTCAACTCTCTCCTGGTCTGTCTGATGCTAAACAAGGGAGCGTCTCCAAAGGGAACGTGTGTGTGTGTGTGTGTGTGTGTGTGTGTGTGTGTGTGTGTGTGTGTGTGTGTGTGTGTGTGTGTGTGTGTGTGTGTGTGTGTGTGTGTGTGTGTGTGTGTGTGTGTGTGTGTGTGTGTGTGTGTGTGTGTGTGTGTGTGTGTGTGTGTGTTGTGTGTGTGTGTGTGTGTGTGTGTGTGTGTGTGTGTGTTGTGTGTGTGTGTGTGTTGTGTGGTGTGTGTGTGTGTGTGTGTGTGTGTGTGTGTGTGTGTGTGTGTGTGTGTGTGTGTGTGTGTGTGTGTGTGTGTGAACCTCAGGGCTTTTCTGCAAGGCTGCAACTACACAATAGTCTCTCTATCACACACACACACACACACACACACACACACACACACACACACACACACACACACACGGGACATTGATGAACTACACTGTTGTCAAGTTCAGCAGCTACCTCTGTGGTTTAATTAACGAGACGAAGCTAAAGGCAGAGGGGACAGAAACAAAGGAGCAAAAAGGATGGAGGCTTGATAAGGAGAAGAAATATATATTTTAAGTTCTAGTATTTCTCCCTCACACCAATAGTGAGTTGGTATTAATCATGACCTGTAACAGTAGTGTGTTATTCCAGCTACTTTTTACAAAATGTTTTCCCTGTTGCTTGATAGTATACAATTAAAATGTAAAAGTAATAAAAACATCTGTTATTTCTGTTCTCTTGTCTTCCAAAAGACACAGCAAAGAGTGTGTGTTTGTGTGTGTGTCATACAGAGTGACACCGCTCCTCTCCTTCAGCCACTGTCAGTCCGACTAGTTGTCACAGTCTGTTTGGGTTGATTGTGAGTTCGTAACTGCTAATGCGTTGTTGTGATACTGGACAAATGTTAAGCAGCAGCACACTCACACCAGCACACTCATACACATACACATATTTGATGCAAAATACACACACACGCCACACACACACGCCACACACAAGAAGGCCACTAACTGTCTCTTGAGATTAATGTTGGTGTGATCCACTCAGCTGGGCCTGATCACATTAAGATGGATGGACCCCCTGGTGGTGTATGGTGTGTGTGTCTGGCTGTGTGTGTGTGAGTGTGTGCACATGCAGGGCCCCATCTGTCTGTGTTTTCTCTACAGCGAGGTCCTATGACCTAGCTGCCATCTTTAGTGCCCTCAACTCTGATAAGCAATACCCTGAGAGGGAGAGATTGATGGATAGATGAATAGATAGCCACATTCTCTTTTTGTTTGTCAGTTTTTTCCACGGTGACATTAAAAAATGCTCCCGGCGTTGTGGTTGTTTTTCAAAATGATTGTAAAGATATTGTAGCTGTCTCAGTCGGCACTTGCAGTATGAAGGTCTCTCACAGTCCAGTAAATGCAGTAAAAAAGGTTACTTAGACCCTCTTGCTTTAGTCCAATTTGGTGTAATTGACCTGCTAAGTAGCTAAATGTGTAAAAGTGTTTCAATCTTAACCCATAGTCAAACTGTAGTTCCAAATAACCTTTTAAACTTTACAACCAATTTTCTGGTGGAATTCATAATGACCGTAACTTCCATGCTTTAACTGAAGTAGTTTTCTCTGAAACTATTTTCTGAACTTCATCTGTGAGTCTCACCCTGTTTTTCCCAGAAAGCTTTTAGACTTTATTCAGTGGGTAATGTAAACTATGAAGATACACTTATAGTCTCTCCACTGCTTCATTACTCTGGCCTTGAGTCCTGTGTTGTTGTCATGGTTTTGCCAAGCTTCTGGGAATCCCTGTAATCCTTCTCCATGAGTTTGTCACGGACAGATACAGGGTCAACGCTTGTTATCTACGACAGTCTGATTTCATAGTCAAATACTGCTGCCTTACTTCACAGCATTTGATGTTTAAAATCATTTGTAAGACATTTTTCACAAACCAATTTAAACAGTGTCACACTTTTATAAAAGACACTGGATCTTTTGATGTTTTCCCTGTGTCAAACGCTTGCATTAGTGGTGCTGTGTGGATATATGCTCACGTTGTTTTCTTTATAAGTAAGTGGACTGTCCTCCAACATTAGTCACACTTTCTTCTAGTTTGGGATTTTAGTTGAAACATCAACGTATCATGCTGTTCATAAGATATGTGATATAAGTGCTTAACATTACTGTTGTTAAACACCATTGACAGCTGAATGTGGCAGTGTTAGATTCATCCCCATGTAAAAATCTCAAAGCTAAAGGCACCAACTAGGCTCACTTGTTTCCCCCGATACATGGTCACACTAAGAGATGAAACTTATTTATCATGGTCTTTTAAAAGAGAAAGTTGGTCTTGTTTTTCCTTTTGAGTAAAAACTCAATAAATACACACAATAAACAATTTTAGTTTTCACGAACAGCATGTTCCTGCAAGTAATTACAGCTGTTGCCAGCAATTTAAGCCAGTAAAAACAGTCAGTAAAAACAGTCAGTAAAAACAAACTATTGTAGTAACAACAGTGTATATTTTTAACCCAGTATGACAAATTGGAGATCAGACATGAAACCCTAATGGAGTAAATAAATTAAAAAAACAGTAGCCTTTCTTCTTCTTTTCAGGAGGGATTTAACTCTTGAAGAATAGTCCCCTTCATCTCGAACAAAGAGCTATACATATTATTTGAACTTTAGAGTTTAAACCATGCCATGCTTCTAGATCTAGTGTGAGGCAATATTTATCCTTTTTACTGTGCAATTTGTTACCAATTTACTTTTTCTGCTTCATAGTCTTGATCCCTCCCTTTCATGGTCAATTCAAAAAAACAAAAAACAATTAAGCTTCTCTATTTTCTTTAAAACAAAAATGATGTATTGAGTCTAATCTCTCTGCTCGCTGCTTGCTTTGGTCAAGCGACGGCTGTCCACGGTTATTATCGAGCTAGCTAGAGTTCTGTGAACAGTTCAGAAAAGAAAGGACAGTTTTGAATCCCTGCTTTCTTCTCCTGCGTCTGCTCTTTGGGAAAAGGTGCATATATAAAGTTTCTTTCATCTATTTGTGCACTCATCATAGTCTCCTCAATCTCTCCTAACTCCACTATTCAGTTGATTTATGTGAAAATCAAATGGTATAGTATCTGATTGTTTGACTTGGGGTTGTATGAAGTCTGCAAGCCCCCGGTCTGGAAAAGCAGGCAGGATTGGCACATCATTTAACCAATGTGCTGCTGTGGCTGGGCCAGCAGGAATACATTATAGCCACATCAAAGAAAGGCCCACATAAAGGAATCAATATGAGTTTTAAGTGTACACTTTATATACAATATTTACCTTGCCTTATGACAGCACTTTCTGGTTAGGGACTGAAGCCTCTTGCCAAAGCAACCAGACTCGATAATCCCCTTGTAAATGGCTCTCTGATGGCAAGGTAAAGGCACAAAATAGTTTACACCTAAACTGAAATTGTTCTTTTTTTTTTTAGATGGGCCCCTCTTTTAGTTCAGCTTGTAATTTTCCCCAGACTGGGTTCAGTTTGACTTTATCCCATAAGTATCTCATTCTTACATTTCTTTCTTGGCTGATTTGGTCAATTTTCAGATTTTACATTTTGAATTATTTAAAATGTAGACCTGTCTGGATTTTTTTCAAATTGATGCCAATCAAATTTAAAACAAGAAGCTAACAAATGCATTATGACTTTTACATGTTTGAGTTTTACAAGTTGTGGTTTTTGCACCAAATGTAGCCATATTTTCACACTTTTAATTACAAGCTTTTTTGAATGCCTTAACCTTGAACGAATAATACTACTCATACTGTATTTCATCTTCTCTCATCTTGTCTGTGTTTTCCTCTCTAGGTGTTTGAATGCGTGTACCTACTGTAAGACTAAACATGCCAGAGGAGACCTGGCCAGCTATTCCATCGAGGAGCTAGTGGAGAGAGCCAGACAGTCTTTCCAGGGTGAGTGCATTATCTCTCCCACACATGCAACTGCACAGACACACACTATCACAACAGGAATTTGAATGAAGTTGTTTATTTGCTGGATACTTGCAAAATATTCCCTGAAAAAAGAGGTACTTAAATGACGATAAGGATCATTGAATGTCCGACAAATGTCCTGAATCTTGATTTATCTGCTGTTGAACTGGAAGTGCTACTATTGGACAATTGAAGGTGCTGATAAAGGATAACAGGGATCTTGGGGAGATGATGCCAGATGAACAGCTGTTGTGCCCTGGCATCTGTTCCTTAACAGTAGACTCCCAGAATCCCTAATCGCACAGCAGGCCATGTCTCTGTTAGAGCCTCAGGCGGGTCACTCAAGGTCAAGTCTACACTGAGAACACACGTCACACTTATCCATCCATAACTTTTTTTATTGGTGTAGTCTGTACAAATCTGTATACTACATCTTTATACATGTACACACACAGAAACTAATAAACACAATATCTTATACAAATTAAATTCAGGTCCACCCCCTTCACACCATCTCTCCTCTGGATTACAAAGCCCCAGCCCATGTCATGTCGAATGCTGTGTTTGGTGTATTCAGGACCCCAAAACCACTGCAGCAAACACAGCTCAACTGTCTCATTCTTTTAATATATTATTGTTCATGCACATCATTCAATCTAAACATTTGACCATGGATGTTTTAGAGTACCTTTTTCAATCCTGATCAAATGTTCTCTCAGTGTTAGTAAACTAAGACCTTATCCCTGACAGCTGTCAAAGATAGCAGGGACACTTAAAACTTACTTAAAACTAATAATAGTCAGGTAATAGACACTATATGTTTTAATGGTGGATGCTTCATTAGCATTGCTTTGATAACAGCCTGTTTTTCTGTTCTGATTTTCTGAACATTTAAAGATATTGCTTTGAGGCAACAGGCATTTAGGATTCAGTTGTACTCATTTTTATACTGGCCCAATATGTAAAACGTGTGGTCACCTTGTTGGTTACTGTGTTTGTTGCAGTCTTTATGCCAAAACCAGGGGTTGTGTTAATACAGGTATCAAAATGAAAACTAAATATCAACACTGGAGTCTAGTGTTAGGGCATAACAAAGTTTACATGCTGCACAGCCGTTTAAACCTCTTTTGTTGCAGGATCACAGCAGATTTTGAAGAAATCGCACTATACTCCCATTCTTTTACTGTCATGTACACAAGAATAACACTTAAACAGTGTTTGCTATCCAATAAACAATTAGATGTCCGGCTCCTTCCAACTGTGCTCTTTGGATAACTAATTTCGAAACATGACATTTGAAGCAGTTGTATTGTAGTTCTGAAAACAGACTCAGTGTATTTCTAGGTAATGAAAAACAAGAAGATACCCTTGACAAGGACATGGCTTTCTAAATCTCATCCAGAACTCTTTAAAACAGCTGCATCCATGCCGCTGCAGTGCCCCGGGCTGGGCAGTCAAGGGCAAACTCACCAGCTGCTTGAACCTTGGTGTGTGTGTGTTTGAGCACATGTTAGATGTGGGCCACAGTGCACCTGCCCTTTGCACTTGTTCGGGAGAAGTTGCAGGGCATACATTATTTTGAGAAGACTGTGTTGTGTGAATGACTTTATTACTGTCCTGTAAGGCAAACATTAGGGTGCGGCCTTTTAATAATAAAACATAAGAATAAAATAAATGTCTCAAAAATGCATTGTTGTGAAATCAGTTACAACCATGACAACCATAGCTAAATCAATTAATTTGAATACAATTAATAATTTAAACTGCTAGTTACACATCTAATTTGTGGTCAAACAAATTGCGATCATGCAAACTTGTCACAAAGCAGGAACTTCACTGTGGATATCAGATTAAGGGTGTGTGTTTGCATGGGTGTGTGTGTGTGTAATCTGTTAAAATGCAGGAAACAAATGTCAGAGACGGTTAGCTGTTGTTTTCAAAACAGAGAAAGAGGAAGCTGGAGGTTACCGCCTGTCATGATTATCAGACTGTTGGAAAAAGACAGAGAAGTGTAATGGCAGGAGAGCGAGATGACGTTAAACTATCTATCCGCTGCTCTTTGGTAAACAGTCAACATCAAGTGTTTGAGTTATTAAACCTTTTAAATATTGTGTTATTGCAAGTCTGTATTAACCTGTTGTAAGTTCAGGAGTCATGTACTTATCCATGCTTATATTCTTGTTGCTTATTTATTCTAACTCTACCATCTATCATAATCACAGTCACACATACAAAGACGCACACCCATACGTACTATCCATTGAGTGTGATAAGAAAGTTCAGCTCAGGAATCATTTGGTGTCCATACTGTTTGGCCATCTAATGTATATTTTTTCCGTCACATATAATATATTTCTCTTTTGTTAAACAAATAGAATCAGCTACTTTATTTATGAACCTAAAGCACGCTGTTTACTCCATCAAATATGTTTGTTAGGTTTGGAATCACATTATGGCACTGCAGCGATGCCCCTTCTCTCTCACTCTCACTCTATTAGCCACTTTTTCTTATCTCAAACAAATTGAGCTTCACAAATAGGACCTGCAATTTTATTTGCTATTTGATGTCTTTTGAATAAAAAAAGGCTGCAAGTATGAATGCTATAATTGATTGGCCAGTCAGGCAGCGTTGGGGGTATTTGATTAGTTTATCCCTGGGAACTTTGAAAGGATTTATAGGAATTATTCAAATGCGATTTGAGGTAAATAGCTCTCTTTCCATCTGGAAAAAAGAGAGTGAGTGAGTGCACGGCTTTTAAAATAATCTGAATTATTCAAATGTACGAATGTGTAATTTTTAACATCAGAGAGGTTGGTTAATGTATGCAGGTAATGGAGGCTTGGGATGTCATAGGAAATGACAAGGTTGTGGGTGTTTGTGTGAGTGTATAGGTGGGTGTGTGGGGGTTCGTATGCAGAGTGTTGTGCGTGACAGAGTCATGCTGGGAAACTGAATTGAGTGTGAGTTGGTCTGTGTGTTGGCACAGAACTGTGTATCTTAAGGTGTGTGTGTGAAACAGAAGTAGAGAAATGTTTAGCCATGTTCCTCAGATTTGGATTGTGTATTTCATTTCAATATGGTTTAACTCACCTTGTAAGTTTTTCTGACACAAATCTGTCCTCTTGTCCGGGCATTAACTGAACCTATCCCCTGGTGACTTGTTCTTGAAGAAATATTAAGTTCCAATATAAATATGAATCCAACTGTACATACTTCAAGAAATGGTTCTGATTATAGATCGGCCATAACACTGTAGTACCTGGAATAACTTTAATAATATATATTTGTTCCATAACAATAATTCTTTACATTTCTTTATTTTACTTTCACATTCAAAGCAGCAGTCAAAGCCTCTTAAAAAAGGTTTAACATGTGAAACTTCCAGAGGCCCTGCTCTGTAAACATGCCTGGAGAACGTGACAGGAGAAGAGTACCAGAGTATAGTTGTGGTCCTCAGACCCCCATTGTGGCTGTCACCTTGTCATTTTGAACTGTCAGAGGATGTTTTGGAAATGGCTCCATCTAAAACAGGACATGATGCTTCATAGATACAGACACACTGCATTAGTGTGCACCATGCGTGCTGGCTATCAGCACACAGCTTGAATGTTGGGCTCCAGCAAGTGTTGGCATAATGACAACAAACAACTGAAACCTTGTATCACCAGTATTGGTTTTTTATTATAGACGCAACTGCTGGCTCTTAAATAAAAAAGTATTCACGAAACACAATGTATTTATGTATGTCAATATTTAAAAAATTGTTCGCATACAACTGACAATATAATTACATTTTTATTCACATCTTGATCAGGCTGCCTATATGTATGATAACATCATACATTGAATGCACATAATAACATTAATAATAATACTACAAATATAATTTGCTTTTTCTTTCATTTCCACATGACTGATGTCATCTGTGTCAAACACAGATATTAGCAGAAATGACACTGCTTAGTTTTCTGGCTCCAGCTCGATGACACATGACAGATAACCATAGACAGACAGATATGGGGGCTAGCTTGTTGGCTAGTTCCAACATCTGTGACAGGTGTCAGCTCCTGTTTACCTCTGCCTCTGCAGCCATGTGACACATGGACAGACGGGGCTGCCAACGTTTGCCAAAAATGATCATCTATGGGTCAATGGTTCCTTTAGGTTTGGTGTTCAAATTTAAGTTTAGTAGCAACATCGGAATTACACCTTGGAATAAATTGCCGGAAAGGTAAATGAACCCTGTGGGGACAGCGTCTTTCCCAGCAGCAAGAGCCATAGTAAAGAGACGCAGAGGAGCAGAGATTGAAATATTGATGGCAGCACATTGATCATAGTTAAGTCACTACCATCAAAGTGCCGTCTATTGGAAAGACCATGTGGAAAACTGCTGAGCATGCAAGCACTAACACGGACTTCCTGTGTGTGTGTGTGTGTGTGTGTGTGTGTGTGTGTGTGTGTGTGTGTGTGTGTGTGTGTGTGTGTGTGTGTGTGTGTGTGTGTGTGTGTGGTGTGTGTGTGTGTGTGTGTGTGTGTGTGTGTGTGTGTGTGTGTGTGTGTGTGTGTGTGTGTGTGTGTGTGTGTGTGTGTGTGTGTGTGTGTGTGTGTGTGTGTGTGTGTGTGTGTGTGTGTGTGTGTGTGTGTGTGTGTGTGTGTGTGTGTGTGTGTGTGTGTGTGTTCAAATTCATTACCCTCTGGGAAAGCTCTCATAGAGAAGCTAAAAATTGATTTTCTGATTCTCCTCCAAGCCGATAAATTGCTTATATTTTTCACTCTAACTGAAGTTTCTCCATGTCCTGACGCTCATGTCCTGAGAAATGGTTCAGACTTCAGCAACAGTTTTTCATAATCTCGCTGTTTTGTAGCCAATAAACTCAAAGCAGACTTCAGTCACACACACACACACACACACACACACACACACACACACACACACACACACACACACACACACACACACACACACACACACACACACACAGTTCAAGCATATGTCACCACTACCCAAACATCAAGAAATTATACGTTACTAAAATTAATTTGTTTAAATATTACCGCGGTGCTTATTGACACTTATTCATATTTCGTTTTAGCTCTGCAGGTGAAACACAACACTGAAAATGTTAAGGACTTTGTTTCCACATGTACAACCCAAACTTAACCATAACAGAATTTGTAAAAATAATTTGTGAAGGACACAATGCCGGTGTATTGCTTCAGTAGTCAGTTTCAGGCTGGAGCCACACAAGGACGATAACGCAAACGGACCGCAATCGTTATCAAAAAAGTATTCCGTCCACACGCAACAGGCACCAGAAACGTGTCCGTTCACACGAGACCGCTCGAAAGCGCTGGAGACGCTGTAGTACATATGCCAGGCCTGTAAGTGGCACTGTAGTCTTCCACAAAAGCAGCGAAGAAGACTTCCCGCGCATGGTTGCCATGGTTGCCCTTCTGTTTATTCTCTGCTGTGGACGCTCTGGCTCTTTTTCTCCCTCCCCGAGGCAAGCGCTGTAAATCTCCCCGGTAGTCCACCAGCAGATGAAAAACACCCACCTCTCCGCCTCTTCCAAGGGACGAGGGGACCGTGCAGCAGAGTTTCAGTTCGATTTTTTTTCGCCGGTCAACATGTCCGTTAAAGTTTAAATCTTCCGGACAAAATTTGAAAAGTGCCGGTCAAAGGTCTTCTTTGTTATATATTGAGCTTTAAAACAAATGAATAACAACTCTATTACCTCATTCACACCAACGCAACTCCGGTTCAAGCTAGAGCTTTTCAGGTTCAGAACCGGTTCTTCGGTTTAGCTCCGGCTCTTTTCACACCGCCCAGAGTCCGACTGGTGCTGCGTCATCGTTTGCGTCATGACGTAACCGTTTGCGTGCCTGCTTCATAAAGCCAAACTGCGCGGAAACCCCTCACAGCTCACACCGACAACAACAACAATGGCCGATTGTGCTCCAGCTTCCTCTGTACCTCTTCGGAAGACCAGATTCCCAGTAGGTAGCTGGTCTCTTCAGTGGACCACTGCTGCTTGTTAAGTTTCTCCATCGTTGTGTACAGACTGGATATAACACTGGCTTTTTGTTGTTGTTCAGGAGTTTTTCTTGCTCTGAAACGTACATAGTACATATGGAAATATTGCCCTTAAAATTGTGTATTGTCCATTTAGCTCACAACATGGTCCACAGATGTATCCTCTATGCTTGCTTGTTGCATCCATGTAATATGTATCACGGTAGCGAAACTGCCAGTGTTTGTTATAGCGGTGATATACCATACCACAGCAGGTTAGTGTAGGTGCTGCAATTCAAGTTGCTGGGGAGTGATGGAAAACCTGTATACAGGGTTCATTTTTCATTCAAGGTAGCAACGATTGAGACACAGAAGAAAATCCTTCAATTTGTGCTCTTTTCCACCTGCCTGTGTGCTTCTTAGTGATTGTGTCTGATATCTCTCTCTGGCCTTGTCACTTGGCCGTTTGGTTCCCGCTATGTCTGGCTATAAACACACTCACACTCACACACACACGCACACACACAAACAAACAACACACACAATTTCCTCAGGCACTCTGCTCGGGCTAGGTTTGGACAACCCAGCTGCAGTCTCACCTCTAAAGGCCCAGACACACCAAACTGACACCAAAGAACACGTCCCGACAGAACACGACTGTTGTGTCGCCTCACGTCTCCTTGGCCAACAGTCGCACTGGAACACACCGCAAAGACTTCAGCCGACGGCAAAGTAAGACGTACGAACTGTGCATGCGTGAGTGGCAATAACTCTCCTTACCAGCAGGCGGCGGTAGTGTGTATTCGTCATTCAAAAGAGGCAACAACCGGAAGACAGACTGCGTGATACACCGAGAGAAGAAGAACAGACTGCGTGATATAAACAAACAACAAATAGCGTGTGCGTTGGTCTTCGGTTTCTTCATTCCAGATCGCTATGATGAAAAATAAACTCTTGCGTCCAGCTGAGATGAAAATGAAAAAGAATAGCCGTCTGTGTGTGCCTTCTTAATCGTTTGTTTGGGTCCCTCACTTCCGTTTCGCTTCTCATGCACTGATTCGCTAGCTGAACAGCCAATCAGAGTGATTTATTTGACCGACGAATCGGTAGGTTTTCGGCCAAAAAGGTGTCGGCACGGCCGAAAAGACACGGCGGTGCAGGACACACCAATCTGAGTAGGGGCGACACGACGCTCATCGACGGCCAGACATCTATCGACAACTGAAATCGGCCCGGTGTGTCTGGGCCTTAACACTACTCATTATGCATGGCCATGATGCTGTTTGTGTGTATTCTTAGTTTAAGTCAACTCACTCACTGGTGGGACAAAATACACTAAATAAAAGAGAGTTGTTTTTATTATTTTTGTCTTCATACTTATACCATAATACTTATATTTTCTTGGTCTCTTTCTCTTAAAGTTCAACTAAACTGCTGTGGTCGTCCTTCATTTTATTCTCTGCCTCTGTCTTCTTGTTTGACCTCTTTTCAGTCTCTCCATAGGCTAGACAAAAAGGCAGCAGAGGATGGTGTGTGTGCATGCGTGTGTGTGTTTGTGCGCGTGTACCGTCTTGTCCTGTGATTTAGTGCCAAGCTGGCAGCAGAGACTAGTGAATAGGGGGCCCCTTTCACACAAAGGAGGAGCATGGAATACACACACACACACACACACACACACACACACACACACACACACACACACACACACACACACACACACACACACACACACACACACGCCAGACTGCGGGCCACCAACTACACACCTGGCATGCTGCTATTATGTCACCAGAGTGTGTGTGTGTGTGTGTGTGTGTGCGATTGTGTAAGTCCAGCAGACACCATCTGCTCTGTCCTCTGTGAACTTGTGTCCACACCTCTCTTCCCTCCCTACTCTACCTCGTTATATCAAAATATACTAAAGCCTTTGATAAATACCATACTTTGTAGTACTACTGTATTTCTGCCATATTTCCGCTGTGTTGCTCTTTTAACCATTAGTGCTTCTAAGTGTTCTACATAGTTTACTGCTCCAGTATATCTTTAGCTGTATTCATAGTTTTAGTAGTGTTTAATCTAACATTTGTAGTCTGTTTACCATAGTGCTGTTGTTGCAATGCACCCCTTTACTGCCCTGTGCTCTTTATTACTGTACACACTCTTTACTACAGTATAAGGGGGGCAAATCCAACATTGGAAAGTAATAGCATATGATATAAAGAAGAAATTATAAGAGCTGAAGAACTGCTAAAGTGGACCTGAGCAACACATCAGGATGCTTTAGGACGTTTTTTTAGCCACTGAACGAAAGACCGTTAAGTCTTAATATAAGTTCAAGTTAAACATCCTTATTCCCTATCTTACTTTCCTATTTTTACAAATGTTTTTGTTCTTCTGGCTTCTCTTTTTCACATGTTTTTTATTGTCTTTTCTCTAACATAAAGGTCATTTGTACAGTACTACCCTATATTCTTGCCGCACAACCGTGTGTGGGGGAGGGGAGAGCAGTTCCACCTTCAGTCAACAGGTGGCAGTAGGACACTTAGATTCACAGCAGCACCATGTGCTCAGCTCAAGGGCCTTGTTATTGTCTGTAAGGCTAACACACTCGCAGTCTCTCACACACACACACACGGCTTGTGCCTGTTAAAATGTTTAACTGCTGTAAGTCCTCTGACTCACATTTGGCTTTTTAGTTCTTCCTCCCAAAACACCACTGTGTATGTGTTCCCTTTCCCAAGCTGTTGAGCACACTACTGCTCTGTTGTTTACATACCAACTTCCTCCTTGTTAGTCCGTGCGAAACAAAAGATACAAAATAAATTACACCCTCTTGTTTGTTACCGTAGCCTAGTAAATATTTATATTTATTGCCTACTCAAAGGTCTCTCCTTCAATACTCCAACAAAAAAAGGTTATATGTATCACGTTTTGTACCCTTTACAACCTACCCATGTTTTTCTTGTTATTTATTTTTCTCTACTTTTTCTTACCTATCTTATCTTACAGCACTGTATCTTGAGTGCTTTTCACAATATAAAGTTTGGAACCAATTTATCTTAAAGCAAGAATAAAGGAATGTGACATATCACTGAGTACTATACTCAACTTCCTCGTTTCTTCGTTGTCTCTTGATCTGAAATATCTTTTTCAGTATTCTTATTTTTTCTTTAACATATATTGTTTTTATATCCTCCTGGAAAACAGTGAAGCCTTTGGGCTCTGCCCTGACTAGTTCATAACCTGGAACTCTATTGAAGATAACTACATTAGTACAAGGTTGTTTCCATAAGTCCTCATGAGTCACGATAGGCACACACCAGTGTGCATTGGAGGGAAAAAACAGTGACTAGTGGCTCATGTCTTTAAGTTTGCGTCTGCTTTGAAGTCTAGACTTGAAGCTTGGGAGCTTGGACGATGATAGATTGATTGGGTCGTTTAATCTACCCAGTCCCTTGTTTGAACCCTTTCAGCTTTTTGGCAGGTTCACACACCACATACAGAACAGCAAGAACTAGATAATAAAAGTAAATTACTAAGTGGCTCATAATAGCACAGTACTCTCTGACCGTGTTAATTATGGCAATTAATATATCCACATTTGAATCTAGTTTGATGTGTTCAAATTCTAAACACTGTCCCTTAAACTCTAATCTTTATTAAAGCAGCATTTACTGTTTTTTTGGCCACTTGGGGGCAGCAGAGCAAGCTGTAAACGCAATATTAACAAAGTATCACCTTATAAAATTGTTAGGCTAAATCTATAAGTAAACAATTGCCAGTTTACACACCAAAACTTTTTCTTTGTTGCAATATTTAGGCCCACTGTCCTTTTTTATCTAGTTTTTGACAAACTGACCAAAACTTTGTTTGTCTGCTGTTTGGCAATAGGTACCTTCAGTTAAAAAACAGCTGCCTGCAGTATCTGAAAAGAACCCTGATTAGAGCAGTGAAGGAAAACATCAAGGTTGCGTGCCAGAAAAACTAAACAATAAGGGGAAAGGCAGTCATGCCAGTTTCCTTAGGTGGGTTGTTGATTGGGTATCCCCTGTCAAATGTTGTGTAAACTGAAATATATAAGTTGATTCTTTAGTTCACAAACCTATAAAACAATGGACAGAGCTTTCCAAATGTTTTTCAGAGTCCTTTTGTTGTCGTTATCAGTAACAGCCTGTATTTGGAGTAATTGTGTACTACAGACATTTAGATTATTTAGAATCACTATTAATTTGGTTAAAGAAAAATACATTTAAATGTAATTATAATAGTTTGAATTGCAAGCAAAAGGTGAATTCATTCTCTCTATTCTCAGTTTCCTAAGGTACTGGCCTCCATTTGTTTTCACATACACATCCCATGTTCACCCACTTAACACACACTCCATAATTAGTTGGTTATTCTACCTGTAATTAACTTGAACCTCACATCAATGTTGTGATCAACACTACTCATTACCTGTAAAAGAGAGATGAAACAAAAGAGGGAGACTAATGAAAGCCTACGGAGTGAGACTGAAAGAGAATATGAAATTAACAACTGTTGTATATTTCTTAAAATATATTGTGAATAAATCATATTATGGAGCCAAATCAGATTTTTACTGACTTGAACAAATAGTTATCTTTTTAAAGTTGTTTTCTAACCTTGTTTTTCACAAGGATAGCCTCTTGAGAAAGTATGGAGAGAGAGAAATGGAAAGTCAAGAAGATATTGAGATTATTTACACTGCCCCACTTTCTGCTGTTTGTTTGCATTCCTGTCTGAATCCATGCATCTCCATGATATTTCTGTCCTTCTGTCAATACTGTTCCAAGTGTTTCCTCTGACTCATTCCTAGATCTTTGAACTCCTACAAAGATAGCTACAAGGTCACATTGCACCTATTACATATCTATATGTTCAGCCAAACCTTAAATAACCAAGGGGATTAGAAGTTTGATTCAGGCAGATTTCTGAAAAAAACTTTTGAACACAGATGGTTGAGACCTCTGTTTGATCAAATCTGAATGGTCCAGACTTTTACGACATTATAACAGATATAAAAAATTAACTTTTAATGATTTGCTTTTCAAACTGAATTTGGAGTTTTTGTTAATACTTGCCATCTCCCAGATAATAACGTTAGCAGCTATTTCAATCAATAACAGTGGGCTTCCCTGGTAATTGTGCAAGCACAGAGAGGGTGTTCCCCATTGCTAGGGACTCCATTAGTAATAGTAGAGGCACAGTTGGGCACCTAAACCCCTGCTTTTACAAAATACATGTTATACATACTTTTATTTCACAATTCTCATACAAACAGAAGACCTTTACATGATTATGAATTACTGCTGTTGCCTATTCCTAAAGAAAGGAACTGTTTACTCCCACACACCTATTACAGCTTTTTTTATGCAGCACACTGTGACATTCATCTCAACCAGTTAGTTGTTCTGTTTTATAATTCAGTGAACAGTTCCACACATTATGAATTGGAGTAAGAGCCTCAATATAGTTCCTATTTTATGTTTATTGAATCAATAGTTAATTCTAAATCTCATCTGGATAACAACAATCAAAATCACAAGATCACTATATATTACCACCCCTGCAAATTCATTTTTAGTTAGGTACCTGTCCTTTTAGATAGTCCTAATCTTTTTTTTGTCTTGACTAGGAAAAATCACCCAAGTCCTCTGAGTACAATTTACAGTACTGACGGTGTTTGTGTGTGTGTTTGTGTGTTTGTCCCCCTGTGGTATATATTTTGATACCATCAGGGGGTCTATTCACACCCGCTGCAGGAACCAGTTCTCACATAGTGGACCACCCGCAGCCACAGCCACGAGCCCCTGGTGTTGGGTGACATGAAAGGGCTACGGGGGGGGGGGGGGGGGGCAGCTGATGCACACGCTCACACAGACACTTACATAAATACATACACACTCTCTTTAACACACACACACACAATTGCTCCATGAAATGTTTTGGAAATGCTAGAAACTACTGAATATGTCCTCTAGTAAATATTCCCTCCAACTGTTTTTAGTCCAACTCGCTTTGTGCTGCAGGTTGTACTTGGCATTGGCCCTTGACAAATAAGCGTTGTTTTGTCCCACTGCCGTCTAAAAATAATAATTCTCCATCACATACACAGCTAGATATGCGGTGTATGTGATGGAGATGAGACCAACAGTAGAAGGATGAGATGTGTTTGAGTTTGGAAATGACCTGTTTTGAAAGGAAGGGTGACTACACTGAAAAATTATATTTGCTTTTCCTTGTGGAAACAGTATAGTTTGACAGATGGAAGGTGACTTTGAAAACAATGACACTTCGCCTTCTTCAAAAATTATCTAGGAATTGAATGTGCTTTATGTAACACATTTTAATCATATTTATTTTTGCAGCATGATGGCAAACAAACACACGAACACAATGACCCGCTTTATGGGCGGATTGGATTTATATTATACATCAGTTCAGCTGGATGCCTTACGTTCATTTAATGAGCTTCAAGTTGTATCATTATTTTCAAACTGTGCAGTAGTTTCAAAGTATTGTCATTTAAATTGTATATTACGATCTCATCTGCATTCAAAATACTATCAAAATAAGTCCTACTCATTGTGTATATGCTGTCTGCAGTGTTATAAGATGCAGGTTCATGCACATTATGCAAATCTCTTCAGTGGGTGGGTAGCTGGCATTGCCAACCAAACCAAGCAGATGTAGGGTGACTACATGGTCTACTCTACAGCCTGGATTGACTTTGTTTTTGATGGGGAAGAGAAACAGATTGTACCAGGCCTTACCTAAGGATAAAGAGCTCTTTATTTTCAGTTGAACATTCTAAGACTGGTCGGAACTAACTTTCAAATTGTACAAAACAATTTTCTGTGAAAACTTTATTACAGTTTATTTTTCTAGCTTGCGTCTCCTTAGCACATCAGTAACTCTAATGTCTTTTCTCAATTCCTCTTTCCACTTTCTATATGTGTAAACACTGTGTACTTTGTTTGCTGCAGTCAGCAGTGTCCAAAGGTAAGAGTGAAATAGAAAAATTGAATTTTTTTTTTACGATCATCTATTTAAAAGAGATTAACAATCTATAAAGATTAAGCAAGCAAAGACCAGTTATTATCAGTACATTATACTCAGAACTTGGGTCACTTATTCTTGCTAAGCCCCAGGATAGACAAATAGAAAAAGGTCTGAATCAAGTCTAAGAAGCTGTTGATTTCCACAACACATGAACACACCACATAACTACTTTCAGCTGAGCAGCTTTGGACAGGCTGTAACATTTATATGTTCTCAAACACAAGGGATAAAACATGCACAAACATGGCTATGTTGTTTATGAAATATGCATGAGAGGAGAATAGGAAACAACATTAATTGTTCTCACCTTTAATATGAGGTGAAATTGCAAGTTGACAGCATTAGTCCATGGTTACACAATATGTAGGGGAGAAAAACTGATTTAGTGAGTTAGTATGGACAAAAGAAAAGTTCAGTGCAGAGAAACTCAATGACATATTACATGAGATTGGCTTCTTTTTTTAAAATTATAAATAACTTTTCTGTCCTATTTTATTACCACTTAAACCTTGAATGTCAATCCTTATTTGTGAGTTCAGGATTATATGTCTGCATATTTTAGATCATTGTTTTACTGTTTCATGGAGTAAAGACTATGGCACATTATTTTTTGTGGGCGGTATATCATTAGGAATTTAAAGCAGTTTCCTCTTTGACACGGCACTGACATTACGGACAGGATAGATGTAGAAAGTTCACATATGGAGCTGAGCGTGAAATACTCAACTGCAAAACACAGAGTCCAGTTAAAGAGGGAACAGTACTGAGAAGGGAAGGACGAACAATAATAAACCCAAATGTAAAATAAGTCAATATTTTGGCTTGTTAAATCCATTGCACCTTTTAAGTGCTGGCCATTCAGTGTCAAATCGACACATACATTTATTAAAAAGAGAATACATAGTTATTTCAGAGGAAAGCAGATTGGTGCTGTGCAAACCAGTCGGTTACAAGTCGGTACATGTTTGGTACATGTCAGGACATGTCTTCAGCAGGCATCTCTGCGTCTGCCTCTGTCTGTCTGTATGCTTCCTGCTGAATATGGCACTTTGCTTTAGTCAATCCTGTGCTTTTAGGATATTTCCTGTTTGATCAAATATTGGCACAGTAATAACAATTGATATGCCTCCATTTTCTATGGGAAAATGTCTTCATCAAAATGAGGCAGTTTTATAGTTGAACTTGCTGTACTGACAACTTAAACATTCTCAAATTTCACAAATTTGACACTAGTTTTCAGTTGAACTTTTATTAACAGAGCTTATGGAAAAAGGTAAAGCTCTGTTTACTTGTGTTTGTATATGTTGCTCTGTGTGTGTGTGTGTGTGTGTGTGTGTGTGTGGGATTGTGCTGACACTTTTCTCTCTAGCCTCAGTGAATGTCACTCCCGGTCTTCAGCTGAAGAAGCCGTTGAGTGTTTCTGCTTGACTGGATGGCCTGTCGCCACATCTGTCACTTTGCAGCAGACCCTATGCCTGATTCCCTTCAACCCCCATTGCTGTGTGTGTGTGTAGATGTGTATGTGTGTGTGTGTGTTAGGGGCAGGACTCCGCTATGCGTAGAAGCCCAGTGCCTAGTAGCTACACTCGTGTGTGTGCATCCCTTTGCTCTTTAGCTTTTGTTTCTGCAGGAGTAGCCTTAACTGTCATGAGAGATCCGTCTGGGAATAATGTGTGGAGAAGCGGCGCGCACAGGCTCAAAACTTAAATGATATATGGTAGTGGCAAGGATCAGTAGAAAGAAAACACCGGCACACACAGATATAGGGTGTTCTTGGTTATTAAGGCCACAAAACAAACTGCCATAATAAACGAGACGAACCTTTATCTGTGAGTGCCGATGTGATGTTTCTATAGATCCATCCTAAACGCATCCTATTGTGCACACCTGCACTCATGCAGCCTTAAGAGCTTCTTCGTTGAATGAGAGAGAGGAGGAGAAGATTGTGGTCCATCACTCACTAAAGATGTTTGATAATCAGCACACATATCTGTGCCCTTTTGGCCAATCTGGAGCCCCTCTCGTGGCCATGAAGAATGCATGTGAGAGGATGATGGTGTGTTCAGGTACCTGAGAGTGACAAACATTCCATTTATTGTGAATTATGTGTGTCTTTGTAGCTGTCATAAATCAATAAGAACAGCTTCTAAAAGCTCTCAGCTCTTTCTATATTACATCTCACTCCTTTTCCCTGTCCTGTTCCTCTTCTTCCTCCCTCTACCTCTCTCTTCAGGAGAAACGTTTCTGTATATCTTTATCTCTGATCTCTGTGCAGAATTTCCATGTAGCATCATTTCTGACTGAACCGGTTCCACACATTATTTTGTTTGCATATTCATGAGTTTCGGGGATATACTGTAAACTCATCAATAATTGACCTGCACTACAAGTATTTTACATTTAAAATGGGACAGTTTTGACTGGCAAGTGTATTCAATTATACAAGCTCTGGGATAACTCCTCCAGCAGTGTGCGGGGCTTAAGCCGAGTATTATGTTACTGACAACAATCAGATCTTTTCTCGTGCAGTCTCCAGTGTCATAGGGTTTGTATGGGAAAGAGCTGTTGCTATTTGGAGTCAAATATGACTGCATTACTTGAAAAGAGGAAGGTAGAGAGAGTGGCTGGGCAGATTGGGATCAGTAGCCCTGCTGCAGTTGGCCTATCTGTTCCTCAGCTTGTTAACTTAGTAAACAAACCACAGTCATTAGTCTAAAGCTTTAATACAGACATTACACCATGTGTTTACATCAAAAACACTAATATTTACATAATAAGATAATGTTTACAGAGCCACTGACTGAATTAAAGCACACTGCATTTCCAAATACAGTTATAAACACACACAATATATTATAGGCTCACTAACTTAATTTACACACACACGCATGCAGTGTGGGTTATAAATTCGGCTTTCTACAGTAAATAATTCCACACACACACACACACACACACACACACACACACACACACACACACACACACTGGCTAAGTGAATTAACAAACACAAACAGGATGCCTGCTGGTGGGTCATGAATATATTAGCATAAATACTGACCAGACGTATTATTATTTATCAAATTAGTGGCTGCATAAGCTCACAGGCGAGTACACACACACACACACACACACACACACACACACACACACACACACACACACACACACACACACACACACACACACACACACACACACACACACACACACACACACACACACCATGTAAAGAAATTAGGTCAACGGCCTTGAATTAGAAAGAGTGAAACCTTATTATGTCTGATTAATAACGCAACCGTAGCACTTTATGTGTGTGTCTATGTGCAAATATTGGTGGTCATAGATTTTAGTGTGTGTGTGTGTGTCCACTGCCTTGACTTCTTTGACAGCTGATATTAACCATTACCACCTCAATGACTTTTTAATAGGAACTCATTTCCATATGTAATCTCCAATGTTGAAGTGTGTGTGTGTGCGTGTATGTGTTACGCCCTTAGTGCCTTGCAGTTCTTGGGGTCTCTGAAGCATACAGAAATGAGATCTGCCCCCTATAGCCTCCTTTGACACTAACCCCCCCCGTCCCCCCACCCTCTGTGTCTCAGTCTCCCCGTCCTCTAATCTTCGCTCCCCATCAGCCATTCATCTCCCTCTCGGCTCAACTCATGTGCTTTTAATGACGTACAGTACAAGTTCATTATCTTGATAGACGAACATTGGGTCAAATCTCCAGACGGTATGAATAATCCCTGTTTGATAGATAACCTCTGCTTTGTACAATGATATAATTCACAGTAACATACTGACATATTTTTTTTTTAACCGCTTAAAATATATGATTTTGGGGTAGATTGTCAGGCGATAACATAGCAACAGTTTAAATTAGTTGATTTGCTCGATATATAACGAATGAATTTGACCTTTTGTAACAACTGCATCTTTTACTCCACTCTCCAATTCAATTGCATTCATTGCTTGTTAAGTGACACTAATGAGAGCATTTCTTAATGAGAGCAGATAACAAGGCCTGTTGATTGCTAACACAATCACTAATAACATTAGTCTCACTCCTGAAAGAATCCTAGGTAAAGAGCACAGTCTATTACACGTATCTCCTGTTAGGTATATTTCTCCCTATCCTTCATTCTTATTTTTCCTTTGTTTTTTTGGGGTTTATTGATTTGTAGTTTGCAAAAAACAAAAAATATTAACGCTACACACTCTTATTTAATTTTTTTAATTTTTTTAATTGAGCCATAGCAGGACAGGAAACAGTAGTATGAACCATTTTACCATCAGATAAAAGCTGAATAGATATTTGCAGCAGGTGCATGAGGAATCAGGGTGGGGGTTAGTTCAGGCACACTTACACTCTTTCCTTACTTAATTACACACAGTTAATATACTCATTTCATCTTTATTACATATAGATAGTCAGACTGAGACTGCAAAAATCACTTCAAGAGCAGCAGTTGTGTAATGTCTGTGTGTGTTTTTCTCTGTAATTCCTCCGAGTTTACAGGAAGTTCCAGGGGCTTGCATCACTGTGGGCAGTTAAAGGGCTCTTTTTGCTCTCTACAGACTTCTTTTCTCATATATACAGCAGCTTTAGAAGCTTCACAAGATGCTTCCTCTTTGACAACACACACACACACACACACATACACATACACATACACATACACACAGAAAAGATAAAAGAGAGGAAACAACTTCTCTTTCAATTATTCCCTACACATTCACGCACGCACACACGCACACGCACACACACGCAGTACATTGAAGCCCTCTGCCAATTACTTTTGATATATTTATACTGTTCGTCCGACCCATATATACTATGGCATATTTTTCTTATGTACTACATACATTCCATGTGCACGTACACGCACACATATAAGCTTTGATCTATCCAGACATCCTATCTCATGCACAGGCGTGCACAGAAGGTCACGCTTGGAGTTCAGAAACTATGTGAAAGTAGGTTAAAGCTGACATGTTGTTGTTTAAGGGATTGTGTAGGCAGTTCATTAAAGCCATGCCTGTGCATCCACATGTGTGCATAGACACTTACATGTGCCTGTGCCGATGTGCATGCACACATCGTGTATTTAGAAACCATGCCTGAGAGACAGAATATTTGCATATGCAAGTATGTGTGTTGGGTTAATCCGTGATGATGATGCTACCTGCCAAGGCGCCCACGCGCCACATCAACAGTTGTTGCTCTAAATTAAGCTGCTTAATTACTGCAATTAAACTCTGTGTGCGGTGTTTGTGCTTGGGTTATAGTGTGTAAACGTGTGAGAATATGTGTCAGGAATTGAAGGAGGACTTGTCTCCGTGTATTAATATGCTGCTACTTATGTGAAAAATGTTTATTTCCTACATGCCTGTGGATTAAAGATTAGAAAAGTTCAAGCATTTCAGCAAGAGGTGTTGAATTCAAAGAAGAAGGGTACGGATCTTTGAGTTTCATCATATTGTACGAGCTTTCATTATTGTTTTGACAGCTTATACCAGCCATGCCTTGCAAGGGTATACAGAAAATGAAAACACCAATATAAACCATGTTCGAGTTCAACTCCATAGTTTTCCTAAACCTGCAGATTCAAACTGTTGGAAGTGTACTTCAGTACAGTTATTCCGGCACGTGGATGATTGGCTAAAATACCATTAACTATTTCTATATTCTTATTGTTCTCCATCAAACCCCTTCTTCTCTTCATCTAACCTCATCTCACACCAATTTGTCATTCTCCATCCAAATCCATTGTTTAATTTACCAAGTTGCTCACAGTTGTTGACAGCCAAAGGAGATTGGCTGCTGGGGGAGAACAGGGGAGGGACTAATGTGAGTGAAGGTCAGACGGGCCTTCGAGCCAATGGGTCTGTATGTTGCATGGTTAATATGTAGATTAGGTGTGTGTGTGTTCTCTACATGTGATGAGAAAATTCATTATTTCTTGGAAAGACTTTGGTTTAAATGATTATGGTATATATGAAAGCACAGAGTAGAGTGTGCATGTGGCACGGTGGAAAGCTCATCCCTTCAGGAGTTTCTTAATTTGTTGTCAGATACATATTCATGTTTGGAAAGTGAATTGATTGCTCCGAGCAGAAGATGATGAATGCCTGTGTCTCAGTTGTTCATGTTTGAAGGGTTTGTGTTGATGCTGACCTGCAGCAGGCAGTGTAAGTCACCCAGTAGTTTATAGTCTTTTTAGTCTTTTTAAATGTTAGATTTTTCAGTGACCTGATTTTGAATTACTGAAACATGGCACCTTATTTATAACTCTTGCATCTAATTAGTACTAAAATATAAAAAAAAACCTTATATGTGATAATGTTATAGATGTGTGTTGGGGCACATTTATATTCTGATTAACTATTTGTTAAAGAAAGTCAAAAGCGCCCAAACCTTGGCAGAGATTTCCAAAGGCATGGTAGGTCCAGAGACGGCACTGATTTGTGTTTTTTCCCCCCCTTTAATTGATATTTTCACATATAAAGTATTTTAAGTTTTTGAAACAAATTTACTAAAGTGTTTTATCAAACATTATATGTTGGTCATTATACCCATTTAAAACGTGTTCCCTTTCCAGGTCGAACTATTGGTTATGTCAGTTTGTAAACCTGCTTGTATTTCAATGAACGACAGGAAAAGCTTAAACGTGTGCTACCTGGAAACATGTAAAATGCTGGATATGTGGTGAAGTTTAAAACTGATTAGTACCACTGAAAACATGGAGCAGTGCAACCTCCTGTGCTGATCTACAGTAGCAGAATATGGGGTCTATATTTTGTGTTGGGTTAAAGTCTAAAAATACAATTTGAAAAAAGAGCTTTAACAATGTTTGTTTGTTTGTAGCCTTTATTTATCCAGGTTAAAAAATCCCATTGAGATCAACGATCTCTTTTACAAGGGAGACCTGTGGCACATTTAGTTACACATATAAAAACAAACAGAAAACAAAAGGACATCACAACATAATTACAGGGGTATACATTAGCAACCTATTTACATTTACAGGTATCCAATAACATTTCATCCAGCCGTGTTTTAAAACAATGCAAGGGAATCAAAATGCTCACTTTCAATACTTTTTGCATGGTGTTCCAAGCCAGAGGAGCAGCGCACATAAAAGCTTTAGCACCTAAAACAGTCCTAGCACTTGGCACATGTAATAAAAACACATCCTGTGATCTCAGGCAATAGGTACTTGCCACTTTCCGTGAGATCAAAGAGCAGATATAAGAAGGTAGTTTACCCAGCATGGCTTTGTAGATGAACATGTACCAATGACTGAGCCTCCGACCAGTAAGTGAAGGCAGACCTGCCTTGGCATACAGGGTACAGTGATGAGTAAGTACTTTACAGTTAGTAACAAATCTCAGAGCACTGTGATAGGCGGCATCTAACCTTTCCAGGCAATGGGCAGGTGCATTCATATACAACAAATCACCATAGTCTAGCACAGGTAAAAAGGTCACAGTGACTAGCCTTTTCCTGGCTTCAAAAGAGAAACAGGACTTGTTTCTGAAAAAGAAACCTAATCTAACCCTCAGCTTTTTAAGCAGATTAGTGACCTGAAGTTTAAAAGTAAGACAATCATCAAGCCAGATACCAAGGTATTTATAATAGCTAACCACTTGGAGTACTTGTCCTTGCATAGTCACAATATCCAAAGCAGTCTCTGGAGTCTTTTTAGCTTTAGAAAAGAGCATTACTTTGGTTTTCTCAACATTTAAAAGAAGCTTAAGTTCAGAGAGCTGAGTCTGAATAATGTTAAAAACAGACTGTAATTTAACAACCGCCTCCTTAATGGAGGGACCTGCACAGTACATCACAGTGTCATCCGCATAAAAATGCAAAGTAGCTTCATCCACATTTTCACCTAAACTATTGATGTAGATGGAGAATAAAAGTGGACCTAAAACAGAACCTTGAGGAACACCATTAGCAATGTTCAACCACTCAGAAGACAGCCCATCAAAGTGAACACATTGGGACCTTTCAGAGAGGTAGTTCACAAACCACCCCACTGCATGGCTGGATATGCCAATACTGAGTAGCCTCTGCTTTAAGATGTGATGATCGACTGTGTCAAACGCTTTGGAAAGGTCAATAAATAGAGCTGCACAACTCTGCTTTTTATCCAAAATACTTGTAATGTCATTCACAACTTTCATTGTGGCAGTGATGGTGCTATGTTGCTTTCTGAAGCCTGACTGATGTTTAGACAGGATGTCATTGTTACATAAAAACTCCTTTACCTGTTCACTCACTAGGCGTTCAAGAACCTTAGCCAGAACTGACAATTTCGAGATTGGCCTATAGTTATTTAAAACAGTTGCCTCCCCTCCTTTTAGTAGTGGCAGGACATAAGCTGACTTCCATACTTTAGGAATTGTGTTTGTGCTGAGGGAGAGGTTAAAAAGAGTAGTGAGAGGTGGAGCAATAAAATCTGCAGCTATCTTTAAAAAGAAAGGTTCTACGTTGTCCGGGCCGGCCGGTTTCTTAGGATCTAACTTAGATAATGCTTCATGAACAACATTTACAGTAAAAGGAGTAAAACTGAAAGTGTTTTCCAGACCACATTGTTCAGCGTCACAGACTGTGGTGTTCACAGTAGCAGAATTAGTCACAGAATCAAACAGAGAGCCACAGGACACAAAATGCTCATTAAAACAATTTAACATAGTAGCCCTGTCCGATATAGAGCCAGATGCTGTGGTAATGCACGGAGGTAGCTCATTTCGGATCTCACCGGTGGATATCGATTTTATGGCTTTCCAAAATTTCCTAGGATTATTTAGGTTTTCTGTAGTAACTGACAAATAGTACTTCGACTTAGCACTTTTGACATGTGAAGTGAAGCTATTTCTTAGCTGCCTAAAACGCAGCCATTCTACCTCTGAGCCTGATTTCCTAGCCTTTGCCCAGGCCTTGTTTCTCTCATGTAGGAGACTGGACAGTTCAGCAGAAAACCAAGGATTGTCTCGTCCCTTTACTCCAAAAGTACGTAGGGGTGCATGTTTATCTATAATTTCCATAAAACCAAGATAAAAATAAGACCATGCAGTTTCAACATCAGCACACAGATCGATTTTTCCCCAATCAAAACCAAACAGATCATGAACAAAACCCTGCTCCACAAAATGTTTTATGTGTCTCTTAATAATAATACGGGGTTTAACCTTTTGGACCTTAGTGTCCCTAATTGTGGCTACAACACAGTGGTCACTCACATCATTTGCAAATACTCCCACAGATGGGTATTTATAGGGAACTATAGCCGCGTTCACACCAAGTACTTTCCTGTACTTAGTTCCGGCACTAAGAGCCCTGGCGCTTTTAACCCCAGGGTACTTAGTACAGATCGCGTTCACACCGGAGTACTTTTCCCTGAGGGAAGATTACAAGTACAGTAGGTGGCGGTAAGCACCTTAAAGTTGTTTGCAACCCGCTACAAAACAAGAGAAGAAGAAAAACTGATACAGGATCTGTTTAATCGCCATGTCGGTTTTCTTTATTGCACTCTCAAGACATAACATTAAATAGAAATATTTTAAATGTAACTAAAGTGTCAGTTGTACATGTCAGTAAACATTGTCAATATAAAATAAAGTGTCAGTTGTACTATATAATAACAGTAATAACAATATAAAATAAACTCCCAGGTGTAGGGATAGTCTCAGCAGCAAACCCACCTTTATTATATATCTTCCTGAGACCCACTGCATCCGTCTGCCATAAACACTATGCAAACATACATGTTAGTTTTGGCCCATAGTGGACTCCATGTTGTGTTGTGTGAAATGAGGGGGAATTAAAAGTTTAGGTCAAATAATATTTAAAATGATATAAATTGTCATATTTGTGTATGTGCCCCTGCCATTCCCCCACAAGGTTGCAACATTGATGATAAATAAATGACAAATAAAGCTTTGCCAGTTTATAACCGATGAAACATGATGGTATCAGAATAATCACTTGCATGTGATGTATAGGATGCTACACAGGTCACAAAAGATAAAGTGTCAGGAGAAATAAGCTTAATCGCCATGTCGGTTTTCTTTATTGCACTCTCAAGACATAACATTAAATAGAACAATTTTAAATGTAAATAAAGTGTCAGTTGTACATGTCAGTAAACATTATATATAAAATAGTCATAACAGTAATAACAATATAAAATAAACTGTCCCAGGTGTAGGGATATTCTCAGCAGCATGCACACCTTAGTGCAACGTTGTGTGTCGTGTGTCAGTATTTACAAAAACTATACCAAATAAACTGTTATTAAATGCAGTTTGTCGCTCATCCTGCCGCTGCGCCGACGCTTCCTCATGGCGCAGCGCCCACACTTCATCCTGGTGCTGCTGGCGCTCCATCTGCTGCTTGAACACTTCTGCCTGGCGCTCCATCGAGGTGAGCATCTTGTCCTCCGTTTCCTGGGCCTTGGTGAACAGCACCATCTGATCTCCACGCAGCGACTCATTCACCACGGCACGCCGGTCCTCCAACGCCTGGGCGGTGTCAAAGACATTCGCATCCCGTGTCCGCTTTCCTAAGAGGGGAAAATAAGCAATATACAATATACAAGTTTAGTCGCCATGTAGTTTTACAACATACTAGGAATGTGTTTTTTGTATTTTCACAAATAGAATTAAGGTTTCACAAATCTGAAACTGTGTTATAAAGAATGTTTAGACCCTCTGGGATAATCCAGTCCAAATAAATCGGCTATGCAGCGATTTAAGAGGTTCAAACACGGAGGATTGTTCCTTTTTGAAGAGTGCTTCATGTATGCTTGAACTTTGTTTAATGTTGTTGAGGCAAGTTAAACATAAAATATGATGAATATTATGAAATAAACATGATTGTGAACATCAGTTCGATGCGCAACGTTCTTTCAAGACAAAGTTACAGTGTGTGTGTACTGTGTGCTCGGGGCCGGTGTTAGCCTATTATGGCTAGCATGGCTAGCTTGATCTACTGAGCAAATAAAAGTACATCTGAGACCATTATTGTGCAGATTAAAACCCCAGTGCATGTAGTTGATTTTACCTTCGTCGTCATCGTTGGCCACTGAATCCGCCGTTTGTAGTCCTGCCCGAGTTTCTTTATTTTTAGCCGGTGTGCCGTGGGGCTGTGCACATTCCCAGGTCGAGTGAAAGCTACTGAACTGGCTTCAGTGCATTCCCTGGGTCGCGTCCTCTGCGTAGATCTCCAGAAGCGCCGACACCTCCTCATCATTTCTTGATGCTTGCCATAACTGCTTTCAAAAACAAACACAACGCATGGAGCGTTGTGTTTTTGTAGCGAGGAAAAACAATGGCGGCTCTACACAACATTTTCAGAGTTGTACGGGCGTGGTTTGCAATTCGCCCAGCCAATCAGCACTGGGGCACTTTTGGAGAACTTTTCACCCACAGAAAAGTACGCTCTCTGAGTTGGCTCTAAAAATGGGGGTAAAAGTACCCGAGATTAAGTACGATTTTTGGTGTGAACGCGACTCACGGAACTAAAACGCGAAAAGTACGGTGAAAGTACTCCGGTGTGAACGCGGCTATTAGTTAGAATGAGATCAATTAGGGATGATTTATTAGGGGACTTAACGTTAGGGCGAGTAGGACTGTCAACAATCTGAGTAACATTCAGAGAGATACAAAGGTTTTTAAAATCCTCTGATACTGCAGTTAACCAGTCCCAGTTAAAATCTCCAAGTAGCACTATTTCCTTGTAGTCTAGTTGTGATAAAAGTTTTGCTAGTGAAGACAAGGAGTCCTTGACAGCTGAGGGGGGTCTGTAACAGCCCACCACCATGACTTGTTGCCCCTTTGCCACTTCTATATTTAAGGCTAAAAATTCGAATTGCTTACTGACAGATTTGGAGATCAATGTGGTTACACTGTACTTATTCTTAACATAAATGGCAACTCCACCACCTTTATTAGGCCGGTCGGTACGATACACATTATAACCATTTAAGGATATGTCAGAGGCCAAAATAGTTTTATTTAGCCATGTTTCTGATAACACAATGACGTCAGCGTCAGTCGAGCTCGCCCAAATGCGGACAAAATCTAGTTTACCTAACAGACTGCGCACATTCAAGTGGATGAAACCCAACCCAGATCTAGCTTTAAAATCAGCAGGAGTAGCGATCTGACTACTACTACTGGGCGGACCAGGGTTAGGTTGAACATTTCCTGACAGTAATAACAACAAAAAAACCAGGCATCTTTTCCTCTTAATCGACACACACACATTGTCATCTACTTTAGAATCACCGGAAAAGTCTGCGAGAGTTTGATTAGAGCTTAAGAAGCAGTCCTGAAGAACCATCATCGCAGGCAAACAAAAAAGACAAACATATTTTGTCGAGCAGATTGTCTGCGACAAGGTGACCGGTAAATGTTTGTGTAAGACATCCGAACCTTTACAGGGGATGTCCACTGCGGGCGGTAGAACAGACCTGAACCCAGTCGACTTCTCCGGATGACGAGAGAACTTCTCATTGTCCAAAATAGCTAACAGGCATAGCAGAATCACAATAGGGGCCATTTTCCCAGACCAGCACAGCATCCGGATAGGTGCGCAAGCAGGCCCGAAACGTGGAGGCGCTCCGGTCTCTCCGCGATGACCCCGGTGCAAAACCTCCTCAGCACAGCAGGATAGGCGAAGCAGGCCCAGCTCGAGGCGTAGAGGCGCTCCGGTCTCTCCGCGATGTCCCCGGTGAAGATCCTCCTCAGCACAGCAGTACAGGATAGGCGAAGCAGGTCCAGCCCGAAACGTAGAGGCGCTCCGGTCTCTCCGCGATATCCCCGTGGTAAAACCTCCTCGGCACCGTAGAGCACGACAAGTGGAGCAGGTGGATACAGGCCTCCGCTACAGCAGGTGTAAAGCAGGCCGCAGCCCGAGCGCGAAGCCGCTCCGGTCTCTCCGTTACGTCAAAAGAAACGTACACAATACAGCCCCAGACAAGCTCAATGTGTCTGCCTGCTCTCAATAACACTGATAGACGTAGGTGTACGTAGGTGTATGTGTGTGTCCCAATGAAACCAGGATACGATGAAAGTGTGAAAGCGATCCTTTCAGAGAATTGTCAATGACTGTCATCCCCTACCACACATGGATGAACTGTTACAATAATATCATTAAAGGAAAACAATTTCATAGCATCTGTTTAGTTATTGAGTTGAGGTGTGTGTATGCTCAAAGGGATCCAAGCTGTTATAAAATAACGCACATTGGTTGCAGGGGTTAATGTTTACTAGATTTCAGATTATATGCACATAAAGATGATCCTATTACACTGTATTAAATCCTTATTTTCCATGACACAAAGCAACACATAGTTGAACGTGTTGTATACATTAAGCTGCCATAATGCATGAGGGGGCGTGTGTGTGCTTATATTTGAATATATCAGCAGGACCAGCAGATATGTATCCAGATTTCGAAAAACTCAAAATCTACCAGTATTGGCTGACAAATCGGTTTTAGTACTTTGGTCGAAAGTAGAAATGCCAACACAAGTTTTGTGTAGATTGAACCGTGCTTGAACTGCTCCTCTCTCGCTCTCTCTTTCACGCTCCCTCTGCTCCATGGTTGATCTGTAACACGCTTAGCCATGTGTTGACTTGTGTTGTGGAAAATGAGGTTTTAATGCAGTTTAATAGGATCATCTAATCTCAAATCTGTTAAACATTATAGCCTGTGGTAGCCAATCAAAATGCATATCATGCCAAAGAGATTAAGATAAATTGGGAATACTGATTCCATATGAAGGCATAGGAAGGGTAACACAATCCAAATACTTTACAGACAAGGCACAAACAAACAGACACATTGTTAAACATACACTTATGCATATAAATAATAGTTTATTTTTTGGCATACATGATTGAGTATTGTGAAGTCAGTCCTTAAAAAGAAAAAACATGGTGGAATTACTGCTGCTGTGTGTAATACTGTAAAGATGCCCCTTCTCCATCATTTATTTGAGGGGCAGTGCTTTGGGCACACAAACAATCCCAAAACAAGCAGCCAAAACACACACATTAGACATGGCCGAGAGACTAAAATGATCAAATGTGTTTACACTCATTTGGATGATGGTGATGCTTCTTGCTACGAGTGCGATACAAATGTGCTTGTTAAGGAGGAAGGGATGTCATTCTGTAAATGACCTGTGAAGCAAACTGCAGGTTACAGTAAACCATGTGATAGCCATTGACGTCGCGATATCTTAACGTTCGTGCTGTTGAAGCTAAAGCAAGAATATTATATAACAACAAATCACAATGCAATGCAAAAGTAATGAGTCAGTTAACAATTAGAAAATGTAAGTTCATGTCCAAATGTATGTAACTTTAAGTTGTTAAAGTCATGTTTAACATAATGCATAAGTAAGTATATTATAAATATATTATTTAGCCTTTTCTCATATTTATATTACTTTTTGAGGTGAAAAAAAGGTGAGGAAAGTATAAAATGAAAATATAATAATAATGCTTAACCTGGTTATAAAGTCAGTGTTCATTATAGGTTGAGGCATATAAGACAAAAACAAACGGCTGTTATGATAAATAATATAATTGAATTAAAATTCATTCAATATCATTTTGTTATGCGGTGAATATTTGTCATGTTGCTCGAAGATATTTACACAGCTTGACTTTTATTTATGTAAGCACATATTTTTGTATATGCTTTTGAAGGAACCCGAGCCAGAATGTACCAGCTAATAGAAACAAGCATGACATGGAAATGTGTGGTCATGTTGTGCCGCTTGTGTGTCTCATTTATGATTTAAGACCCGTTTACCATTCCAACAGTGGCTTTTACTAAAGCTCCCAATCACCTGAATCAATTGGTTCTGTCATGCTTCTTCAAAGCAACCACTTCAAAGCCCTCATCTCTTCTCTCCTCCCACTCTTCACATCCTTTCATCCAGAGGCGGAGCAGAGACACAGGGCCATAAGACATCATGTATATGTAAACAGTATAATGATATATAGAGGTCTTCCCCAGTATGTGCTGGTGTGATTTTAGGCCCAGGCTCCACGGGAACGCATACAGCAAAACGCATAGGATTAACGCAAACGCAATCGCCAAAAAGCTTCCGTCCACACGCAATATACACCGGATAGTGTCTTGCCACACGAGACAGCTCCGTTTAGATCCAACCGCTGGAAAAGCTGCAGTACATATGCTGAGCCTGTACGTGGCGCTGTAACTTCCTCCACAAAAGCAGCAACTTCCTCCACAAAAGCAGCGAAGAAGAATGGTTGTCATGGCTGCACTTCTGTTTATTCTCCTTGGTGCGGGCCGACGGAACCGGGCAGAGTTTTTCGCCGGTCAACGTGTGTTAAAGTTTAAATCTTCCGGACAAAATTATAAAAGTGCCGGTCAAAGGTCTTCATTGTTATTTATTGAGCTTTAAAACAAATGAATAACGACGATATAATGATATATAATCATCAAATACACGGAGCCTGTCTCTTTTTCCTCTCTTCTGACAGCGTCAGTGTCTGTCTCATGCAGCAGCTGATCCTGTAATGAGTGACCCGACAGTAAAAATAAACATATTTATAACTAGTTTAGGTAGTTTGAGAGGTAATTAAAATAGCTAAGGGTGATGATCTGACTTGAAGTGTGTGTTTTGCTCCCGCTGCATCACAGCGGGAGGAGCTGCGTGTCTCCGTCCTGTCAGATTAGACTTCACTCGCGTTTATGTCCATATCGAGATAAAGATAAATAATCTGAATTCAGTGTACAGTGTACTTTTGCGGGGGTGAGCAGCAGAGGCGGGGAGAGGCGGGGCTATTGCGTCGTCATTATCAGAAAAGGATGACCGTATAGGCGCCCCCGTTGGACCCCCCAGAGAGCTCCGTTCCCAGATCTATCCACCTTTGGACCCGTTCAGTTACGGCGTCGTGTAGCAAAAAGGGCTATACGCAAGAGAAATATGCGGATACAACCCGTTTTCGTTCCCGTGGAGCCTAGGCCTTAAACACTGCCGTTTATAGGCCTTTTAAGCTGGAAACTATTTTGTATGAGTCTTTTATTTCCAAAACGACAACATAGATTTAGTCGGTCGGTCAACATAACCACATAAACATCAACATCCAGTTCGCTTCCACCCTTGTTCTGTTTTGTTTTATCTACTTATTTATTTGTATTCTTCCTTGTTTGCTTGCTAATAGACTTGAAATCATAAGGAAGGACAAAGTGGCAACAATGGCATAGTGAAACATACTTGAAAGGGTTTATTGAAAACACAAAGAGATGCCCAACACTGTAGGTTTGAGAACTTGCCTGGGACAAACTCATGTGTGCACGCACGGACACCCACACACACGCAGACACACACACAAAAACGGACGCACACATTTTCCTACGGATACACGTACAGACTAGGGATGTGCATCTCCATCACTGAGGCCGATACGATGCGCATCTCGATACGATACATTAACGATACATTTGAAACACCAGGCGATGCGATGCGATGCGATGCGATGCGATACGATTCACCCCTGTTGTGATACAGTTCCATACGATTTGATTCAACATTATGCGATTCGGGGCGATACGATGCGATTCAACACGATGCAAAAATAATGATACAATTCAATATGGTACGACAGAGGATTGTGTTTTATTCCTTATATGCAGCAAATCATACATTAACAATATTTGGTTTTCTCTACTAGTACTGCACATTTCATTATGCTGTTTCTTTTTTACCTTAAAAAAACAAACACTTGGACCTTTCACAAACTGGCCTTTTCACAAGTGTAGTAGTGTTCTCTGTCTCCAGAGTAAAGTACAATTGTATAACACCTCACAGTTAAACAATTTAAGGATGCATTGCCCATGATTAACAATGTGCAAATAACAACTACCATAGTGCAATGCCCATACAACTGCCAGCCTGATGTGCTTACCACTCATTCATAGGATAACTCACCAGTGAGCAGAAAGCAGTGGTGTGGTTTCTATATGAACAATAAAGAAAATAACCTTTCACAAACAGGTATTTCATAACTGCTTACAATTGTAAGGAAGACATTTAAACTATTATTGGCAGTCACAGGCTGTTGTAAACTAAACACCACTCTCTCTGACAGAACACCTCACTGAGTGATTGAACTCATATGTCTTACTTTCAGGTTTTTCTTTTCAGCCGCAGACCCCATGTCGCCTCTTTATGTGCGTCGCTAAGTTCCTCGTACTACTTGTGTACTTTAAAGCGGCACGGCATCGTTTACAATTTGCGAGCGATCTTTCAAGTTGTCCGTCTTTCTTGAAAAATCCGAAGTGTTGCCAAACGTTTGATTTGTAGGTATTTTTCGGTGCGCTGTGTTTCTCTTTCTCCTCGACTTCCATGTTTGTTGATAACTGAGACTCTCGGCCTCCGTAGTGGCGAAGCAAAGATCAAAGATCGTCTCTGCTGAGTGCTGACAGGATGAGGGGATATTATATGAATGAATCGTTTTTTACCGATGCAAAGACGCTACAATCGATGCATCGCGAGTTCAACCCAAACTGTAGCCGATGTGCACTCTTTCAACCGGTGCACTCGCATCTTGAACGTTTATGCCGGTGCACCGATGCAAATCGGTGAATCTTAACATCCCTAGTACAGACACATGCACACACACATTTAAACACACAGCAAACAAGTATGTGGCAGATACTTGGAGTAATGATTATTTGATATGTGTGTGACATTTGTCAGACATGCTGATGGTGTTATTCTTGGACAAAGAAAAAAAATGCGGCTTCTACACACACCCAGCTGTTTCCTCCTGTGCCTGTTCTCTCTCTCTCTCTCTCTGTCTATCTCCCCCCCTTACCTATCTATAGCCCCAACCCTGAAAGCTCAGACCTGAAGAGACGCTTAAATTCATCTTTAATATCTTCCTGTCCTGCCCTCTTTCCATCTGCCGTTTATTCCCTCCTCCTGGGACCGTGTTGGTGCTGCTGTGTCAGAGTTCACTGAATGTTATTAGCTTTTAGGGAAAGTGCCCTGCTCTCCTCCCTTGTTTACAACTGCTCCAACATGAACATTCATCATAACGTGACATGGAACAATGGTGAGGTGAAGGGTTGCTGAAACTTGCTGATGGTATATCAAGGGATACAACTTGTAATTATCAGTTAGTATCAGTAAAACTAACACATTTGCAATATACTACTGATATGTTCTTAAATTGTCTCCTTTTGACATCAGTCAGAGGTCAGGGTAAGCTACAGAACAGCGACTAAACAGATACGCTCAGTATCCTGATTGCTTAAGGATACTCCTGCAGAGCACATACTCCCTTTTTGCTAGAGCACCTTGAATTAAAACGATACCTACATTAAAATTGTTGTCTTGACATTATGCTTTCTACTATTTTAACGCATACATTTTGACAATCATTGCACATTTAAAGTACAATATCAAATGGAAATGTTTAGGTTTACACATTTCTCCTAGTGTAAATAATTTGTTTGTAGTAATCTTGCCATGACTGATGCACAGACGCATTTCATCCTGCACCTATGTGACCCCTCTCTCCACTGCACACATACCAAAACCAGAGGAAGCAGCTGTGTAATGTGTATCAGAGCAGATAGTGAAGGGAGAGCACGCTAACATTTCCTGATGAAACGGCCACCTTCTCTCTTTCTGTGGCCAACAATAACTCCATTGGCACACCTAATACAAAAGGGACAGAGAAGCAGGCCATACTGGGCATGTTATTGAGTTTATCTGGACATATAGGTATGACTGTGGCCTTGACTAAACACCAGACACTTTTCCAAAGCATCACCCTGTTCAAAACACAATTAGCACAGGGATCACAAGATGCATTTCCTCGCAGGCAGTACAGAAGCTTGCTCGCTTGGCACCAATATGTGTTTGGAATCACAGGAATGTTGTTTTGAAAGGAACCAATTCAGCTCCTATGCCAATTTATTGCAGGTCTGGCCCTGTATTAGGAGAGCACTTTGCCAACATTATTCTGGGACAGAACTGTTACGTAGGAAGTGATGCTGTTGGTGCAGTGGGTGTAGGAATATTCTCACTCCTGGGATGCAGATGATGCATGCGGGGTTAGACCCTGGCAGATGAATTGGCAAGCTGACATTTGACCTGGGAATTGGCCGTCACCACCCTCCTTCAGGCTAAAAAGATACAACAAATGTGTGACAAGGTAGCAAATCAAACATGGTATGTTGCTAAACAAAGACACTCATTCATTATGACTCAATGGTGGCTGAAGATAACACGTCTCTGCATAAAGCTTGACCTCCAGTGAATATCTCAAGGGGTGAACACTTGATGGGTATCTGTGTCTGTGAAGTGTAACATTGCTAAAACAGAGCCTACATTTAAAGTAAAATACATTGAGTTAATAAATGCTAAAGACCATTTAATGAACAAAGCTATTACTGAGTATCTGAAGAAGGTGAAATATCATTCCATTAACTGCATACTGAAGCAAATGCATTCTTGTATAGTGTGTGAGTGTGGGTGAGTGAGTGCATTCGTGTGTGTAAGCCTTTAGATCTGATCACGTGTGATTGATTGATGTTTCTGATGGTGCATTTAGACCTGGCTGGCTCCAGAAATCATTAGTGCATCTTAATGTCAATGATGATGAGCTTTGGAAACTCTTTCACTCCGGACAATTATACTGTCATCATCTTTAATCTATCTAGCCTATGCATGTCTTTAAAACACAGTTTTTCTCTCTCACTCTCACACACACACACACACACACACACACACACACACACACACACACACACACACACACACACACACACACACACACACACACACACACACACACACACACACACGAACGGTCCAATTAGCCAAACACCATCTTTACTCTCTGAATGACCACATGCATCTTTCTGTCTGTCTCTGCACAGCTAATGATAATGAAGGTTGTGTGGTTTTCTGTGTGTATTTGTTCGTCTGTGTGTACTTCAGATTGTGCCCCCACGAGTGCAAATGTATTTTGTGTGCCTGCATGATATGATATGTCGTAGCACATAACTTAAGCAGACACTCAACCATTTCCAGACCTACAGCCAAATGACAGTTAGATCATTAAGCTCTAGCACTAATTTAGCATGAAGCCAGTAGATCTTCCCCTCTTGCTGTATTTGACCTTCACACTCCTGAAATGCCGATTAGAGGACGGGCATTTTTAATACTTGTCAGTGCCTAGGTTCTGCCAAAGCATTGGTGCATTTAGGCAATGACAACAAGAGACTCATAAAGGTAATGAAATAATAATACTTATGAAAAGCTACTGTGATGGTGGAGTAGTGATGTTGCTTGGGCTGGCCAATGCGGTAAAAGCATGATTAAATATCCTGTATTGATCAGGCCATTCTTATGAAACTGGGAAAATGTTTAATGTATGTATCATAGCTGAAACCTGAAGAAAGCCATGCTCATTATCAATACAAAACAAATTCCTTTTTTTAGAAATGTAGGTAATCAATAAATAAGCTGTGTAAAAAAAGGCTATTTACAAGAGTTAGTTCTTATAACCGATTACACGCTCAAATGAAACATAAATGATTACTATATGGTTTCTTCCAAACAAATGACACGTGCTGCTTGCTTCCAAAAACACTAGGTGTATCTGCAGGTCCAGTTGGATGAGCCATTATCAATTGATAATATACTGGTCAGTTTGTTTATGGAGAAGCATACTGTATGAAAAATCTGTATCACCACTGATAAACCATATCAACTGACTCGCAAGATGTCAGAATACTACAGATCAAGCTAATTTGATATATTTTTCAAAACTATAAAATAACAAAGTTAGATATTAAGCATGTTCAATTCTTGTTTTTCTGTCTCTTTCCAGAGGGAGTGTGTGAGATCTGGTTGACCAGTGAAGACACAGGTGCCTACGGGAGAGACATAGGCACAGACCTGCCCACACTGCTGTGGAGACTGGTGGAGGAGATCCCTGAAGGAGCCATGCTGAGGCTGGGTATGACCAACCCACCGTATATCCTGGAACACCTAGAGGTATGCACAGTACATGTTGACCCATTTCAGCCAGAAGTACCATCAAACAGAATACGTCACCACTGATAAATACAAACTAAAATAATTAGGCACGGCTGAGTTTTGCTTTTTTTTTGTTACCGTTTTGTTCTTGTCCCTTTGGACTTATGTGCTATCCCATTCTTCAAACTAATAATATTGCTTTGCCTAGATTTAATAAACTTAATGCCTGTCTGTTTTGCTTACCAAGCAGTTTAGCTGCAGCGCTCATACTGCACTCATTAGTGCAGTTCATTCTCTTCTCTCCCTAATGAGTCAATTACGGACCATTGTGTCCTCTTTAGCAACCTCATTTTATCAGCCATTATTGTCTTCCCTAATGGAACAATGGACATTGTTTTCTCTTCTCGCTCCCCATTTCTCTTTTTACCCCCCTCTCTCTTTGTATGTTTGTCTCTGTCAGACATGCGTTTTCCATCATTTAAATTACTTTTTTTGTACTTATTGCTTCTTGAAGTGTTAGGGTGACAACATACTATTAGATTGTATCACAATGTTCCACTAAAAATGTACAAAATGCATGCCCAGTCTCTGCTTTTAGTCAACACATAAAGAGAAAAGAGAAAGGAAAACAACTAAACAGAAACTGCTATTTAGAAATTGCGTTACTTTGTCCCAATTATTTTAGAGTTGTCCAAGTTCAGCCTTGACACACACATTGAGCCTAGAGGATAGTAGAACTCTGTGACACGGAGGGTATGGGGACATGGGAGGGTTGAGTGACCACAGCCCATTTGCCCAATTGAAATGAATGTGCAAGAGAAATGACTGAAACCTAAATTTAATTCTGTAATCATATTGTTATTCTGTACAATTATATTGTTATTCTGTACAATTCCATGATTTAGAACTAAACTGAGGGTTGAGTTTTGCTAACGTTGAAGAGGGTTCAATGTTGGTCATTGGATCTGCAGCATATGTGTGTCTGCTCTATGAAAATGGACCTAAATGTAGCTCTTATTTCTCTTGTGTGGTGACATATAATATTTGAACAACTGTCAACATATCATGGCTGAAAAGCACAACACTTATTGTTGCCACCGGACTCAGCAGTATGGCTTTAACTGTGTACATTTGAGGCAACTTAAGCAGATAAGTAGAAAAGGATAATCACAAGAAAAGAGGGAAATTGAATATGACGATTTTATGTGTATGTCAGGGGTTAGCTTCCTCTTTTTTGTCTTTGGTTTATTTGTCACAATCATTTTTAACCATCAAGTAATATCGTTTATCTTCCCTGTTAGGATTCACAGTCTCATATCTGAGGAAAATGGTTTGGAAAGAACAGAATAGGGGACCAAAAAAAAGACTGCTAAGAGGGCTGATATAGGGTTATGGTAACCTATAAAACTACAATGAAACAAAACTTTTAGGTAAAAAAAAGAAGAAGCCAGTCCAGTTCACAACAGATGTACTTTTGATTCCAACAATCTGTAGAGATTTCGAAGTCATAACTAAATGAAATGAGGGCAGAAATTGGGGATGAAGGCCCGGGGATAGAGAAGAGGGCTAAAAAGAACGTGGGAAAGTGCTGTGGGAAGCAGCGATGGTGGTTGTAATTAACCAGGGGTTAATGGAGGTGGCTAATTGTCCCCCACATGTATAGGTAGGGTTTCTGCTTGGCTACATTACAATTAAAAAACCACCCTCCTAATGATAGGGAATAACAATTAACTGATAATTAGAAATATACTAGGACGACACACTAGCGTTGTCTGTGTGTGTGTGTGTGTATGCTAAGAATCATCTCATATGCTACCGGCCTTTTCACTCCTCACGTCCATGCATTGAATTGAATTATATCTTTTTAAGCATTAATTCCTCAGTCAATTAACCTACATAAAGAAGATAAGGGTGCTTTACTTTTACTTATCATTGTCTTTTGTTGCTCCTGTCCCCCATTTACCCTTAATCATATCTTCTCTTTCCACTTCTCCCCTGCCTGCCCCTCTCTACACACCCCCCAACACACACTTTCCCTTTTTTTCTTTCTTCTAGACCTACTTATAAACTTTCCATTCTGGCAATGGTTGTGAGCTCAATCATTAAACAAGAAACCTGCCATATTATTTCCTTTTTACTCTTCCTTGAGTCTGAGGTCTCATTTCTTCATCTTTAATTTTGCCTTTTTGTCCTCTCTGATACTTGTTTTTATTCCCCTTTCTCCTTAAAAGATTGTATTTCTGTAATTCTTCATATTCTTGTTTTCCCTGTTGTAATTCTGTCATCACTTCCCCTACCTTTCAAACTTTAGTTTTTCTCTTTGTAATTACTCTTTTTTCACCTCGTCTTTTTTCTCTCCTCTCCAATTCCTCTCGTGGTGGTGGCAATCACTGAAATAAGAACGGTGTAATGATGATTAAGGCCAAATCTCTGAAGTAGCTTTATCCTTCATCTTAAGTAAAGGCCAAATGATATCCCGCTGTCTCCTCTTTCGGTGAACACCAGTGCTTATATAACAGCGTCATACTGAATGGCTTTGATTGAATCTGAAAAGGCCAAGCAACCTCTCCACTTCCTACTGAAAGATCACCCTCTCTCCCTGAGATCAACACTTTTGCGCTGTCTCCCTCTGTCACACCAGAACACACAATTTCTTCCAACGTGCTGCCGGTCCTTCCTGACAGCCTCATAGCACCATTTGCTGATTGGAGCAGTTAAAGGCCCAATCGCTATCATGGGCCACTTGTCTCTGACATTTTAGTTGATTGCATTGTGCAGTCACTGGACACTTTTACTGGAGTAGTTGCAAGTAAAAAAGCATCTTAGAGTGGTTTTTTTTCTCTCTCGAAATGTTATATTTTTAAACATTTTAAAAGAAATCTCTCCATCCATATAATCGTCTGTCCATTTGCTGATTATACTGTAAATGATTGGCTTGAATGCTGTCACAATGGTAACAGTAGGTCATCCTATATAAGGTGTGTGTGTGTGTGTGTGTGTGTGTGTGTGTGTGTGTGTGTGTGTGTGTGTGGTGTGTGTGTGTGTGTGTGTGTGTGTGTGTGTGTGTGTGTGTGTGTGTGTGTGTGTGTGTGTGTGTGTGTGTGTGTGTGTGTGTGTGTGTGTGTGTGTGTGTGTGTGTGTGTGTGTGTGTGTGTGTGTGTGTGTGTGTGTGTGTGTACCTGTGCACGAGCGATTTTGCGTGGGTGTATGTGTGTGATTGAATCTAGCATGCTAGGAGACTCAGTAAATGAGGTGTGAAAGTAGCCTGCTCGTACGTAGCAATCAGTCAGCCTGGGATGGATGAAATAGCAGTTGTCTATTAACCATCCTCTGCAGAGCTTATTTCAGTTCAACTAGAGATTCATCAGATATGCTGTTCTCATTCAGTAGTCTGATGCGCTAGCTTGATGTAAAACATTTTTTTGCTTGCATCATTCAAAAAGCATCCAAAACAGTCAGGAAAAAAATGCTACATTTAAAGCATTTGTAGGCAAATATGTGTGCTAACCTCTGCGTGGCCTGATATTATTCATACCCAGGACACAAGCATTGACACACATGAATACACACAGTCACTGACAGACACAAACGCATCTCTCACCTTCACACTCCGATATTCACTCTAGCACAGCTGTATGAGCAGACACTCAGACACACCCTCTCAGACCATTTTCATGTTAATGAAGCCTTTGGGAGCCCCTCTACATTAGAGGCCTAATGTAGCATTGTGTGAGGGACCCGGCGACAAATGAATTCTCATAGTAAAGCTATTCTGATGTTCCTCTGAATGATGAGTCCGGACTTACTGCGGTGAATTAATAATTGTCGTGTAATACGACTTCATACAGTCATCATAATAAGGAAGATGCTTAATAGTACAGTATTGGCAATATATTATTTTCCACAAAAAAATCTGATTGCACACAGCACAATACCACGCCATTAAAATGCTACTTCTGCACTTAATTTCCCATTTTACTGTGCAATACACAGGTTCCATCTGCACTCTGTGTGGTACAGCAGGCCTCAGTATACCCTCCAGGGAAAATTGTGTGAAGTGTTTGAAATGTTTAATACCATTGGGAGTTGAGTTTCTCTATCTGCTGCTGAACACAGTTCCCACCGCCTGTGTGTTTGTGTGCGCCAGTGCACACACACGGGGACCCAACGTATTATCCTGGGAACAGCTTGTAGAATCATTTCCTCTCCAGACTCCCCTGGGTGAACCCTGCTAATACTCTAGCGTGGGCTCGTCTGTGAGTGTGTGTGTGAATGCAGCTAGTTGCTACTTATTCTGATTTGGCTTCAGAACATTCACTTGAACCAGACTGTAACCCGTCTGCAGGCTGCCACTCTGGGGAATCTGTCTGTGCCTGTGTGTTGTTGTGATGCAATCACCAACGTGTCCTTATCCAATACCACCATATATGAGGAAGAATGTGACATATACTAATAATGACAAAGAAGAAAGATTTATTCATCTTTTCCCTAATAAGAATTGATGTAAAATGCTTGATTTCAAATGTGTCTGCTTCAGAAATATATTTTTGTTTATAAGTTAAACATTTCTTCCCCAATGTGAGTGGCTCCTCTACATCAAGGTTGATGTTTTGTTTGAAACAATAGTCTGTTGACTTTATTTTGTCATTTTTTAAATGAGTACAAGAAAAAGTATGAGACCGTTTCTCGATGTTCTTGAAATGATTGAATGTTTTGTCAACAGGTGTCTTTTGTTCGGAGCGTCATTATGAAATATGTTTTGTGCAAGCAATTTTTCATCAGTTAATGTAGGATCCAACAGTATTATAATTCTTACACTACCAAAAAGTATAAATGCAGTTGCTGCGAAAAATACATTAATCAATGTGAAAATGTATAGTATATGTAAACATTTGCACACATCTGACATGTTTTGACTACATTACATTGCATTTAGCTGACGCTTTTATCCAAAGCGACTTACAATAAGTGCATTCGACCAAGAAGATACAAACTTGAAGAAAACAGAATCATATAAGTACATTAGGTTTCATAGAGCCAAAACATTTCAAGTGCTACTCAACTGGCTTTAGATAAGCCAGTCCTTTGTTAGTATATAAAAGTGCTTTGTTAGCAGATACTGGAAGCCAGTGAAGGGAGCAGAGGAGTGGTGTGGTGTGGGAACATTTTGAAAGGTTGCAGACCAGACGAGCCGCTGCATTCTGGATGAGCTGCATAGGTCGGATGGCACATGCAGGTAGACCAGCCAGGAGGGAGTTGCAGTAGTCTAGGCGTGAGATGACGAGAGCCTGGACCAGAAGTTGCGTCGCTTTCTGGGTCAGGAGGGGACGTATCCTCCTGATGTTGTAAAGAGTGTATCTGCAGCAGCGGGTTGTAGCAGCGATGTTTGCAGTGAAGGACAGTTTGTTATCTAGGGTCACACCCAGATTCCTTGCAGTCTGAGTCGGGGAAACAACAGAGGGGCCGATGTTGATTGTTAGGTCAAGAGTGGGACAATCTTTTCCCGGAAGAAAAAGCAGTTCAGTCTTGTCAAGCTTGAGCTTGAGGTGGTGAGCAGACATCCACTGAGAGATGTCTGCTAGACAAGCAGAGATGCGTGCGACGACTTGGGTCTCTGAGCGGGGAAAAGACAGAATTAATTAGGTGTCGTCAGCATAGCAATGGTATGAAAAACCATGCGGGCTAATGACAGATCCGAGCGAGTTTGTGTACAGAGAGAAGAGGAGGGGACCAAGGACAGAGCCCTGAGGGACCCCTGTAGTTAATTGACAAGGGTCGGACTCGGACCCTCTCCAAGTTACCCTGTAGGTGCGGTCTTTGAGGTATGAGGTGAGGAGGGAAAGTGCAGAGCCTGAAACTCCAAGTTCTTGGAGAGTGCGAAGGAGGATCTGATGGTTCACCGTGTCAAATGCAGCAGACAGGTCCAAAAGGATGATGAAAGAGGAGAGGGAGGCTGCTTTAGCAGTGTGCAGTTTCTCAGAGTGACCTGCCTTGAAACCAGACTGGTGCGGATCAAGAAGGTTGTTCTGATGGAGATAACAGGAGAGTTGTTTAAAGACAGCGCGTTCAAGTGTTTTAGACAGAAACGGGAGGAGAGAGACAGGCCTGTAGTTTATAACATCAGACGGGTTGAGAGTGGGTTTCTTTAAGAGAGGGTTTACTCTTGCCTCCTTGAGACTGTTTGGAAAGTGACCAGAAGTTAGAGAAGTATTGATGAAATGGGTGAGAAACGGTAGAATATCAGGAGCGATAGTCTGAAGGAGGTTTGAGGGGATAGGGTCCAGAGGACAGGTGGTAGGACAGGCAGAGGTAATGAGGGTAAGAACCTCACTTGGAGAGAGAGGGGAAAATGAGGTTAGTGTGTGGGTGAACGGTGGGTCTGGTGACCCAGTGGTGAGTAAAGGTGAGTCGGAAAATGAAGAACGAATATCATCAACCTTTTTTTCAAAGTAGTTAACAAAGTCGCTTGGCAGAAAGGAGGAGGGGGAGGGGGCGGGGGGTTCGAGGAGGGAGGAGAAGATAGAAAATAGTTTTTTGGGATTGGAATAGGAAGAATGGATCTTATCTTGAAAGAAAGTGCTTTTTGCCTGAGAGATCGAAGCAGAGAAAGAGGAGAGGAGAGCCTGATAGGTTAGGAGGTCGTCATGGTGTTTGGATTTCCACCATTTCTGCTCAGCTGCCCGAAGGATGGTAAGAGTAGAGGGGGAGAGGGAACGAAGGTTACGGCGGACAGGTGCAGAATTAGAAGAGATTAGTTTGTTGTGTTCGGAGAGGTGTGAAGCGGGTTTACAGAGAGGTTAGAAGTAGTGCAGTTCCTTGAGAATATGAGATCAAGGACATTGCCAGCTTTATGAGTTGGTGGGGACGGAGACAGTGAGAAAGCAAAGGCGGTTTAAAGAGATGTTAGTTCAGATATCTTCTCTGTCTGGAGGTTGAAGTCTCTGAGAAGTACAGTGGGAGGGCCAGTTTCCGGGATGTGTGAGAGGAGATTATCTAATTCCTCCAAGAAGTCTCCCAAGGCGCCTGGTGGACGGTAGAGAACAACAATGGTTAATAATTGTCTAGGATGGGTTACAGTAACGGCATGGAATTCAAAGGTGGAAGGAGTGAAGTTAGGTAGTTGATAGAGGGAAAAGCTCCATTTGGGAGAGAGCAGGAGACCAGTGCCACCTCCTCTTCCAGTGGGTCTGGGTGTATGGGAGAAGGAATATGCTGTGGAGAGAGCTGCTGGGGTGGATGTGTTGGATGGAGTAATCCAGGTCTCAGTGTGAGCAAGGAAATCCAGAGACTGCAGGGAAGCGTAGCCAGAAATGAAGTCAGCCTTAGGAACAGCTGACTGGCAGTTCCACAGGCCACCTGTAACTAGATGTTGGATCGCAGTGGAGCTTGTGGGATAGACGAGAGCAGGCCGGTTATAACGATTAGGAGATACACTGGGCCAGTAGTAATTGCGAGGGGACACATGAACAGGAATGGAATATATACACATGTTTTAGCATGAGGGGCTAAAAAACACCAGCGATACTTAGCTCAATCAAAGTAGGATTTGCCTCCTCTTTGCATCCCTCGTGACTCCCGCAGGACTCTATTGTCTTCGTCTGTCTGACGCTCCAGGAAAGAGCAGCCTAAAATGGACACTAGTCCTGATTGCTGAGTTGTCACAGCTGTGGGCCTACGCCCCTTTAATTAGTTAACTCTCTGCAGCTGATGGGCACCAACTGAAACTGTCTCACTTCACGCAATCAGCTGAGCCTTCAGGCCTATTGTACTGCACTTTTTGAGACAAGTGTCAGACTAAACCCTAGTTACAGAGGTTTTAAGATAACCCTACTACAATAACCCCTAGTAAAGCACTCAGTATTTGTACAATTGTTTAGTTAAAGAGAACCCTAGTCAAAGTGAACCCTAAGAAGCAAATGTTTCAGTTTTTTAAGATTTCTGAAAAAGTTAGTTACCTAGATTTCAGCCTGCAAAACAGGTTTTTTAGCTGTTCTGAGATTTCAAAACACAATTTTAGCCAGAATAACTATAGAACAATTATACAGAGTAGAATGAATGAAACAGAGAGGTCTAGAGACAAAAATAGAACTTACACAGATTTCTGATTCAGCAAGAGAGTCCTATCTGGTCAGGATAGCACACATTTCACGTCTCATTGAGATTTTATGCATGGGGAAAATACATACAGTATTGAACCTGGCTAACTGAGAACATTACATTGAGCTACTCTTCCTCTGCCTGTTTTTGTCTTAAACAAAATGTAATATGAGCATTTCTTTAATATTTTTCTTTAATATCTTTTGTGTGACATCTCTGCTTAATAACTTCCAGGCAGTTATTAGCAACACAGACATAGACGACTTTATCCAAACATATCAGCAGTTACCCCCATCGACCAGTTTATGCAAACTCTCTAAAAACTAAAAGGGAGGATATGAATAGCCGTAAAGCATCTGTATACCGGTTAGAGGTTTTATTCCTCAGTGAGAATGCTTGGAGCCAAACTATCTTTTATCTGCTCTCGCTCTCTTTTTTTGTTTATGTTCTTTCTTATTCATATCTGATTTCAAGCTGTAGATATTGGGTCCTTTGAGCTAAGCCAGTTAAGATGTGTCCTTTCTGGTTTATTTGAGCTGATCAAGCAAAGATCAAAGGATTGTGTGTCTGGTTGTATGAATGGGGGAGATAGGCCTGTTGGGGGGAGGGGCACAGATTGAGAAACAATATTATACTGCTTTAAACGCTACAAAAACAAAACAAAATCCCCCTTGCACAATTCTTGATTGATTTCCCTTTGTGAAATTGTGCTCTGAGCTGGATAGTTCATCCTCCCGGGAGCAGAGGCATTAAAGTGGCACTTTCATTTTTGCCACTGGGCACCGCTGAGCGATATCTTCATCACGGCATCACGGCATCATTTTCACTTCAGACTCACTAAACTGTCTGTCAGCAGCAGTCAAACGTTGAAAAGGCCTCAACTCCACAGGGATCGGTAACAAGAGAGATGGTTATCAGTGTACTGTATAATCATTGGAGGATGGGATTCTCTCTGTCAGACCCACGCACACAAGATAAATGGCTTGTGTGAATGAAAAGTCCTCCCTTTATAGATTAATCCAAGTTGCCATTAGCCGTGCCCTGCTACTCAAACTAGCATGCCATCTGCCGATACCCCATTCACCCTCCCAACACACATTCATACATGCACGCACACACATACGCACAACTGATCAGTAGGCTCGGTTGGAGCCATTGGGTAGCTATCATTGTCCGTTAATCTAATGAGACTGGAGCAGCATACTACTATACATAATACTATACACTGTAGAAGTATACATACTGAAGGGCAAGGCAGGTCAAAGCATTTTTTCATAAAGTAAAATCAATGTGTAACGACAAGTAACGGATACATATATATAGTCAGTTACACAAATACAGTAACAAATCCCTATACTGAGACAATCAAAGTTCTGCAATTGTGTCAGTATGCAGGTTATACAGTATACAGTATAGACTGTAGCTTAAGCCTTATCTTAATGCACCTATTGTGACCTGCACATAATTATCATCAGGCAGACCTGCTGTTCGCTCAGTGTTTCCCCTACCATTGTCTTGGGATTTTTTTAATTTAAATTCTTTTTTTTTTTATATATATAATATATATATATAGCGCCAAATCGCAACTGAAGTAATCTATCTACGGTCACTTTTCGCATTGAACATGTGCTCTTTTATTAAATAAACTAAACGCTTATGTTAAATAAATATTACCACACAGACCATTACTATGTGTAGTGCAGTTCACTCCTATAGCACAAAAGATATATGCTGTAAGAATTTTTTAGATGGTATTGTCAGTTGTCTGATGAAATGCTGAATGGGATGAAGTCATGTATACGTTAGATCTTCTTTTGAACCTCCCTGTATTGCAATTCTGTGGTTTTCAAACATTTTAAAGCACACTCAAATCAGAGTAACTTATAAGAACTTAGAAATACCTCATGGATACATAATCAATCTGCTATTGTTTTACCCTTAAAGCTTTAAAAACATATAAGTGCATGTTCCTTTACACGTTTTCCTTCCACTCTCTCTCCCCCCCACGCACACGCACGCACACACACACACACACACACGCACACACACACACACACACACACACACACACACACACAACACACACACACACACACACACGCACACACGCACACACACACACACACACACACACACACACACACACACACACACACACACACACACACACACACACACACACACACACACACACACACACACACACACACACAGCAAGCTGATTTCTGTCACCAATCAAGCTCCATTTTCCAACCGAATTAATTATTTCTAATTTGCAGCTTCTAGTGGTCAACCCCCTGTGGTGAGCTGCAACTGAGCTTTGTGTGTGTGCGTGCGCATGTGCGTGCGTGTGAAGTAGGGAACGTTCTACAATAGATCTTAATTGAGAAGACGGACTGCAATCAGCATATTCTTGTAGGAAATCATTAAATCATTTCTTCCTCCTCTCTCTTTTTCTCCTTCTCCTTATGTGGTGATTAGCATGGTAATGATAGCATCCTGATTATGTCCATCAGAAGAAATCTGACATCTGTGCTCTCCAGTTCTATTACTGAGGAAATGAAAGTAGAAATGAAAGAAAAAAAAAACCTTTAACTCTTCCAATTAACATGATGTATTACAATTCACATAATATATTGCAATGGTTCTTGGTTAAAGGGTAGGAGCTGAGACAAAAACACGATTCAAAGTCTCATGTTGCTTCTAAAGAAAAACATGTTTTTACCTCCCTCTTCAATTCGGCTGGATGCATACATGAGCTAAAGGGTTTCTGCTGAAATGGTATCAATAAACTAAAATTACAGATCTTAAATATCTGGGTATGATTGCCTTAATTGAAAAATATAATTTTGTGTTTTTCAAATTAATCCTGAGGAGGAAGGCAGTTTTTTGAATGTCTCTTTTTTCACGATTACTGCAGTTTCTACACATTTCACCTTAAAACACGACTCCCAGAATAAACTGAACATCACAGTCTGATGTTTATCTGACGCCTTATATTAATATGTTTATTCGTTTTGCAAAATAACTTAAAACCTGTTTCCTGAATTCTAGAAAATGCCGTTATTAAGGTGAGCTCATACTATACAGTACATCAACCATTGGTATGACTCTTCAGTGTAAAAGCAAAGGTGGCCAGAAAGAGATTATTTTCTTCATGTTTATTTATTTTTCACCATTTTTATCTTAGATGTGGATCTTTATTCTTCAGTAAAAGCTCTTGGATTTTTAGACATAAAGAACCCCTACTGGTGCAGCCTTGACTCCTTGGACTTTGGATATAGTGGGTACATGATGAATTCTGCCAGATGCTTTTATTAATTTGTTCCAGTATAAGAGGCATAGAAAATCAAAAGAAAAGAGGCAGTGTATTGTAGAAGGTCTTGAGTGAAAAGAATGCAGAAAGCGTCGGGAATGTTAATGGAACCTTTATCCTATCTAAAGCTAGCAGCTATCATTCATCCCTAAGAGATGTTGCCTTTTCTTTCCATTTGCATTCACTTCATCACTTCAAATACCCACAGAGCTTTCATTTTCTGACCTTAGATTCATAACTTCCCAGGCTTATGGAAACCACTTGTTCATCATGTCTGTCCTTTAGTCTTAGGTTTGTCAACTAGCAGTTGTAACTTAAATGTTAATTATAATATGGTTATCCAACAAAAAAACTACTATTCAAAACATTATAAATCTTATTTGTATCAAAATGAACCTTAGAGCTTTTACAAAGTGCAGATTTAAAAAGAAAAAGTCTGGCCGTCAGTGTTGTGTAGCAGTTAATCAAACGAGATACAAGTTTTAAATAAATGAAATGTATCTAAATTAAATCTTTACATTCTGCGTTTCTACATAATGTAGGTTGTAGAATAACGTTTGTGCCTTGAAACACACGTATTTTAAGATCAACAAATTGATTGAGGAGTTGTAAAACAATGCATTTTTAAAGTGAACAACATAAGAGTGGCCTTCTTCTATCTGCTATCCCTCATTGAAAACATATGAGCAACAGCAGTTAAGACTTACACTAACATATGTAACATGGAAACAAACTCGCACTTGTTCACCCCTATTGCCTTTCCCCTCCATGCATGTACAAAATGTAACCCCTTTTTATTTATATTTTTCTTCTCTCTGTGTCATTAGGAGATGGCTAAGATATTAAATCATCCGCGGGTCTATGGCTTCCTTCATGTTCCTGTGCAGTCGGCCTCAGACAGCGTCCTGATGGACATGAAGAGAGAGTATTGCATCGATGACTTCAAGAAAGTGGTGGACTTCCTCAAAGAGAAGTAAGACAGGATGTGTCCTGATGTCACCAATATACGTTTTATATGTTTCTCCTCTCACTTCTTCAGCTATTTAGCAGACCATTGTGAATAGCCATTTGTTTGTGTGGGTGCCTGTGTCCAAGCTCTCATCTCTTTCTTTTATTCTCTCCCTTTGTCTCTCAATACTTCACTTTTAGACTCATATAGGTGAGATTTGTACAATAATATTAGTGGTTTTGCAAACTGTATGTCTTTACTCATTCCATATATTGCCACTTTCATATGTAATCACACTCGATCACAATCAATTGTATAAAAAGTTAAAAAGTGAATTAGCTAGACTTTGGTTCATGTACCGCCTCAGATACAATACATTTCAGCAGAGATATTAGAAAGTATAATTCATCGTACTGCCAAGCGTATACCATCTATGCTTTTTACAAACAATGAAAGCAAGCTTTACTTTTTGAAGGACAACATTGATGTGTTCTTTTCTAAACCTCTCTCTTTTGCTTCAGTCTTTCCATCTTTATTTCACTTCTCATTTATCACAACATTACTTTACAAGGTTACACATTTCAAACATGGATTTAATAGACAAGTTGAAGGAGAACTTAGTGCCGCACTCGAGCTATACTATTCCAAAATAAACACAGACATGGAGCTTAACATGTGCTCTCCTGGTATGGATTAGTTACAGCCCCACCATAAAAAAAATACTATTTGAAAAATGCACATAGAGCATGGATTTGATCTTTGACAAATATAAGAGTGATGCAAACTTAATCTTCTCCTTTATAAAAGATAATCTGTCATGGAATTTGAGTTCAATTAATTAAGGCAGTGCATGTCAGAAGTAGTCAATAAATATAGAATTGTTGCTCCGATAATACGCTTAAAGGGGATCCATATTAAAATGAGGTTGGATCACATTTCTGGCCTGAATCTCTAGGTTTTATTGTGTGATTAAGAACAAACATCTTTATTCATGCAATGGTATGTATAAGCATGTTATTGCTCTTGCCAGATGATAACCTCTTATTTTTAAGGAAGTAATAATCTTCCATGGAATTAAATGACACAATGCATGTTTTGAGATTAGTACCGACTAAGGTATGTCTGCTTCATTGCACTTTTCTCTGCTGAAGTATGTTTATCTCAATCCCATATATAGATCTTATATAGTAATATCTATATGTTCCCATTGCAGTCTTGTCTTTTGACGTTGCAGATTAAATTAATTTGGTTCACGTCGAGTTTTCTCTAAGCAGATGAGATGCATGTACTGCAGCAATCAATAGATTTCATGTAGCTGCTTCATGTAGGTCAACAGTCAAGCCATAGGCTTAAATATAAAATGTACAACTGGGTTAACAAGACTTTCATCTAGGTCACTGTACAGCTATCGGTTTGAAGTTTAGTGCATTTAACTATATGGACAGTGTTTGTGCATCAGCCACTATGTGAGTCAGTATATCTGTTGATGATCACTCTGACACACTTTCTCTCCGTTTCTCACATTACCTCTTTCTCCACACGCGTCTCCCATCCTGTCGTCCTCAACTCCCCTTTATATTTCCCTCTGGCACTGTGTAGAAACCCAACATACTTCTCTAGCTTGAAGTACGTCTCTGTTCGACTTGCTTTTCTCTTGTCTTGAACTCCATAACACTAACTTAACATACATTTGACATTTTCTGTTCACCCCCCATTGTATTTTTTTGCTTAAAATTGCCATATATATATAATATTAAAACATCTAAATAATTAGCATGCACAATTAACTGCTCTATCATCTCAAATGAGTGACATTTTATAAGAAGTAATAATGGTTTTACAATATATTATAACAGGCCACTTCCATCTGGAAAACAGCAGCCTCTTCTTGTTTGTCCCACACACTTATTTTAGTTGTGCTTTGCTCAAGGTAGATAGTAGATATAGTATTAATTTGAAATACATGTGTAATGATAAATACTTCTGAAATGTTATGTATAGCATACTAAAGACTTTATAATTAAATGTTTCTGTTTTTGATTTTTTTTATCCAGGGATTTCTTGTTTCTCAAGGGCTTCTTGAAAATAACTACAGTGTTTATTTTTAATTTTCTCCCTCTCCATCTGTCATATTCAACTTGTTTGTTTCTTTGTCTTTGTGTATGTGTGGGCGACAGGTCCATAACTTGAAATTTGAATCATGTCTGTCCATCTTCCTCTCAGCACATCTTTTAGCACTGAAAGCTTCTGATTGGGCGCAGTGTGCGGGCATTTCTTCCACTAGAGTTGAGGGCTTCACCATTCCTTTAAAATCCTTTTAAGTTCCTTCTGAAGGGGCCTTGAGTTGAGGAGTGATAACAGTGTTTTTGCTTTAACACTGACTCAGATGCTTATCTGTGTGTGTATGCGCCTGTGTGTGTGTGTGTGTGTTTTAGGTAACTGTTTAGCCGTCTCAAGCTGTTTTTTTAAGGGCAGGAAATTCAAACAAAGTGACACACACAGAGACACACAACTTGCCACACGCAGAGTTGGTCATAAGATGTTGTTTACATAATCTGTCTGGCTACCCCTTTTTTTTTCTTTGTTTATGTGTGTGCGTGGTTACTACATTTCTGGCTTCTGTTACTTAAACACACACATTCAGACACACTGGTGATGTCTGTTGTGTGAAATCAATACCAGCACACATTCAGTGGTCTGACCCATTTGGCTGCAGCAGTAATAGCCGGGGTGCAATTCAGGGTCTGGGAGACACGCCAGGGCGCTGGACAAGCCAAAAAACACTGTGTGTGTGTGTGTGTGTGTGTGTGTGTGTGTGTGTGTGTGTGTGTGTGTGTGTGTGTGTGTGTGTGTGTGTGTGTGTGTGTGTGTGTGTGTGTGTGTGTGTGTGTGTGTGTGTGTGTGTGTGTGTGTGTGTGTGTGTGTGTGTGTGTGTGTGTGTGTGTGTGTGTGTGTGTGTGTGTGTGTGTGTGTGTGTGTGTGTGTGTGTGTGTGTGTGTGTGTTGTGTGTGTGTGTGTGTGTGTGTGTGTGTGTGTGTGTGTGTGTGTGTGTGTGTGTGTGTGTGTGTGTGTGTGTGTGTGTGTGTGTGTGTCCATACACACACTATCTTCTTTAGTGAAGTGATATATTTTTAGGCACCTAATCCTGAGATGTATATTTCAGACACTTTTAAGAGATGTCAAAAAGAGAAAGGGTAGCAACAGAGGAGGCCTTTTAACATCTAAGACATGTTTCTTATGTATGTTCTCATTATGTTTTTGTAGCGAGATTGAATAGAAAATAGAAGCACTGACTTACGGTAGTAATTATTATCTTGTATTTTATTTTATTTTTGTATATGTTGGGCAAGTCTCTTCCTATTCAAAGGTCTGGTTAATCTTATCTGTTGTAATCTCACCTTTACAGAAATAGTCAGTCTATAACTTTGTTTTTGTTGAGCCACAGGCTACATGGGCCTGTTTCTATATATATTTTTCTTGCTGTGTTTGAAATGTATCTAGCAAAATAAGGCCCCACACGATGCTCTCTGTGCAGTATTTCATTAAGTGTTTTTACTGACTCACTCTACTTTTGGCACTGGTGCACTCATGCAAACAGGAACAACTCAAGGTGAAAGGGGAAGTGTGTGTGTGTGTGTGTGTGTGTGTGTGTGTGTGTGTGTGTGTGTGTCAGACTCACAGGTGACTGTTAATGTAGATTCTTACAATTAGTCCTTTGTTGGAGCCATGTAAAGTTCACCTTTTAAGAATGTGACAGACAGGAACCTTGTGCAGGTATATGCGAGGTCAGAGCTTATCTGACTGACACACACAGCAGAAGACAAATGTATTTCTCTTTACAAACAGCTTAATGCCAACACTGCAGAGGTCATGGGGGTTCAAACGCCTCTGGCCTTCCGTATCACAGAAAACCAGTTCACACACATACACCAACATGCACACACACACACATCAGACCTCCCTCCTTGACATCCTTCATAGCTGAGGATCTTGAACTCCATTATGTACTTAACCAGTTAACGCAACATCTTGCAAGAAACAGCGTCTGAGGGCTTCTTAACATTTAATAAACTATAAATGTGTCATACTCACTTAACGGGAAGAAACTCAGCTTTAAGACAATATTAACCATGTTTAGCTAAACGAAACAAAAGGGTAATAACAAAGGCTCTGAATTAGCCCTGAGCGAAAAACGCTAACGCAATTAGCACAGAACTCAATGTAAAATACCCTTATTACTTATCGTATCTGCACAAACAAGATATCGATTAGCAAGCTGAGATTCCACAGATTCCAGACATATAACTATCATCACTGAGCGATCAGAACTTGCGACAGGGAAAGCAAACATAGACATCACAATACGTAGCTTCACGGCGGAAACACGGGAGAAATTCTTACCTATGCTGTTGTTCTCATCAAAAGTTGTGTTCAATGGCATTAAAACGATAAAGACGCTGCTGAAGGTTAATCCATAGGTTAATCCAATGTGTCTGTGTCACTTTGAAATGATTACTGATAATCCATCTTCATATTTATGTCAATAACGGAGATTTCATATTAGCTGCTACGAGAGTGTATGACAGCTTCCGGTTTTGGTCATTCTGGCTACGCATCACTCATTCACCAATGGGTAATGTTTAGATGGATTTTAGGAACTTCTCCTCGATTCTATTGGTTCTAACGGTTAAAAAGAGGTGTCAATCATCAAAATCGACCAAGGGGTGCCATCGATATGGAAAATGCACCCAAATGACCACAGAAGTGTTTTTTTTCTTCTAAATCTCTCTATAAAGGTAACTTGTTTTGCATCAATCTTGATACAGGGTACTTATTATATGTTATAGTTTGGATTCCTAAAACTTTTAGTCTACTATCCAATCATTCAAGGGTGGTTTTCACTATAAGTAATGTTTTTTCTTTTGGACGGACACTATAATTTACATTTTTTTACTATGTTCAATCTGAATTTACTTTAAAATAAAAAAATTCTATATTGATTCTGACTTTTCTACATCCAACTCACAGGTTTATCATTGCTTTGAGAAAAAATATAATTAATTTAACCCTTTTAGAAGGGAAGATATAGTAAATTGTTCTGGGAATGTCATTTTCGAGCCTGAGGCCTGAAAAACAGGCTCAGGGCTCAACTGGTTAAGGCAGCATTTATGATGCATTTTTAAAGGTAGCTGATTTTTCTTTCCCACGAGAGGCTTTGTGTTTTTTTGCAAAAATACATCACCACTGTTAACTACTCCTGAACTTGGAGGAAAGAAACAAATTAGGAAACTAGGGCTGCCATAGCTGAGATTTTATCTACACAGTTGTTGTATTCACTACCAATATCCTTGCAATTTCTATAAAAAAAATTATAAAATAGTAAATGAATAATACTTACACTCAAATTCATCTTTAACTTTGGTAATTGTGTTGCAATGAACACTCAGAATCAGAGTATAGGGAGAGAAAAAGTGTAGGAAAAAAAGAAATTGCACACTATCATGTGTGTATATATATATATATAACTTTATATCAAAATGTCCTTTTCTTAATATAATCATCAAACCTGTACACTACTACACAAAAAACAAACAGATAACAGCATAGCATAGCAAAGAAAATACATTATTTGTCAGTCTTGGCGTAGTTTCTTTTGTCATAACAATAAGAACCACAAAGCAGTAAATATCAGTCAAAAAGTCAAAGCTACAACTGTTCAATCCAAACAATTGGAAAAGATTACTGCATGAGAAAAACAGCATATTCTTTTGTAGAACAATGCTTCATGTTTACAGCAGTGGAAAGTAAAACAAATCTAAGTCACACTAATTAAGTATGTATTGAAATGTCCCCAGAAACCAACCAAACAGACTCTGGGGGCAAAGAGAAACACATTTGTCACACTGATGACCAGAGGACAGCCTGTTCAAACAGTTTGATTTGTTTCACACTTCAACATGTATCGAGTTAGGTCTGTAGAAGGTTGAATGCCCAAATCGCCTGTCACTTAAAACTCATTCACACGTTCAAATCTAATGGCAAACCAATGCCTCTCTGACCTTTATTGGAACATGTGCAGATGAACTGATAGAAGAAAATCAATTTTATGTTGCTTCAAATTGTGGACATTATGGAAGACTGGTTTGTTCATACTGAGCTGCAGAACAAAGAAAATGCCACTAAAACACAAAATGCTGTTGTTATAATAAATTAAGTTCAATTAAGGGCACATCTATTCATCCCTTCATTGCAGGGTTTTCTTTCTTCCATGGCACGTTTATGGCATTATTGTAATAGTATGTATAATTCAATTGTTCTCTGCTATAATATTTAGCCCAATTTCGCTTACAATTTAATATACTGTAGGTCTCCTCTATATCCAAAGAGGAAAAATACATTAAAAATACCCTTTTTTTTTAATGACAACACATTTTTCCAATTTGTTAAAACTGAATTGTTTTCTGCCATGCATAATTCGAACAATCAGTAGGATAATTATTTCATTAAAATGGTTAATTTGTCCTCGTCTGCCAACACAGACCGTATTTTACACCCTTTTCTCTCTGCTGCTATCAATTAAAATCACATAATGAAGTACAGTCTTTATGCAATGATGTATGGAGAAAATCCGGTTATGGTGGAATAAGGCTGTTATAGAGTGAGTGAACGTGGTCAGAGGATTTTCCACAGTTGTTACATAGTTTGCCATAATATCTTGGCTGATGTTCCCTCAACTGTTCTCGAGGATTAAATGTCTTTGATTCGCTGGGGCCAAAGATGAAACGCCTGGAAAAGAATATAATGCGTCTGTGGGTTGGGGGTTTGTTGTGCATATGTGCAGTGGAGCAGAATCTGGCAGTATTACTGTTGAACTTTGAGGTTAGTTGGGTTGAGCAGTAAGGGGGGGGGGTGTAAGCTGTCATGTTACCAGCAAGGGATAGATGATAGGGGAGGGCCGGGGATCGAGCGGCCCTTAGACCTTCTCTGGTGTCCCTCAGGGTGGTAGGTTGGTTCCTCTGGAGGTTATATGTTCCTGACCTCTGAAAACCCTTTTAATCCCAGGCCATAGAGGTCTGATTCCCAAGGAGACAAACTCGCATGAGGGAAAGCAAAAATAATCCTGTCAAGCCTAAACTACAAAGCAGCACTTTTTCTATTTAGTTTATTATAGAAGTTTACATAATATTGAGCGGATGTCCAGCTGTGTCGTTTTTACAGTTATTCCCCCGAATAAATGAGTATTTGGGTAGGTCAACAGGTGATCAATCTGTGTGATCTCAGCAGCTGACCAGTATAATGACCCTTGGCCTCCAACATGACCTATAGGAACCCAACACTCCCATCCAATCTCCATTTGAGGATTCGGTCACTGCTCTGTTGTGTTTAATTCCATTTCTTCTTTGGTTTAAGCCTTTAAGATGAACAATAGATTTTAAAATAAGGTTTTATGGGTTGTATAGACCGCTTATTTTGGTATTCCACTTTTAATTAAATCACTTATACCTTCAACTCTTCGTTTTCTGTCCTCTTTTTTAAAATTTGAACTGGTTCACCCTTGAACAGGTTGCGTGCAAAACATTGTTATATAATCTGCACCTGATTTCATTAAATGATCCACAATTACTTAAGAGGTTTTGTTTTATAATGTCTTGAAAGGGCTATTACTGGAAAATGTTCTCTTTTCTCACACAGGAAACACTTTATTCTAATACATACAAATGCAACAGAGAGCCATAACTTTGGGTGGTCTGCGTTATTCAGATTGTTTTAAATCTGACTTTAAAGGCTCAAGGTCTTATCTATAAAGTGAAAGAACATTTTATCACTTCACACATTTTTAAATGGGCAGCTGGTCAAAACACCTTGGTGATTTAGAGAGCTAATATTCTTAGCTTATATTCATACAACAGTGGGTTTAAATCTGGCTCTTGACCCTATTGTTTTCTTTATTGCTTTTCACCCCCTACATGCCACATGTTATAATCAATCCTTTTTTATATGATATGATAATGCTGTTTCTCACTTATATGACATTTGGTTAGATGGAGGCTCAAATCAATGTTTCTGACTAGCACACTTAAACTGTTTCAAAATAGCATGTTTGAAACCAAAATGATTGTGTTTGATATACATTCCCAAAGAATGGAAAGTCATGTTTTATGACACTCATGGTCCAGTGGTTTGAGGTGGTAGACAGCCATATATAAAAAAAAAAAAAAAAAAGTTTATCCAGATACTCGGTCCTGTAAAAGTATCTGAAGGACCTTTTTTACAAACTCTTGAGTCACAAAACATTCAACAATTGATTTCTTAAACCTTCTAGTAGAAAAATACCTTTTTAAGTGTTAGTAGTGTTTTGCAATCTCCAATGTGTTGGCAGAGTGAAGCTGTGTCTGTTGTTATTATGTGTGGATGATAAACTTTCTGTCAGTGTGCGTGTCTCAGTCTCTCTTGAGTGTGGCAACTGTTTCTCTCCAAACAAACGGCTCCAAGACAGTTGCGTTTGTGTGGTTGTGTGTGTGTGTATCTTTGTCTGTGTATACACGTGTTAGTCATCTCTATTAGTCACGAGGAGTGACAGGGATATATCAAACCTCCCTGGGTTACGGCAGGACACATGCATCAGTAGCGTGACTGCACCATGTGTGCAATGTGGAGCCAGTCTCTCGCTTTGTTGTTGCTCGTTTGTTGTTGAAGACATACCTTCATTAGTTAACACACATGCACTCACACACTTAAAGGGTTTAAGGTATCAGCCAGGGCTAATGTTTCACTTGAATAGTTGGTGGGAGGGAAGGCAGCTCCCTGGAGGCATTGACAAAAAACAAAACATAAAACAAGTGAGGGAATGAGAGGCGGGAAGAGAGCGAGGCAGGTTTGCTGGAATAACCTGCCTCGCTGGTGGGACTTGCCCCCCCTTTCTTCTCTCTTTCCCCCCCCTAGCTGATGATTCAGCAAGTAAACCCAATGAAGCAGCAAGGGTTTCTGTCAGTGTTTTGACTCTGTCTTTCATTTCAAACCCTTATTTAGCCACACAGCTAGAATAGAACATGAACAGCAAACAGCTAGCTTTAGTCATAGCAGGCACATTAAACGGTCTCACACACATAAACACGCACATTTGAGTGTTTAAAACGCATCAGTCAGCAGCTCCACTAAGTTTCCCCCCCCATATTATCCTCAAAGGTTTTGAAGTTTTACACCCATGAACATCTGTGTACAGATCTACATAATGAACCTATTTTTTTGTTTTTATTTAAAACGACACATCAGTTTAAAGACAGATACAAACATGCATTTTAAGGACAGCGTAAGAGTTGTACTAAAAAATAAGTGGTTTGTGTACCTTTTTCTTTTGGCCCTACATATACAAATAAAATATATTACACAATGTAACTTCCACACTGCCGTTAAAACCTTTGGCAGCTGGGTAACTTTTATACCAGCTGACTTAACATGTTAAACCTGTCGACCAATCATTCCTGCCATTTTCTTTCCCCCGCTTATCTGAAAAATGACATGTTGACTCTCAAAGCATTTTGTGACAAATGTATGGTGTCAGTAGATGCTTATATGTAGATTCCTCCCACACAGAAACAAAACAAACTCAAAACAGTTTCCAGAGTGTGGTATGGGAATAGTTTTTATGAGTTTGTCTTCTTGTTAATGTGTGTTTGTTTATAGAAGGGATTTCATCCAGAAAGGATTGAAAAGAGGAGAGAGAGCCTTCCTGGCTATATACCTGGCCGTGTGTGTCAACGAGTGTGTCGTTGTGAATTGGCTCAGTTTAAATAACAGGAAACTGCAAAGAACGAGTCATTAACTTTGCAACATGCTGAAACTAAAGGATGGGTGTCTGTGTGTGTGTGAAAGCACCTGAGAAAGAGAAAGGCTTTGTGGATAATGACTCTTGGCAGTTTCTAACACATCCCTGTCTTATTGACACTTCCTCTGGATTATACCATATTTTCTTCCCACAAACCACAAACGCACGCACACACACACAGGATATGTACAGCTTCACTATAATTATAGGAGTTTCCTTCATTAAGTAGTGTTAATTTATTATTAGGCCACATTATCTATCCTTCCTGTCTCAAGAAAGAACTGAACACACACATACTGAATTACAGAACCATGACTGCTCTGACAGGCATCTTCAAAACATGTCAGAGCAGCAGTGAAACTCAATGCCTCCCTGTGGTCACAAAGAGCAGGTGGCAAAACAATCCAACCCTGTCAGATTACTGTAGAAAAACAAGGTGGTTTCTATCATACTCTTAACCCATTTGATTTAAAGTCAAAAACATGTTTTTAACGTTGTAAAGATTCACTCTGGTTTCCTGTTCTTTATCAGCTTGTCTTTTTCACGACGAATTAGAAGTAAGTTAAAGTAAGTAAGAAAAACATCACAGAAGTGTTCAGTCAATATTGTCCCTTAGTAACTGACTATAAATTATCATTGTCATTTTTATCAATGCAATGCTTTAATGTGACTTTGACTCATGAGCCTCAAGGTTATCTGTGCTCCTGAAAGACTGAGGTCATGTTTGAGTTAACGGATATCCTCACTCATTACACATTTTCTTTATTTGATTAATATATTTATTTTTATTTTTTCCTCAAACAAAGCATATGTGTACACTAGTATGGGAAAGTACATGTAGATGTTTCCCACCCACAAAATCTGCAAGTACAAACAGAAACAGAATGACATCACCATGAGACTCGGACTGTTTGTTCTCATTTTGTTGAGTTAGATTGCTTTACCTCTGATTTCATAAGACTTGTTCCATTAAGATTCTCTTTTCTCCTTTGTATGTGCCGTAAATTACATTTGGCTTCATAAAACATGCAGAAATATATCTTAAAATATCTTGTAAGTGCAACTGGAGTTTGGTTCTAGGTTTGTTCCGAAGGCCATCAGTGCTTTAAAGTATTGGTTACACATACTTAAAAAGACACACACTTACATAGATTACACTTCATATGCTAACACCCTCATCTTCATAAGTGTGCGTGAGTGGAACTTAGGTAAGGTTGCGTTACAATGTAAACAACATCTCACAGACATAATGGAAAGTCATATAACAAGGCATTACAGTGTTAACTTTCCATGTGCTTACACCCTCCCAGTGCACACACATGCACACACGCAAGGTCAGATGATACTTGAGTACATGTAAGAACACAGTCATGTTTCAGCCTCTGACTCACCTTTCATTATCTCTCTGTCTCTCTCCTCTCATATTTCTCTTGCTCTGTGTTTGACTCACCCAGCCTTTCAGAGCTCATTTTCAACCACACAGTTTCACTCACAGCAAAAGGACAATACTCTGTTGGTCTGTGTTTAGCTACTTGTGTTGTTTCTGCTGTGTGTTCTGCTGTTGTCTACAGAGAGGGAAATGTGCCGCCAAAATAATGAACTTGATGGTTAATTAATGTTTAGAGGTGTTAGCTATTAAACCCTGAGGAAGGCCCTCTTACCCCATACTACTTTGGTTAATCTACTGTTAGGTGTCCCTCAGGTTTTTTGCAGTTATGCCACTTTCAGACTGTATTATTAGGGCAGTTAGACTGTGTACTTCTAACAGCTGATGCAAACGGTCACTACAGTATGTTATCTTGCTTGTATATAATCATGTAGAAGAAAGTGTTTTAAATACATGTAATTGATATGAACTTATTAATACATCACTTTTCAAAACAAAGTTACAAAGTGCTTTACATGGATTAAAAACAAGCCGTTCAGGGCGGCAACAGAACATGAGGTCAACAATCTCCAGCCCAGCCTGTAAAATGTACAGCGTTTCAACAATAGCAACACTAATATAATGGAGAAAATAAAGTATAAACAAGTAAAACATATATGTAGACTAAAACTTAAAAGTAGCATCATAGAGTGGTGCAGGGATGACGTGTTTTTGTAGGCCGAACCGGAAGTAAGCTGCGCATGGGTTCCCTCGACAAAAAAGCAATGGGATTTCTCCATAGGCTTTTGGAATATTGTAAAAAATAAGATCTGTGGAAAACAAACCTGTTTGATAAATGCACGTTTTGTTCAGTTTTGTAATCTCCACATGTCTACCCTACTTTTATAATTTTCGAATCATAAATCTAATCGATAGTCATCACTGCACCACTCTATTAGTTAAAGGCTTTAATGAAAGGTGAGTTTTAAGAAGTGATAGCATAAGCAGGCTTGCTTCTTGTGGTTGTTAACTTGCACACACACAAGGAATATAGGCATCATAACAGTGTGGTAAGGTTTAAGGAATTTGTATATTGATAATTGTTGTACTTTTTAAATAGCTTTTGTCACAGTAGTATTTCATGTTAACATACAGTTACTTAGGTGTTTTATTTTGTGGTTATTCGTCAATAAACCAGAAATTAATTGACTTTTTGGGTTAAATATGTATGTTTTATTTTTTATCTTGTCAAGTTTATGGTTAATGAAACCTTGAAGTTCCCCCTATTGATGATACAGTATTCTCAATGTCAGATTATGTTGCCAGTTTTGAACTAATTGTCCTGTAGAAATGTCATTCTTAAGTGGCTTATTTTACTTGAGACACATAAAACACTAATTGATTTCCCTGACAGGTTCTTCCTCACTCTCAAGAAAAGCCCTTATGATGCTGCTATTGGGCTCTAGTGACTATAAGCTTAATGATTCATAAAATGATTAGTTAGTTAAAAGTAATTAGTCAGTTAATTACCTGTCGAACAGAAAACAACCAACTTCAGCATCAATCAAAAGCCTTCTATATATAACACAGTGTTGAGCTTGTTTTTCTTTTCTACTGCCACTCCTCTCAAATTGTCCTGCCTTTGATTTAATTGTCTCTATTTGGTCCTAACATTGAGATAATAACCAAGACTGCTCATAAGAGACTTGTTTGCTAGCAGCTTGCTATCAAAACATATAGCCTCCCCTTCATCTGCAGAAGAAGCTTTAGTATGCCATTCCAACACTTCTCCTGTTGCGAGTAAACTGGTCTGAACACGGTGCTAAACATACACCCTTTACACAAATAAAATAAAGGAAATCTATATTGTTTCTATATTTTTGGGCCAAATAGTCCCTTTAACTTCCAATGAGCCATTCGAATAGAGACGTAGTTCTTCCTCACTTTAACAATGTCTCATTTAATGTATCATCTGTTTTGCATTTTGGAACATCGACTTATATCTCCCTCTTTACAAAAAAAATGGATACGTCTATTTCCTTTATTCAGCTTTTCCATTAACAATATTTCTAGCTTGCTGGCTGCTTGATCGAGAGAGTGTGAAAACCCTACACTTAAAGCGAGGCCAGCAATCATTTGATTCTGGTAAGACTTTTATGTCCAGCATTTATCTGGTGCTTTGATGTTATCCATATCTGTTCAGGTCAGCCAGACACAGCGAGACGGAATGATGAATAATATACTGCGGCTATGTCAATGAAGGTTGCTTTAAATTGAAATAAAGTGTAAAGGGACAGTCGTTTTAACGCCCGACGAGACAGTCACTAGTGCACTGCAGCAAAGACAGTATATAAATGTGTATGAAATAACTGCTTCTGTATGTGTGAGTGTGTGCATGAGTGTGTTAGTGAGCGGATGGATTTGTGGTGTCTGTGCACTGTTATTACTCCTCCCTCAGACTAATGAAATGTGTATGTGTGTGTTCTCATTACCCTTCTCCGGGGCTAATGAAGTATGTGTGTGTCCGCATGTGTAAGTGTGTGTGTTAAATTGAACTGCAGTTCTGCTCTGCTGTGTTCAGGCTGTTTCATTAAATGATAAAGTTTACTGATGACTCCAGTGGGATCATTATTTACTTGGCTCTCCATTCATTCCCCAGCAGCCACCTCGATCTTTACAAATGACCTGCTCCACGGAAAGATAGAGGTTATTTTCACTGCAGGTTCAGAGACAAACGACTCGGTATCTGCTTACCGCATAGCCGACGTGTTTACACACCCTATTTGGACGTATATCCAATATCACCGAGTTGTTTTCCTATTCCCAAGAAAAAGATAGACTGTGCCTAAATAAGCACTGTTATAACAAAACTAAAAATCATTACCGTGGCTCAAAAATGCACAACAGATTTTAATTGCTATTTTTACAGTGAACTATCTAATGAGAAATTATGATTAAGGGAGAAAGATGACAAGTATATGAGGCTAAAAAGAGACTCAATAATGTTTTTGCATGTGTGTCTGTGTATGTGTAGGATTTTATAAACATTCCAAACTCAACGTTCCCACCAGATAGACTGAGAGAAAGCAGGGGTTTAAGTAGAGAAAGAGCCAGAAATGCAGGTTGAAGAAGTCTCTCTGACAGTTTGACAGCTCCTCTCAGGCAAACTGAAGACATCACCTGTCTCTGTCTGCCTCTTAACCAATCATTTGTCTGTCCCCTCTTTCTCCCTAGCATATGACAGTCAGCTTTTGCTTCCTTTGCATCCTTCACTCGTTGAATCACTTTAGGGCAAAATGCCAGACTGCAACAACCAACTTGCCCCCATACTGCTGGCCTTACATGTTGTTTTTAGCAGTTTTTTGTCCATCTAATATTCATCCCAGCTGCTTTGTAAGCAGGAACATTTACTTATTGGGGACATCTGTGTTTATGAATATTTAACTTCTTAAAGTCTGATCAATAGTAGTGCTCCAAAATGTTTGAGTTCATGGTAACTGTCATGTAGGGATTCAGAGCCATTGGGTTATTGATTTGAACCATTGTTTGGCTGTACAGCTTTAGGCCCCGGCTCCACGGGGACGAAAACGGGTTGAATCCGCATATTTCTCATGCGTATAGCCCTTTAAGCTCGACGACGCCGTAACGGAAACGTAGAAACAGACCCCGCAAACGACAACGGGTCCAAAGGTGGATAGATCTGGGAACGGAGCGCTCTGGGGGGTCCAACGGGGCCGTGGGGTCGCCTATACGGTCATCCGTTTCATAGCCCCGCCTCTTCCCACCTCTCCGCGTACCCCGCATCATTGCTGATGTGTTTCGTTAATAACAACAATGGCGGATCGCAGGGTTGCACCATTATTGTGGGTTGTGATAATGACGACGCAATAGCCCCGCCTCTCCCCACCTCTGCTGCTCACCCCCGCAAAAGTACACTGCACACTGAATTCAGATTATTTATCTTTATCTCGATATGGACATAAACGCGAGTGAAGTCTAATCTGACAGGACGGAGACACGCAGCTCCTCCGGCTGTGAAGCAGCGGGAGCAAAACACACACTTCAAGTCAGATCATCACCCTTAGCTATTTTAATTACCTCTCAAACTACCTAAACTAGTTATAAATATGTTTATTCTTACTGTCGGGTTTACTTACTGGATCAGCTGCTGCATGAGGAAGCATGAAGATTTAAACTTTAACACACATTGACCGGCGAAAAACTCTGCGCGGTTCCCTCGGCCCCCACCGCGGAGAATAAACAGAAGTGCAGCCATGACAACCATTCTTCTTCGCTGCTTTTGTGGAGGAAGTTGCTGCTTTTTGTGGAGGAAGTTACAGCGCCACGTACAGGTTCGGCATATGTACTGCAGCTTTTCCAGCGGTTGGATGTAAACGGAGCCGTCTCGTGGAGCTTGACACAATCCGGTGTATATTGTGTGTAGGCGGAAGCTTTTTTGCGGTTGCGTTTGCGTTACTCCGATGCGTTTTGCCGTATGGGTTCCCGTGGAGCCGGGGCCTTAATCTGTCTGAAATCCTCCTGTTATCGGGCCAGTTACCTGGCAACTCCTCAACCACTTCTGACAGTCCCTTCCTTCATCCTTGATGGTGAAAGTGGTTGAGGAAAGTGAGTGATAACCAAGCACACCTCTTTCTCTCTCTCTCCGTCGCTGTAAATTGAGCCGCTACACGACAGTGCCATTACCTCCAGCTGCCACGGCTAAATCAAACACTTAAGTGTCTGAGTGATTACTCTTACACACCTCACAAGTGTCCCTATTCGTCTTCTGCCTTTCTTAGGTTCCTTCTGTCTCTCCTTTAAGAGGAAATCATTGTCTGTTAACTATTGTACGGTGTGCATAAGCTGTTTTTAATTTAGTTTGTTACTTGAAATGCATACACAGAAGTATAGTGATTTCCCAGCAACAATAAAATAAAGAATAAAACATGTAGGTGAGGGTAGAGAACCACCCCTCTGAACAAACTACAGAAAATAAAAAACACAGTAACAAATCAAGATGAGAAACCAAAAAATAAATGACCTCCATAACACAATGCAAAATAACAGTTTATTGAACCTCACCCACACGTTTCCTTTAAATGTATTTCAGGCGGCAGTAATGCTTAACATTCCGCATGTGACATGTGAAGGTTCTATGTGAGTGGTCTTGAGGTTTTTATCACATCTTCAAAAGAAGTTTAATCCCAGTAAATCGATGCACATGAAGATATGGATGACCTTTCAAGACTGTGCTGTTGTGTATTGGAAAGAGATTTTAAGAGGAAAATAAGTCTGCTTGATGTCACAATTCTTTTGCAAGACTTTCTGATTTTTGAGGCCAACTTAATCTTTCAAACAGGTTATTTAAGTGTGCACTAGTAGCAGCAAAAGGCCCTCTAGTCATTGACAGCATTTTGAAGAAAGTACTTTTTACCACTGCATAATTCACAGAGGTTGTTTTGATCATTTATAGCCATGCTTTTTGTTCCAAGAAATGTTCTTGCAAATGGACTACAAAGTATTCGTTCAAATGATTCTAATTTTGGTTTTACAATTCACTGATATGCATTCATGGTAACGTATAGGTGGGCCATTTTAAGGTGACATGCAAAAACAGTTTCAACCTTTGGATTATCAGGAGATGACCTTGAGAGTCAGTGTTGGTGAGCACAGATGGCTCCTATTTGAACCTCACATTTATGGAGAAATCCTCTTTACACTTCCCCACATAAGCATTGATTACTGTATGTCTGACTTCATTTTCACACAATATGTTGTGGATCTGTAATCTTCAAACTTCTGTCCTAGTAGAATTTGTTTTCGACTCACCCCAGCTGCTGCTCTAAAGCCGTCAGATTACTTGTTAATGTGATTTTATTTATGAGTTTCCTCAAGACGGCAACTTTCCAAAGTTTTTGCGTTTGACGACAAAGTTCCCCACAGCACATCTCTCTCCCTCTCTGCTCATCGCCACGTCTTTCTCTCTCTCTCTCTCTCTCTCTCTCTCTCTCTCTCTCTCTCTCTCTCTCTCTCTCTCTCTTCCTTCACCGTCCGACTCCTACGCTACAGCGGCCCCACAGTGCCACACATTATCATATCAGAGAACACACACACTGCTGCACAGATGGGTTGCATGGTCTCTTTCCGACAGATGAATAGGTAAATATTTACCTTCCCAGATTGTCTTTCTTCCACTCTCCCCCTTCCATCACTTCCTCTCTACACCTCCGTGCCACACTCATTTTTTTTCCTTCTAGCTGTCGTTTCTCAGGGCTCTTCTGTCCCAATGGTCTCGCCTTCATCTTATCACGGGGGCCGCTCACAGGCATCTGTTGTGCAAACACGCTTGCATACACATGCACATATTTTGAATATATGATGAAGAGGATGGCTGTATGTATATGGAAGCTCATGTATGCATGTATGAGGCCTCAGCAAACAAAGAGTTGATCATAATTGTGCTGAAGACAATTGCGTGTTTTATGAAGCTTAATTCAACCCATTGAGGCAGATGGGGCTATGCCTTCTTATCTTGAGTTTTAATTAAAATTCTTTATTCTCCTATGAACACATTATTCCTGTGTAAATGCTAACTCCGACTGGAAGCACATTAAGGCTAATGGAGGCCAGTGTCTTCAGGGATGAGGTCTTTTTCCCTCCATGGGGCAGGAGGAGAAGTGACAGGAACAAAGCATACACACACACACACAAACATCTTTCCCTGCACTATTATCGCTTTTAATTTAGGGGCCTCAGGGGCTGTATTGTCTTTTTATTCTGAAGTAGATATAGAAATTGCAGCATTAGCCATGAGGTCAGTGATTGACTGCGAGATGTACAAATCAGTCCATCCTCCCTTTGTCTCTCATCATACAGGTTGGTTTTCAACACATTTAGTTTACTTTCCATTAAAACAGATCATTCATAGTCTCAGACATGGTTAAACAGAGAACTAATTAAATGTAGCCTCTAGAGCAATATCTATTAGGAGGCATTTCAAAATGCCATTTGAAGTGGCAGTAAAGGTGATGAACATTGGGCTCTATTATTTATACTCTTTACATAACTGCTGCCTGTCATAAAATGTTACGCCACTTTTTCCTCTATGTTTTAACCACAGTGTCTCGTGTTCCTTTTGTGTACCTTTTACATTTTGGTAAACTGTGATGTCCCTCTCTTTTTTTTAAAAACTTTATATTCAACATCTCTACTTGCAATAATTTGTACTCTTAGTATTTTTCTTTGTCTCTACGTTAGGTGATATAAGATGCTTTGCTTTCATTTCCTTTTGATTAATGATATCATTTCTGATATCATTCTCTGATCAATACTAACCGTTGTTAACTCTTTCCCCATGCCTCACTGACGGATAATATCTCATTTGACGTATTCTGTCTGTTTATCTCCTTTTCACACAAAGAGACTCATCAGTCTTTTCTTATTTATACACTCAGTTACTATTGCATCTGGTCTTCTGTTTATTGATCAGATACCTCATGTCTCTTAAAACACATAATAGGTATGTTGTGATAGATATCTCCTGGAATAATGGGATAATGCCCAACATACATTAAAATATAGGATTTTTATTAGACTGTATCTTACAGTTTTTACAACAATTGAAGTCAAACCCTGATATCTACTTAACATTTGATAACAACAAAAGGCTTCTTTTATTTTCATTTAAAATATAAATATGTTGCATACTAGGAAGGATGGACACAAAGGTTATCCAATGTCTAAATCATTTCCTTTTTCATCAGTTTTGAGTTTTAAGATCCCTCTTCCTGCATCAGTTTAATTGAAAGCTAGTCGATCTGATAGCTAATCTGTCGTCTCTGTGTCTCTGCTTCTCTGTTTCTCACATACTCTGTTTTTGAAAGGTGAACAATAACAAGATATGTTTCTCCTCTCCCATTTTAACAAGGAGAGTGGTTCTTGTTCATTAGTATCGCACATCACACCTCCATCACCCTTAGATCTGGGAGAGACAGAGGTGTCAAAATGACAGTGTGGCGCCCGTGTTTTTTCCCTCTCAGCCGCCACCTTAGGAAAATCCACAAAAGTCAATTCACACCAGTCTCTCTCCCTGCTATTTATCTCAGTATCTTATCTGTGTGTGTTACTTGGCACCCCTGGCCTGAATTCTACAATTCTTCCAGCAATGGTGTAAATGTTCTTAGTGTTTCCTATTAAAGGAGAAAGACATACTGGCTACCAGTATACCAACTCACCACTACCACCACCACGGGGCATTGCAAATTGGATATGAACGCCCTGGGGGGATAAAACAGATTTTATATCTACTAAGGCTAGAAAAGAAATGTGCTTGTTTGTTTGGATGTTAATTTAATTCACTTCCCTTCCTAGTATCATTAATGAAATAGCTTGAGGAGTATATTATAGATTTCTTTATACTCTTGTGACGAGCAATAAATAACGTGATTTTATTCATTTTCAACTTTTCTTTCATCCCTGTAGGACAAGAATGTTTTGATGTGATTAGATTTGATAGGCTGCACCAATCCTAAATGTGGCCTACCAAATGTTACCTACTGGTGACCATAATGTGGGTACACACACAGTAGGAAACCTTGGCTCCAGAAAATGAACTATATCTTAACGTTTTCAGACTGTTTTCCTTGATTATTAATTGTAAAAAGCCTACAGGCAGCAAATAGTCTTTTGTTTACTTAACAAAGTAGAGGATTAAAACTGTGTATTCTGGTAAATACTCAGGGGTGTCAGAACCACTGCTTGAGGGGTCTAGAAAGAACATTTTAATCACAAATAGAGAATTATTCATTTATTCATCCGTTTAACTATTCCGTGCTCAGATTTTTTAGTTTTTAATTTATTTGGTTTTGCTTTTCCAAAGGGTAGTTTTCAGGCAGATCTTAGAGGTCAAGGATGCCTGTGCCTGCAGGCCATTGGTTAATATTAATGACCATAAGCCAATTGGAAGTCATCAATAGGTCAGAGGTTATCATGGGGTTGCAGATGCAGGAAGTTAATGTAATTAAAGATGCATCTTGTTGTCGATTGCAGAGAAAATGTCTTTTACACTCTCAATGTCTAAGTTAAGCTGTCTTTTTCTTTGTGGGTCTGTCACTAATGCTTATGTGTGTGTTTGGTTATTGTCTTAATGTCTTTAAGGTTTTCTACAAGAGGTAGTTGATCCTTCATATTCTTGCTTTTATTCGATTAGGTTATTTTTTGGAAGCAATTCTGTAGCTACTGTAGGTCCTTATTTGTAAGATGAGGGAACATTAACAGTTAAAAAACTACAACATCACATTTGAGATGGTTGCTCTAAAATTAGTCAGGAACGGAGAAGAAAAAAGATTGAATGAAAGAGTGAGTAGTAAGAAGCAAACACAAATTACAGGTGATTGATAGTTTGCTCAGTCTCAATGGCCGTCCCCTTCTTTCCACCCAAAGATTTGTGAAAGGAAATCTGTTAAGTTGTCTGTTACTAATTACATCATGGCTTCTTGTGCAGACTGTTTTCCATATAACACGTCACATTAAGAGGCACCAGTGTGCCTCCTGTTCCACTCCATCTTAATGTTTGATAGAAGACATGTAATCAATGTCATGGCTTGCTTGTATTGAGAATTACTTCCAATTACTTCCGTATTGAGTACCATACCCAATCTGATTTTGAAGAAAAAAAAGGCCAATGAGAAGCCAGCTTGTCAAAAATAATTTGGTCTTTGCTGCTAAAAACAAAAATGTTGTCTTGCTGAATTATCAAATTGCTAATTTAGCCCTTATTGGTGTTTAACTCTAGCCATCAGAGATTATGTTGAATTATGTTGGGATCAAACTGCAATACAACATACAGATTACATATTAGCCGAAATGTAAATTGCAATGTCAAGTATGTAAGACACATGGTTCTCTGAAAGACAACAATAACTTAGCCTTTGAGTTCTTGCACAAGCTGTCAAACTGCTGTCAATACAAACAAAATACATAGAACCAATCGATGCATCTATTCCCACACACTACTGGCTACTGTCTAATCCAATAAGCCACTGGGTCAATAATCAATTGTTAGTGATCGGTGGCAGAGGTTGCTAATCAAGGTTTGATTGGCTAAATGAGTCTATGGGGACAAACTTTGGCTTTTCTTAATGATATGGTCATTCCAATAGTTTCCAAAGGCACGTATCAACAGGGGGAAGGTGTCTGTGAATTGTGAACTTCAGAGTCCTTTTAGATAATAGATCAAAGAATATTTTGAGGCTAAGGATTGTTAGACTGAAATGTAACCTATTTCTGACTGGTGTTTCCTAAAGGATTCTGCTGAAATAATATTGTTAATGCTTCCATATTTCCTTATTTACATTACCATTATTTCTGATATGTTTTTTTATGTTTACTTTTATACAGAGAAGGTATTAGGATCATGATAATCATGCAATGATCATTTCTGCTTGTTTGATGTTCACATTTTTCTCCAGTTGTTTTTAACATGGTTTAACAGACAGAAATGTGTTGTTTATTTTGCTTGCTAATAAGCTCTCTTTGTCTCTCTTTTAGGGTCCCGGGTGTTACCATTGCTACAGATTTAATCTGCGGTTTTCCTGGTGAGACAGAAGAAGACTTCCAAGAGACTGTAGAGTTGGTGAAGCTCTACCGATTCCCCAGTCTGTTCATCAACCAGTTTTACCCCAGGCCCGGTACACCTGCCGCCAAGATGGAGCAAGTTCCAGCACATGTGGTGAGTGTGGACAAAGATACTGAGATTCCTTCACTACTAGTACTCTGAAAAAATTAAAGTTAAGGAGTGAAAGTTAGAGATTTGACTGTTATGTTACATGGCAAAATATACCGCAATACAATTTGTTTGAATCCGTAGCAAGTACCATTTATTTGAGTTATCTTTCAATCAATGCATAGTAAATGTAAGTCAAAGTATGTTGCTCAAGTAACAGATATAAACTGATAATTGCAATAAGTTCCTAAAACGTCTTGAAAAAGGTCTTATATAGTCTAAAATGTAGTTAAAGGAGTTCTGCATAATACATATTTATTGTAGGTAAAAACATTTGCACTGAGTCCTTATTTGAATGCATGTACGGTACGGTAAGTGCACACATACATGCACATGTGAGTGTGTGTGTGCATTGAGGAAACACAGGCCGTCCCCCATCATCTGAAAATGTAAAAGCATGTTCTAGTTCTGTCATGACTGCTGTACAAATGTTAATATTACTAATCCTGAAAGTGGGGGAGTGTGTGAGAGTTTTGATATCACACTCCCCTTATGACAGACAGACACACATGGTACACATACAGGATGAAAGCAAACGGTGCTAATGTTAAAATGTTAAAGCCTCTGTTAAATTCAAACATTTGCTGCTGCAAGTTAACTGGGACCACAACAAAATCTAAACTTGCACATAAAGAACAGAAATCTTAATACAGTAATTCTTCTTAAAAACCCATTATTATCAAACACTCCACAATGATAGGTGATTTTTTGCCTATTAGGATTGTAGCTTTTTGTTAAAGAAATTGACTAATAAGGTATTTAAAGAAAGAAATCGCACGAGAAATATATTTCCTTGACCTCAACATGAGGCAGTTTCCTAGTTGCCAATATCCAAACAACACTCTTACTGTTCTCTGTACGACCACACAGCTCCTGACAGATACTCTCTCCTTCCCTCTCGCCGCTCTTTAAATCTGCTAATGAAGCCATAATTGTTAGGAAAGGCTTGTGCAAGAAAGAAGCACAGATTGAACACGTCGGCCTCAACAGCATTTTCTTGACCTTTTACCACACAATTGTCTCAGCTACTTTTGTGTTGAGGATGCTACATGTAACTTATATAAATGTAAATGAACAGAAAAGTTTGTTATGAACATGAATACTCTCTACAGTAACACTTACACTTTATGCTCATTGCATCCTTTATGCTTGTCTTTTACCGTGTTTTTGTAAATGAGGCTATATTCCTTCTTTATTAAGCAATGCTTAATAAACCGAGAAAATGACTGCTTATTTGGTTCATTGCCATTGATAAACAAGTCAAAGTTGTGCCTTTCATAGTTGCTGACTTAGATCATTCTATCATCATATGATACTTGAAATGTTTTTCTCAGACCGTTTTTCTTTAGTTTGACCTGCTACATTATGCTGCACCTTATACAATCTCTTCTTACATTTGCACTCTCTCACTCTTTACCATCAAAGTGTTGACACATCTCTTTCAAGTGTAGCGTCTTCATAAGTCATTCTCTTTTCCCCCCGTCTCCTATCTCTCCTGGTTCTCTGAGGAGAAGCTGAGTGTGTCTTAGAGGGATCAATCCCCAGACAACCACATCACTGCTTCTCTTCTTATGTTTTTCCCCTCTGCTTTCTTTCTCCTCCAACTGTCTCATCCGACTTTTATTGTCAGCGGTTGGATGTCAGCACACATCTATCCTGGACTCCATTCCACAAGCAGCTCTTTGATTGCCAGAATGTAGCATATTGTAGGTCTCTGTTTCTTGCCAAATCAGCCTTTTTGTTCGTTTGAAAATATTTTGATAGCTAGTTTTATTGTTTTTCTAATAATGACTATAAGGTCATTATCACATAAAGTTTTACAAAGTGTTTTAGAAACTGGCTTATTTTTTAAAACTGCCTAGAAAAAGACCACACATCACATTGTCATCATGCATTCTAATAGCCATTCTCATTGGTCATCCAAAGGTTTAGCTTAAAGGTCATGCAAAAAACCCTCTCTCTTTTCCTCCGTACCCAAATCTCTAAAAACGGGGCTACAACGGAGCTGATCCAGATTTGCGTCCGAAAATGACGTAATATCGGAAATGTGGATCCACGGCCCTATCAGAACCGTTGCTATCAGAAACAATGCCCGACGTGTTTTGGACGTAATATGCACTTTGTTTACATGAGCAAGCATCGCTAACACTCAGAGCTAACCTGTACTGGAGAGAGTATGTGTAAAAAAGCAGGAGATAATAAAAGGAACTCACCTTGTGGTAAACCCGCAAGAGAAAAAGCCTTTGAGCTCCATACTGTTTCAGAAATAATCCTTGATGTGGTTTGGAACATGATACGGCATAGCAGCATTTAGCTGTATCTCATATAATTCTGAGCAGGCATTAGCTCCCCCTCTTTTAATTTTTTCAAGCTAAGGACCCAGATCAGCCATTCTCTAACAGGGCTGAAACAGAGGGATATGAGAGATGTCTAAAATGCATGATCTGTTTGGTATTTTGAGCAAAGCACATCATAGACATGTTTTTTACATATTTTTATATATCTGAGACCCATAATATATGCCCAAAAATAGCATGATAGGAGATCTTTAAGGGAATTTTTGTGCATGACAGAGGATATTAAAAGGTGAGAGGGACAGAGACGGGGAGTCAGAATAATATGTAAGAGTCCCTGTAACCAGTACACCTGCTTCAGTGGTTAAAGCTGCCCACAACATCACATCATCAGTCAGCGTGCACCTGTTCTTACACACATACACAGACACAGCCCTAAAGACAGATACACACACACAGCGAGTGGTGGCAGCTAGGCGACGTCTAGGCCATGTAGGGTCAGTCATTAATAAAGTGCACCAGATGGTTTGTCTGGAACACAACTGTGTTGAATAGCCACAGGAGGGATGGATGGGGAGCTAGATGGAGTAGGAAGCCGAGACAGAAAGAGGTCTGAGAGAGAGAGAGAGGTAGAGAGAGGTAGAGAGAGAGGTAGAGAGAGAGAGAGAGAGGTAGAGAGAGAGAGAGAGGTCTGAGAGGTCGAGAGGTCTGAGAGAGAGTATACGAAGAGATGTACGAGAGAGAGAGGTAGAGAGAGATAGAGAGAGATGAGAAGAGAGATAGAGATATAGAGAGAGGTAGAGATAGAGAGGTAGAGATAGAGAGAGGTAGAGATAGAGATAGATAGAGAGGTAGAGATAGATAGAGAGGTAGAGATAGATAGAGAGGTAGAGATAGATAGAGAGGTAGAGATAGATAGAGATAGATAGAGAGGTAGAGATAGATAGAGATAGGGAGAGAGAGGTAGGAAGGATAGGAAGAAAACGGAGATAGTTGGAGGAGGAAAATAAGGAAGAGCAAGCATGTATTGCAAGTATGAGTGGGGATGCAATCTTATTTGACAACCATTTTTCATCAACTTTGTTGTTATTTAGTTAATGTATTTATCATTTTTGTCATATATATTTTTTATGTATGTTCATTTATTTTTATGGAGGAAGTGAAATGTTGTGTGATGTTGACATTATTCATGTAGTGTATTCAAACCACTACTCCCACTAACACAAACAACAAAATAAGGAAAGTAACAGCTACATGGATGTGTTCATTGTGGGTCCTGGAGGGGAACCACACCCATTATAAATGATATTGGCCCCTATGAGCACTCACCTACCAAATGTATCAGCTGATGGGACTGAGGATTTCAATCTCCCCATTTTGCTGTAGGGAAGCTTGTGGTGTTTGCCTATGGTTTAAATTAACCTTACATCAGTAGCACACTGCCCTTTAAAAAGCAAGAGCAGATATTTACCCTTTCTTATCAGAGTGGGACGCAGACATGACAGTTTTCCTTTTCCACTCTTTGCCTCATGATTAATGGGATGCGAAGCAGATTTTTAGACAAACCTAATGTCATTCTAGAAGATTGTGGTACCAACATACTGTTTTCAGTGATTTACTGTTTCTCAATGTAACGGCCCTTGCAGGAAAGATGGATGTAGTGTAAGGTGGTTTTGGACATACAAGCAGGTGCAGGTCACTATTGCTACCATCTAGAGCTGGTCATTTGGTAGGAGGTGGTGAGGCATGTCCACGGGATCTAGTGGTTTCTGACAGCAGCGGACATTCTGTATGAGGGGTTTGTTAATTGAACTGTCAATACACCACATTCACCAGAATACAAAGAGTCACACCGTTTCACGAGTGAATTGTCAAAGTGTGTGTGTGTTCAGGGTAATAGGAGAGAATAGATAATGGGAATTGAAGGAGGTTGGTTTGAGAAAGGTCGCCTTGGATATACTGGAAAATGTTATTAGTATTGAGTAGTTTTCTTATTTTCAACATTCTGTGGCATTTCACCATATAGCTTTCAACAAATGCAGGAAATTAGCTCAAAAATAGAAACTGAGGATGGCAAAGAGTACTATTTGTTATGTAAAAGTGACTGTAAAGGGCAGACTCTTCAGACTCTGTTAGTGTTGACAAGTTGTTTTTCACATTTAGTCTCTTTTGTTGCTTGGGCACCGAGTTGGCTAGTGAAGTAGCAACATGACACTATTCCTTAAAACGAGCATGTTCAAAAGATAATTTATTAGATCATAGATTTGATCATATACCTTTATTTTATTTTGATTATGTAGCACTAAGAAATGTAAATGTGTTCTATTGCTGTCTGATTTACAGCCATACCACACGGATAGATTGATCTCATTGTGTGGAGCAGACACCCTATAGAGCTGCAGAGTTTCCAGCTGCGATATGGTCCAGGTGTTTTGTTTTGTATCTGTAGATCTAACTTATTAACTATTGTAATAAATGATATATGAGCTTGGGCAGATGGAAAGAATAGGAGACCACAGGGATGGAGGGAGAGAAGGAAGCATGTTGAGAATAAAAGGATGTGAATGCTATTAGCTTGGATCTCCATAATCATCCCCAGGTGACTAGAACTTAGCCTTGATAAATGGACTTGCTGAGTGGAAGGTGTGTGTGTGTGTGTGTTTGGATGTCCATTTGTATGCAAGGAGGAGTTGAGAGTGAGCAGCTGCTGGAGCAAAAGGGAGTGAACAAAGTGATAGAGAGGGAGATTAGCTATTCTAGTGGGACACTGTTTTTAATTTCCCCAGGTTGTAATTGGTTAAGAACTCCATTACCCACAAGGCAGCAGTGAGGCAGCTGTCAAAGTGAAGCAGCTGGCCAGCCCCTAGTAGCTCCATCTCCTAGCTTCAGTATCATTTATCTACGCCTGGACACCAGGCAAACACTTGCGTAAACACACACACACACGCAATACTTTCTCTTCTCTCAAATGCAGATACTAACTGTCTCACACACATATCAGGGGAGATAATAACACTCCACTAAAGGCAGTAGAACATGTATTAAGGTTGAGTTAATGGTTAAGTTTCTGTCTGGGGCAGGTATGTCTGCAGGTGATTAATGAGGACCTAGTTCACTAATAAAATAAGGGATAACACATTGCATTTTAATGATCACAGTTTTTGCTTGCCACATTCAAATGCATGCAACCTCAATAGGTCACCAGTAGAGATGGACAGTAATAATGTTGTGCTGGATGTAAAAAAACAAAGATAACCAGTGGGCATCAGAATCAAAAAAGTCAATTAGTGTAGATTGGATAAAGACAGACTGTTCCCTAAGGGGGAATTCAGTTGATGCTGCAGATAGGAAATAGTTGTTACAATGCCATACATAAAATATACGTACATATTTAAATATATATATATATTTTTAAATCTTAATAGATTACCAATAACCAGTGTATGGCTTATGTGAACCTTGAACAGTACATATAGCAGATCTAACACAAGCTAATATATCTGGAACATGTTATAATCATGTGTCCTCTGTAGAGAGAGAAAAGGTCACCACTGTGCTACTCATTGTGATGCTTTAGGAAGTGTTAATACTTTGCTGAGAGGCAAAACCACACACAGGTTGTGCCTAAGGTTTCTTTTTTTTAGGTATACAACACACATACACGCCGTGGGCGTAGGCTCTATAGCACTAACATCTGTCTGTCATTAGGGAAAGACAAACGGGCACATACTGGTGAACCAGAAGCTCTTACAGTGCAGTCTAAGGCCCAGGCTCCACGGGAACGCATACGGCAAAACGCATAGGATTAACGCAAACGCAATCGCCAAAAAGCTTCCGCCCACACGCAATATACACCGGATAGTGTCTGCCCACACGAGACAGCTCCGTTTAGATCCAACCGCTGGAAAAGCTGCAGTACATATGCTGAACCTGTACGTGGCGCTGTAACTTCCTCCACAAAAGCAGCAACTTCCTCCACAAAAGCAGCGAAGAAGAATGGTTGTCATGGCTGCACTTCTGTTTATTCTCCGCGGTGGGGGCCGAGGGAACCGCGCAGAGTTTTTCGCCGGTCAACGTGTGTTAAAGTTTAAATCTTCATGCTTCCTCATGCAGCAGCTGATCCAGTAAGTAAACCCGACAGTAAAAATAAACATATTTATAACTAGTTTAGGTAGTTTGAGAGGTAATTATAGGCGACCCCACGGCCCCGTTGGACCCCCCAGAGCGCTCCGTTCCCAGATCTATCCACCTTTGGACCCGTTGTCGTTTGCAGGGTTTGCCGTTTCTACCGTTCCGTTACGGCGTCGTGTAGCTTAAAGGGCTATACGCATGAGAAATATGCGGATACAACCCGTTTTCGTTCCCGTGGAGCCTAGGCCTTAGAAGGCAAGATCACTGTTACCTTGCCCCATAGCACATTCCCACTCAACTCATACTGACATACATGTACCGGCTCATATAGACACACTCAAAACCACAAACACGCACAATTCAATGTCTCGTGTCAGGGAGTCATGCATTAAGCATTTTATCTAAAATACGCTAACATTAAACCAATAGCATGACCTTCCTGGTTGTGTTGGCATACACAAATAACTATGTAATAAAACATATTTTGGATCCATTTGAAAGTGCCTTGACATCTCATCTTATAATTCAGTACATTTATTTATTTGAATGTCAGAGAGATCATTGAGGGCAGGAGTCAGATAAAGTAAACAAAGTCAAACAATGATATACTGTAGAAGAATTCAAACAAAGTAAAATACAGATAAGAACAATAAAATCAGCCTAAACCATTACACACTTAGACACATGACCATGACCCTGAGCGCTGACCCTGAGTTGGACAGTTTTGATTCCTTTTAGTCTGTTGGTCTTTATTTGCTGGTTATTTTGACCAACATATTACTTTTAAAAAGTTTCTAGTAAACTTTTTTTCCTTTTTCTAAATAATTGTATCCATTCATTAGGTCAAGATAATTGCACCGAAGAATTGCATATTTTGCCTAAAACTGCAGCGTTGTGCCAATAGTTTTACAAAAAAAAGATTTATGTTGAACAGCAGTGTTTTAATGAAGCCTGTGAGTTTATGCGTGTTGTTGGCAGCAGAGTGTGTGCTCCTGTGTTCACCGCTCCTGCATGTGTTTGGAGTCTGCGTCTGAATACAAGTGTACACATCCATGTAATGTCACTTCCCGTTAGACGCAGCATCCGTCTCTGGTGGCAACAACAGATGGACGTAATGGTAACAACCATCGTTCATCATCACCGCAGTGACAGTTCCACGTACAAACACACACACTCACACACATAGTGGCTCTGAATTTCTGGGATGTCACTAACACAACCCCAATGGCATGCTAGATTAACTTTTCTGGTTGATTAACCACATGTAGGCACGCTCACACATTCATACCTGTATACAAATACTTTATTATGCAGGAAGCTAATAAAGCTCTTTAATTTTTAAATAAAATGGAATAGGAAAGAAAACACCGACTCACTGGTGTCATGAATACCTGAACAATTTACCTTTAACAGGGCGTTTTTAGATAACTTAAGTGCTGCAATGTTTTTGATAGGTCTTTATTTGTGGCAGCTTGGATTTGTTTATTCGAATTATAAAAATGATGCTTTTTGTTTTAATGTAGTATTCTTTTTTTAATGGAAATATTGTATGAAAAGTGAAAAGTTCATTGACCAATTCCGTGCTTTGTATGTGCGACAAAGGGATTATTTATATAGTTTTAACTACAGTAATCCAGGTTTACGCAATCAATTGAAGGAAAAAGCTGTTCAAACTTTAATAACGTACACATCTCTGTCGTCCAGTGGAGGCTTCTGCCACTGATTCATTCCACAGGGTGGTGTTTTGTAGATGAGAACATTTCATTTCACTTCCACCTAGCCACCTTTTTCCATTACAAATGTCCACCTCTTAACCTCCATGTAGAAAGGTGGCCACATCACTTCCTCTTTCATTCAGTCCTGCTATGTTCCTTTCTCTCACCATCGTCTGTTATCCTTTTTTATCTTTTGTTCCATCGGTCTTCTTTTTTTAAATTGAATCTGTTGCTCCTATTTTCACATCGGCATTGATATTAGCTTGTATCCGGCATGTTTTCACACATTTGTCCTTTTTGTACAGCATGTGTTTGTGTGAGTCAGTGTGGGAGCCAACGTTGGTGAGTGTGCCTGCAGTAGTGTGTGTGTTTTTGTAGGCGTGCGTGTATTGGTGTGTGATGGTTCAATTCTACTGGGAGCTCATTGGTGCCTGAAAAAATATTTCCTGTAGTTCTGCCTTACAGTAACACACATACACACACACACACACACACACACACACACACACAGTTGAGCGTCAAAGTATACTGAATGATGGTGAGAGTGATGGAAGGAGGAAGAGAATGGTGTTGAGGAGCAGTGATAAGAGAGATTCTCTCACCTAAGGTGCTCCAGGCAGAGAGAGAATGTGGAGGGACATACTTATAAGGGGGAGGATGGGTGAGAGAGTGGAGAATGATTAGTGAGAGTTTTCCCTCACTGGAGAGAAGCACAGGGAGCGAGGGAGAGGCAGAGCCTGGAGGGATAAGCGGAAAGGCAAAGAAAATGAGAGAAAAGAGGATTTTGAGATTCTGGAGAGCCTTTTGGTCGAGAGAGCAAGAGAGCAAGAGAGCAAGAGAGAATCAGGTGAAAACAAGAAAAGGATGGTAGACGGACAGGGCCGATGATTACAGGATTGTGTGGATCACAAGGGCCCTGGTTGAACAGAGAAGGAGTAAGATGCGTAGAAAAGGGGGGGAAGAAAAAAATGTGAAGCGGTACACAGACGGAGGGAATAGTGAGGAGCGATGAGAAGTGTGTTCTCACTACTAGAGATGAAGAACAACTGAGAAAGTGGAAGTTGGCCGAGGGCAAAGAGTCTACTCTCCGCCATTACACACTTCTACACCAATACATTTTTTACTGTCTTTTCCTCATGTTACCCATTATTATTTATTTATTTGTTATTCTCTTACCCACTGCTCTGTGGCACTTGTTTTTGTACCTTATCCTTTCCACTTTTACTGTTGAACGACACTCGTAATTTCACGTAACTTTTGAAACTATATCAATCTTTTCCAGCTTGGCCACACGCCTCTATGTATTAATAGATGTTTCCATCCTTTTCTTTTTAACATCCTCTAGCTGCATTTGACTGTCAAGCTATAATGATGCCTGAGTGTGATAGCAGAGCGACTTGTAGATTATCTGCTCCATATGTACAGATCTGGCCTGAGGACATTGAATGCCGCCCTTTGCATACACTGAAAAGAGGAAGGGAGGGAGAGAACAGAGCATAGCAATGAATGCACAGTCCCTTTAGCTGCAGTAGCGTATACATATATCCTTCCCCCTTAGCCAGACATGGCCTAATCAGCGAGCTAATTAGCACTCTTTGTAACTGCATCGGCCTCATGTAACTGATTGCATTAACAACTGCCACACATCAAACAGTCATGTCTCACGCTTGTGCATCTCATTACACATTAAGGACACGCAAGGTTAAGGCCAGACTTTGTGCGGGAGTCAAAGGAGAAAACTATAAATATATTCTGACACAGCTGGTGGGCATATACATTTTTTTCTCCCTCTGCTCTTCCATATTTGATAGATTTAATTAATACTTGTAGGCATTATTCTCAGCAATAGTGATTTTTTCCCCTTCTGTTTAAGTGACCTAGAAACTGTGTGGTGTGTCCATATGTATAACTATTTATTGTTTATTTATTAATCATATCTGCAAGACATGAAAGAGGAAATGCCAAGCAACAAAAATAGCTAATTTATAGCTACTAAAAAAAGGCTTAATCCTAGTCAAACAATTGCTGATGGGTTTGTTTAAGTATTTTCATCAGTGATGTAGGAAAATGTTTGGAAAAAATAGATATATAAACTATTTAAATTCTGATCAAGGTCTCTGACAGGTTATTCGTTTCTCCCATGCTCCACCGTGCAATACAGGAATACATTTAAATTAGATAGTGTAGCCATACTGAATGAATGCTGTGAATGAATGACCTTTTTAGGGAGGATTACTAAATATATCTTGATGTTACAACATTTCTGATACTAAAACAACTACTCTGGTCAAGTGTTATGTACAGGGTCTGAATTTTGGCTTCAAGTCCATAAAAACAAGTAAGCCAAGAAGTCACATTCACAATGCCGAGCAGATTGTGTCATCACTTACAGTATGAATGGAATACTTTCCCAATCTAGATGAATGGGATTTGGGTATTTGGCCTTATACTTCATCTACATCAAGCACCAGCTTTTTACATTGTTCTTTAAACTGTAATATACATACATTATATGTTTTTGTATTTATTACATTTCTATTTCTCTCTTTGTTGTCAACAGAAAAAGCAGAGGACTAAAGAGCTGTCTCAACTCTTCCACTCTTACAACCCCTACGACCACGAGGTAAGACATGTTTCAGTATCTGCCTTCCTCAGTTTGGCTCTTCAACGTTTTCTTTGCATTTGTTCATTTGTTAATGGGGGGAGCTTTAAGTATTCAGCCTCCTTCACCTCTTGAGCAAAAGCCTTCACTTGACTTCGAAGGAGTTGTAGGTCACCATCATCATATTGTATTTATAGCTGTGATGAGTTTGTTGTCTCCTCAAGACGGACACCTCTTGTCGGCAATCTAGTGGATGAGGACAGCTCAAGTGTTTGTCACTGATTACATTCTGAACATGTGTGTGTGTGAGAGAGAGAGATTGAATTCTGAAGTCAATAATAAATCTCCTCTTATTTATATATATATATATATATATATATATATATATATATATATATATATATATATATATATATATATATATATATATATATATATATATATATCGGGGTTTCCGCTATGATTTTTCCTTGCCGGTCAAATGTCCGGAAATAATTTATTTTACCGGACAAATTTGAAACTTACCAGTCATGTTTCAATAATAATAATAAGAATGGTGTGGCAGAGTTTCCGTTAGCAGGTCATAACTGGACTATGACCGGATATGCTGATGTTTAAAACTCAGTTAATGCGAGTCATTTTTATATTGCTTCAGTTTATAATCGTAACAGATCGAAAAGTTCAGATTCACTTTTCAATAAATGATGCGCTTCCACAAACAACAAACAACATAATTATTACATTCAAACAAACTACTTGTAGTAGATAAAGTACATTATTCCAAAGTTTACATTAACTTTGGATAATAACACGGGAGAAACGGATCCTCTCTCCCTCCCTCTCTCCTGACAGCCCGTCAGTTTCTCATGCAGCTCGCTAAACAGTGGGCGGGGCTTCAGGTGATCATGCAGAGCTGCTTGTCTCCGTCAGACTCAGCAGCTGATCTCTGATCCCTCTCTCGCGTCCGGTTATACTTCACTCGCGTTTATGTCCATAACGATCAGATCCAGCTCTCCTGATCGGCCTTTATAGAGAGCACCGATCAAACTATTAAGAGTGAATATCGGCCGATAATGATCGGCGGCCAATCGATCGGAGCATCCCTAATTATTACCGGACATTTTGACCGGCAGGTTTTGAATTTACCAGTTTTTAATAAATGTTACCAGCTAAAAAACGGTAATTACCGGCTAACGGAAACCCTGATATATATGTGTGTGCGTGTGTGTATGAGCTCATACTGTATGAGGTTAACATCTGACAGCAGACTGAACATGCCTCTCTTCAGGCATGCTTATGATGATGAGACCCTTTTGACAGCAATGTGTGGGTGAGTTCTTATATAAAGATGTCCTTCCGAAAGTGACAAGCTCATGACAACAGCTGTCACCACGTTACTTTACCGTCATGCAAAGAAAAATTATATTTTGACATATTAGACTAGGGGATCATGTGTCTTTGCATATGGCTACCCACGTCCAAAAATATTTCCCTATTACTTTTTTTGCTTTGTAAATAACAATGGTGAGTGATGTGTTTTGCCCAATGTCTGAGCAGTGGTGTGAAAAGCAGTTGTTACTTTCCTTTCCGGATTTGATAAAAAGCAGAATAGTGTAGAAAAAATGCTTCTACTGCAGAGTGACTGTTGTTAACAAGATGTTGATTGAAGCACACCTAACATTTGTCACACTGTCATTAAGCAAAGTGTTAGCTTGGTCAAATCTCTTTTGCAGAGTTTATACCTCTGGGGGGGTTGTGCCTATGCTGCTGTGGTTATATGTTAAACTCTAATTAAAAGGATATGAGAGTGATCACGTTTCAACTGTGGCATGGACCTCTGCCTCCCACTCTTGGAAGCAAACACACACACACACACACATGCACATGTAATAGTATTGCACATGAAACACAGATGCACATAAGTTAATGCCTACGCTCACAAACAAGGAATGTTCATAGATCAAAGTTACCGGAGTACATTGACCAAGTATGATTCCCAGAGGAATTGCTAAACCAACTCTGGGAAAGTGCACCGAGCGTGCTTTGCTGAGCTTCCCTAACCAACAAACTTTGTTGTGATCACTGGTTTGCGTGTGTTTTTTTGTCACCATGCTGATTCATAAAGGTTTTGATTGGTTACCACTAGGGCTGCTCGATTATGGCAAAAATCATAATCACGATTAGTTTTGGTCAATATTGATATCACGATTATTAAATACGAATATTCATTGACTTTGATTACCCTGAACTTTAAAGGTGGGGTAGGTAATTTTGGAGAAACCAGCTCGAGTGCGCTAGAATTTGAAAATACACAACCGGAAAAAATCTGCCACTTCCTTACAGAGCCCCTCCTCCAACACACACGAACGCGCACATGACCAATGAGGGCACGAGATAAGTTTGTGCACGAGATGGAAAGCTGACAGGCAGGTAGGCCATCCAGTTATTTTACCCGGGCCGGCTAAAATGATTGGTCGTGCTTTTTACAGCACCACGGCTTCCACAGATGACATTTTTTTATGTATTTATTGTCAAAGCATTTAATATATTCATTGCTATCGGGATGTTAAGAGCATTCCATGGAATATAACAAAAAGTGTTTCTGAAATAAATTACATACCCCACCTTTAAGTATAATTCAACTGAAAAACCAATAAAAGGATTAAATTATAAATGTATATCTACATTTAAATAAATAATATCAAAATAATAAATACCAATAAAGAAGATAAACACATATTTTGGAGCGCACTTCCACAACCTACTAAACATATATAAATATGATAACTAATGTCACTCACAACCTGTAATGTTTAATTATACTGCTACACGCAGTACTCTTATTTTGGTAACCCCTTATCCGGAAACCGGAAGTAGCTAAGAGGCTCCGGCTTGACGAGTCAGTAAAAGTTGACTCTGTACGCTAGAGACCGGAGAATAAATACACGGCAACTAAAGCTTCCCTTGTAACGTGTTTATATGGATTTATTAAACAGACTGCAAGTCACAACACAACCTGGCCGAGAGGGCTTTTAGGGAGGGGCAAAAGCGCACGCGCGGTCAGGATGTATAACGCAAGACAAAGTGAGAGCATCATTAAAGCCCCTGTCACACTGTCCCGAAATTGACACCAGATGGACACACGAATATGGAATTGTGAATTTCGCACGAAGATGGCCCCGAACTTGGTCAACAGCCAAGCAACAGCCGAAGCAAGTACGATGCCTACAGAAGGCCACACGATGGCACCCGAACCACACACGGAAATATGGTCGTAGACTTTACTGATGATTTAGAATGTATCCAGACTCAACGTAAGAGCTTGTGTCTCTTCGGGGGGTGCTAACATTTAAACATACACTTTATTCTTTACTTTCTCCGTCTTTATATGTAGATTAGAAGATATTACTTATCTCCGTCATGTTGTTTCCATAGCAACAACATCTTCCTGTCAACAGCGTAAACTCGCCTTCAAAATAAAAGCATCTAAATAAAACAGGAAGTTAACCGAAATTTAAGACATACAACTGCAACGAAAGTAACAAAAACAATGTAATATCCTTTTCAGTTTCACAGAACACAAATTGGGTTATTTACATAATATGTTTACATTATTTTGTTGTGCAATAAAACAACCAGAGAAGCGATCTGCACGGAAACATTGCACACCGTGGTCCCATCTCGATGTCATCGTACTATAATACGATGGCTACACGACGGCATTGCGAGGGCTTCACGTAGTCGTGTTGCCTTCCTAAGACAATCGGGCAGCCTCTTGTTTCCTTCGTATTGTCTTCGTGAGGCGAAAAATGCCCGATGGCACCGATGATCACACGAAGTAAAGACGAAGATGACACGATTTGACAAGATGCCCTCACGCTGGCCTTACGAAGGGCAAAATGGACCCACAAATTCAACACGAAAATGAACCTTCAAAAGGTCCTTCGGCAATTTTTTGGCATGCCATAGATTTTTCCACCGCTCACGAAGTTGCTGCCGGAGCCTGAGAAACTCCACTGACGGTCATACGATGGCTTAAGATGTCCTCACGAATGGCCCGATGTTGTTACGATCAGAGCCGAATTTGAACATTTCCTTTATCGTGTGTCCATCTGGTGTCAATTTCGGGACAGTGTGACAGGGGCTTTAGAAAGGGAATGCAGCAAAATACTCGTTTTATTTCGATTACGTTGTTTTCATAATCGTTGCAAGCCAAAATTGTAATCGAGATTAAAATACGATTAATTGCACAGCCCTAGTTACCACTCCCAATTGCAAGTTAGAGTTTTAAGGTAAAGGCTAGATTATGTCCCTGAATGTGTTGCACATTACAAACCACTTCTAAAATCCACTTGCTCAAAGTTCATCCGTATATGTATGTGTGTAAAAAATAAAGAGCATAAAGGGGGTGAGTGTTTCATTCTAAGAAGACAGATTTTGTATGAAGTAACACTTAAAAGACACTGTGTCTCTCACAGTTCTTAGACCTCTAACATCACTCTGAGCTGGTGTGAAGTTTGAGATCCTCTGGGATGAAGCCCCTGTCCATTTCAAAGTTGAGGCTAAAGATGAAACATGGCTGCAGTCAGAGCCCCAAACCTTCTGACTGTACTCTCAATACATATTTACACATCTTGTCTTATTAAAGGAACATTCTGTCTTGTTTTCATACTGTAGAGAACATGCTTGTAAACAGTTATGTTGTAATGTAAAATACAAATAAAATTACTAATATAATTGCTATTGATACAAATAATTCCACTGCATTGATATGCCACATTTATGACTGCTACACAACATCATGTGTTTTTAATCCCCAGCAGGGTAAATTGTCATCTAACCTTCTGATAACCTTGCCTATTTCCCTATACTTTGTGGATAACATGTGTCAAAACTAATCCTGCCCTATTATATGGTATCTGTTAGCCTTCATACATAAATATTTCTAACATGTCAAGCAAGTTTCTTGTAAATCTTCCATGCAGCACAACTTACAGCAATGCTCCTCGAGGTCCTTTTTCCATAGATTGTGTAGATGTGCAAATAAATCCCCTTGCATTACATACCCAGATAGCCGTGAGATATGATTTAATGATAATAAATCTAATGTCAAGCATGTTTCCTCCCAGATCAGTCTCGTTTCTGGCTGTCCTTGCCCATGTCCACACACCGTGGAAATGTTGAGGCAAATCAGCTTGTGTTAAGCCCATATAGCCGTTAGATAGAAATAAATGAAGTCTGATAATGTTCCTCATTTTACATTAAAGTCCCTTGGGTGTCTGGCCTTTCAGCTTACGGTTTATGTAAGGATATAATGTGTTTACTAACATGCCCCAATCTGTGTGTGTGCCACGTAAAGAGAGATAAAGAGAGAGAGAGAGAGACAGCGCACAGACTTAGAGGGAAGGGAGAAATTGGTGTCTTAAAAGCCTTTATTGTTACTACGTGTCCTCCTATAGGTATGAAAAGGTCATTAATAAAGACTGAGTCAGGGAAGGGGTGCTGGGTTAGTGTGGCTTTATTGTTCCATAGCTCCAGGCTACCAACCAAATGAAACAATGTTTTTAAATGGAATAATTGTTGAGTTTTTTTTAAACCATGCTTGTTTTCTAATCTCCCGTGGCTAGCTGTGAATCACAAATGTGGAAAATGGCTAGCTGAAGCGCAATTGAAATTGCCTGTCAATTAGAATCATTTGTCTTTCTTTTGGTCGCATTGCCTTTTTTTTCTCTTTGCCTACTGTATGTAAATTAAACAGCACTGGAACTATAAATATGTCTGAGGTAGATCTTTTGTGTTCATTTACATGTAGACAATTATACTCATCTGGTGTGTGTGTGTGTGTGTGTGTGTGTGTGTGTGTGTGTGTGTGTGTGTGTGTGTGTGTGTGTGTGTGTGTGTGTGTGTGTGTGTGTGTGTGTGTGTGTGTGTGTGTGTGTGTGTGTGTGTGTGTGTGTGTGTGTGTGTGTGTGTGTGTGTGTGTGTGTGTGTGTGTGTGTGTGTGTGTGTGTGTGTGTGTGTGTGTGTGTGTGTGTGTGTGTGTGTGTGTGTGTGTGTGTGTGTGTGTGTGTGTGCGTTCCTGATGATTAATGTGAAATATCCTATAGCCAGATGGTGCTGAACAAGGCCCATCCGTCAGCAATGAAAAGACCAGTGGGCAGAAAGCTGGCGGAGCACTTTGTCTAGGGCCAATGCCCCGCACCGGACACACATACATACACACACTCAGACACTCTCAGCCTCTCTAAGGCCTTGACTGTGTAATGCACTGAGCCATGTTGGAGCCTAGTGTTTTGTTTTGGAGTACAGGTTCATGCTTGTTTTGACATGTACTGGCCTGCATCCTATTTTGGTCCCAAGACAGAGTTTGAGGCCCAAATAAATGCATTTGGTACCATTCTAGTTCATGATTTCTGTTTGGGTTTAAGAGTAAGAAATCTTTAACATCAATCAGTCACCTGAAAACCGCATCAAATTACAATTGACTAAGAATATACTTCTCCCAGATCTGCCTTCTTCACTTAAACATATTTGTTTAAGCCATAGCTTGGCTTGCTGTTTAAAACACCTTTTTTTGTATCCATATCTCTGGCTAGAATCTCCCACCATCCAACTAACAACAACAACAACAACAACAACAACGTCAAGCCTTTGGGCTCTGAAACTACGGGGCGGGCCGAGGACAAATACACATGCGTTAACTTGACAGCCCTAATTTATACATGTGATCATATGGAACAGCCAATACATCACAACTGAGTTTTAGGCAGTCACAGAAGGGCTATTCCCCATTTAATTCGATCATTTTAAGCTGGCAACTTAACGGTCTGAGGCCTTGTTTCTCTCACCTCTGCCGTCCCTGTTGTCTCTGTTCACATTACAACTAATTATTATTGTTTATATCCATCAATGAGAGGGATTATGCACATTGCAACTGGAAAGCTTTCCTTTGTTTGTGTAGAGTGACCACAGTTTATTCGCCTGTGCAAACGTGTGCATGTGTATAGTTGGAAAGAGAACACACTACACACTCACAGAGTCTCCTGTCCCTTTACTGCATCACCATGTCATCTGGCCTAAAGTTTTGCTCCCTGAGGGCTCTGGCCTTTCGGGTTGACGTTGTGAAAGTCCCATCACGCTTTAGTCATTCTTAGCAAACGTGTGTGTGAGTGTCCGTGCATTCAGCTGTTTCTGGCAGAGCTAATAAAGCCTCTCTCCCCTGTCTCCTCTCACCCCACACTGTCACAGTCTCCCGAGAGCACACACAGACACATACATACATTCTCCACGCTGTGTTCATAGGCCTGAATGACGGGGGTGACAGTTTTCCTTGCGGCAAGAGAGGAGGGACAAGCTGTCAACATGGCCCGCTGCATCTGCCCAGCCACACAGGCCGAGAGGGAGAGAAAACGTAATGTTGTAAATACAGGGAGATGTTGAGGTAGTTAAATCAAAGGCTTATGATGAAAGACAGAATTTGCAGAAAATAAAACACTTAATTACACTTAATAAACTTCCCCCCTTCAGTTATTCTGAAATCCCAGTTTGGCTCGTAGAAGTTGACATCATTATTTATCATTTTTTTAATTAGTCTAACAATTCTCTCTCCCCCCAACAGATCTTCTTTTTTTTTCCTATTTTCCACTCTTTGCTAAACTGAGCAATTAGTATTCAGCTTTCTTTCCCTTTTGGCAATTTTAATTACTTTTATTTTGTAGAATGAGGGTTTTTTTTTAAGCGGCTGTTGTTTTGCGTTGTTGTGAAGAGCTAACCTCCATCTTTGTGGAACTTGACATTTGGTTGCCACGCGTTTTCTCTCCTCTTCTGTTAATTAACTGACTATTTAGGGCAGGGAATTGTAGTCGGAAAAAAAGATGACAGAAATGTTGGTTATGGTGATTTATCTTCTCGCCATGCTCTCCTAACTTGTCTTTCCACCTATCTGTCTCTTTCAGTCTATTCTGTGAAAGCCATTCTTTTTTCTAGCTGTCTTTAGGTTCAGCGTGGCTCTTACATAGTCTGGAAATGTCTTGAATGTGAAGGTATTAAAAGTCTTTAGTACTGTTAGTTGAGTTCTTTTGTTGCCACCATTCAAAGGCAGTTGATTAGGTTGCCATTATTTTTATGCTGATAACTACAACCATTCAGCCATCTCTAATTTGACAATTATGCTGGACTCTGCAATTCATGAAAATGTTATTATTGCAGTTGTTTTGAATGGCAATTAAGAATGCATTTTTAGACACAGACAAAAAATCCTCCCTCTCAGTATCTCAGCACATCACTCCATTGTATCTCTTTCTCTCTTTGCTAATGCTCTTGCTTTGTAAAAACCTTACTCGGGGAAAAAGCACACACTTTCGTCGATAAGTGACGAGAAGCAGCAGATTTATACAGGAAAGAAATGTTGTTACTCGATTATATGAAATTCTGACTTAAATGTACTAATCTTACAGGAATTATCAATCTGTTTAAAATTACATTTCTATTTTCCAAAGTACCAATGACCCCACTTAAAAATCATATAACATCAAGACAGAATTAATCCCCAAAGGATAGCTAAATATATAATTATATAATATTGCCCCACATGTATTTCACCTAAGTCATATAGCTAAAAACAATCAAATTAAGTAGATGTGGAACAGACATGGATATTACACAATTGGAATGCTTCTTGCTCAAGTCCAATACACTCTAGCATTCTGGTACAACTTCTTTTTGCCAGCACTTTAGTAACTACCACCATCTGTTTTGACTTTCAAGCCCTATTTTTTCTGTTAGATACGGAATTGGAGTATCAATTAATTTCCTGGGATCTGCAGGCGTTTATCTCCGGTATTTTATTTAAAAAACATGTCTGTTGCCTAATGAGTGTCTGTATTATTTAAAGGTTTTTATCTGCTCCTAAGTGTATAGACAAAAGTATTTGGTTTTACATCTAAGTATTTCCTCCATGGCTTCAGATAGGCTATGATATTTATAGGTTAAAGGGTAAAATGTAGCCCCTTCTTGATCAAAGGGAACCTAAATTGGAACAAATAGAATGAGGCCTCTGTATGAGTGTACACACTGATATTCCACCCACATGACAATGCTGGTTGACACATGGACACGGAAGACATGGTTTTTCTTTGGCTTCTGTACAGTACAGCACTATAGCCATGTATACATGCTCTCAATCTGTCAATGTTACACAATACATACAGATGTACGGTCCAACAAAAATGCAAACACATTGTGAGCCCCCATAATTACTCAGTCCATTTGGTGCCAAACAAACATTTGCCTTTGAAATATTGTCAGGTTCTTTATTTGTCTAGTGTATGCAACAGCACATTGTAGCTACATTGTAATTGTTCTACAGACATACAGGACACACAAACATCATCTTTTTCGGTGTAATGTTTTTGTGTGGTAATTGTTTTATTTGGACATTCATTTAAAGAAGGCTGAGCATGAGGATGGCTGACGTTTGGACCATGATAATATTTGGTTTAAATGTTGTCTATTCATTTTATACTGCCAAATCCCTCTCCGCACACCTTGATTCAACGTTTTGGAGCCAACACATTTCTTAAAAGGTGTCATGTTTTCTAAAATACTTAACTTCTATTGATATACAGTTATGACAAACCAAATGCTGAACCTTAGGAATACAAAACTAGAGAGCTGAATTTCTTTCAGGCACTCCCATACAAACCCAAGGCCCTTTCATCTTCAATATATGGTATATGTGATTGATTCTTTAATCTCTAAATTGTGCGTTTTGGTGTGTTTTATATCTAGTGGAAATTAGAGTGTAAGAACTGACATGAAAAAGGCCCTTTAACCTACTTTATGAATGTAGGTTGCTGAAAAAGCACTAGACGCTCAACTAAATCTTTATATATGGCTTTATAGCAACTAAATAATGACAAAAGAGAGAATATGTTGTATTTTTTGCAAGCCTCAGAAAAGTTGTACAAGTTTACTTTACTTTACGTAAAACTAGAAAAAAGGGATTAAAAAAATGGCTCAGTTGGCATGCTTGTTTGAAATAATTTGTTCTCCTTTAATAATAAATCTCAAGGAAATATCTGCTGTTTCACCCCACCTCTCTCTCACTTGCACTTCTCAAAGTGACACAGTCTGTGCTGTAATGGCTTGTTGATTGCTTCCATTTGTTGGGCCAAACACATCAGCCTGTGAGTTATTCACATACATCAATTCAGACACACACACACACACACACACACACACACACACACACACACACACACACACACACACACACACACACACACACACACACACACACACACACACACACACACACACCCCATGGGTCTGCAGCAACTTATTTTTTTCACTCATCTGTGACTGACATCTGAATGGAGGGGTGGCAGTAGGGAGTGTGTGTGAGGACGGAGAGGGAGAAAGGGACAGAGAACTGAGTGAAGAAGGGGTATTAAGCCTGTGTTGCTAAATGGTTTCCTAGACAGGAGTGTGAATGCTTCCTGATTCAGTCAATAGGCCTCCAATTCTACCAGCCTCATTCAGAAAGGTGAGTGGTTGTGTTTGTATTACCTTCTTTATCCTGCAGCTGCTCGGCTGGCTAAGTGGATTCTCTTCCTTTAAAGTAAATCAACCATATGGTTTGATTCAGTATGTCATGCTCTGCTAATAGGAGGAGTGGGAGCAACTGGTATTGATTGAGTTGTGAAAATGTTTCCAATTACTTTTTATTTTAAGGACCAAAAGCAGGTTATGGTACCAGAGGAGATTTAGCCATCCTTCGTTGGTTGTTGCCTTTTAGTTAAAAAAACACATGTAAAAACAACTTGAAAACACTAGCTGTATTTATATTCAGTTGACACTCTTCTATCAGTGTCACTTCACTTATTTTAACATTTACGCTTGCCTTCTCCGTCATTTGCTTATCTATGTACTGAGCATTTCTATGTTCTTAGACCTACTTGCACAAATGTATTAACTAAAAGTATTGCTTTGAAGTGAAAGTATTTCTCCTCCCTGATTGCCTGGGCCATTAACATGGGTCATCATTAATGAAGGCCATTCTGTAGCAGACGGAGTTCACCATCACAGCTGATTATACAGATTCTGTACTCTGTGTGTCTTTTTGTTTGTTCGGGTACCCTGATTGTATACGTTTTTTTTAAGTGTTTCGACTATCATTCAACTTCACTGTGTGTGAGCATGCTAATGTTGGAAACAAATGTTTTTAGGTATGCATTTATGCAGGCTTACCATTCCTAGTAATTGTTTGTCTGTGCCTGATTGCTAACATAGCCTGTCATTAGAAAATATTAAAAGTCTGATTCAACGAAATCCACTACACTCTATATGGAAATTTGATAAGCATGTGTTCAGGCTACAGGCTAAACTTGTCTTTCTTTGGCTTTATGCCTTCTTTTATTCTTTACTCCCATAGTGGGTATCTACATTTCTCGGTTTTGTGCTATGTTCAGTCCAAAGGCACCAAGGAAAGATGGTGATATCTAGGTACCAACAATAATGATTTAGTGTGTGAAAGTTATGTGTGTTTTAAATTGGCAATTGCATTCCCCCTCCCATTTTAAATCACAGCTTATCACAGTATCACACATTCACAGTCGCACACATTTTGTCAATACAGAGGACCAACTCAGCCAATGTCTTCAGGATTAATTCACTTTGCCTTGATACATGCTAACTACACCAGGCCCTTTGTTAGCTATTTTAGCTTCTCATTTAACAAGCTGTGGCGAGCTTATCTTCCATTGTAAATTACATGTTAACACTCTTTGAAATCTTGTGTTTACTTATTGATTTATGTGGAAGTTGCACAGCCTTTATCTTGACCAATGTAAGTTTACAAGTTATCGACTTGCTCCATCCAAAACAAATCTTTTTATTTTAGTTTTCTTTTGTCAAGTTACCTTCATTGAATACCTTTATGACCTTAATATCTTAAAGGCACTATTAGACAAATTGCTGAACGTGTTTTTTTGCCTATATAGCTTTACTGAACAATGAGAGCTGTCTTTAAGGCCGCTACACACCCACCTGAGACCAAAGAACGCGTACCGAAGGCGTCCCGACTTTTACGTCAGCTGCGTCGGCTACGCCGCCCGCCTACGCCGCCCGCCTACGCCGCCCGCCTACGCCGCCCGCCTACGAACACACCGCAAATACTTCAGTCGACGAGTGGCAATAACTGTCCTTACCAGCAGGCAGCGGTAGTGTGAACAGCCAATCAGAGTGATTGCTTGGGCCGACTTTTTCTGACCTCCCGCGGCCGATTCAACATGTTGAATCGGCCGCGGGAGGTGTGAAAAGGTGCCGTAAAGAGACGACGGTGCGGGACACACCAACCTGAGTAGGGCGCCGCGAATGCCCGACTGCCTCTGACGGCCTCTGACTCCCAAAATCGGGTTGGTGTGTAGCCAGCTTCAGAGCTGTTTTTTTCAATCGTGTCATCCTGTTCTTTTTATTTCCTAAAGACATTTAAGGGACAATTCACAAGTAACTTTCTTGTTTTCAGTCCCATTATTATTTAAAAAAGCGGACCACCAGTTGTCAGTAAGGTATCCATTTTTCTCTTTCTTCCTGAAAACTCAACTTTTTACACAGACAAACTTCCTTCAAAGTATCTAGACGAGTTATTAAACCCTGCCCATGTCATTCTTTTCAAGGTAAAGAGGTTTAGTGCCCGTTTGGTAGACCAATCTATCTTTTTATCAGTGTGGGAAACCAACATAATCACCTAAGGCTGATAATATCAGTCTGACTTTCACTCCACATCTGCCAAGTCCACAGTCACAAACTAACCACACCCGACCACGCGCACATCCAGGAGCTCAGAAAGATATAGGGACTATTTGCATTATGTATGTTTGCACTAGGATTGGGTTTTTTAAGTTACACATTTATTAGATTGTAGGTTCTTTTTAGCAATGTACTTATTGGTACTGGCAACTATAGGTTGCACAGCTTCATTTTACTTTTCAACAAAAAAGATAGAGAGGTTATTTTAAGGCCCTAAAGCAAGAATGACTGACTAACATGACTGAATGTAAACATGAGTTTTACGTGAACATGTTATTTAAATTCTTGCTGGAAGGTGTGTGGGTTTGTAAGACTTGGAAAACAGATTTGTACTGCCTATACACACACACACACACACACACACACACACACACACACACACACACACACACACACACTGCAAACACACTGCAAACATGGCCCTGTAAATGAGCTGTGTGTATTGGGCCAAATGTGAAACCAGTACTGCAAAGGCTTTATTCTCATTATAATCGAGTTACAAAAACTGGGGCACAGCAGGGGGGAACAGTGATGCATTAACTGACTGCAGGGTGTGTGTGTGTGTGTGTGTGTGTGTGTGTGTGTGTGTGTGTGTGTGTGTGTGTGTGTGTGTGTGTGTGTGTGTGTGTGTGTGTGTGTGTGTGTGTGTGTGTGTGTGTGTGTGTGTGTGTGTGTGTGTGTGTGTGTGTGTGTGTGTGTGTGTGTGTGTGTGTGTGTGTGTGTGTGTGTGTGTGTGTGTGTGTGTGTGTGTGTGTGTGTGTGTGTGTGTGTGTGTGTGTGTGTGTGTGTGTGTGTGTGTGTGCAGTAAAAATAGTGACAGCAAGTGTGTTTACTGTGCTTTTAAGCCTTGTTATGTTCTTTGTATGTGTTTGTGCGACACCGATTATTCCCAAGTCTTCTCATCCTGACATCTTTGAGAAACTTATAAAGTATTTATTTTTAACCATAAATAGTAAGAATAACTTGTTTCCAGTTGCTAATCATCTTGAATCCCTGTTTCCAGCCCTACCCTGTATCTTTGATGTGATTTGATTGAGTCGTACTATAAAGGCTGATTTGTGGTTCAAAATAATATCATTGTACTGCGGGTGTGTGTAGGGCAGGGGCTTCTTCAGTGGTCTCACAGACCATTTTCTTTTCTGAAACAAATTATATATTGTATTAATCAAATCAATGTCAAGTTCCATAGGATCTGCAATAAAAATAAAAAAAGCCTCTCTGCCAGCAACACTTAGATAGATGGTCTAGAGATGCACCACCAATAACACTTCTGCAGAACTGTAAATCTGCTGCTGACATAAAATCATTGAACCCGCTTGTACACAACAGCATTTAGGTGCCACATACAGCTGCATTCAACAGTGCTGAAGCTTAGCATGACCAAACCACATATCTGTTGGTAATCAACTGACTGTTTGTGATTTTTATTATTGTATTAACTCTTTAAAATTCAAAACAGTAGAAGATTGTTCCTAGGCATTCATGTCATTTGTCAGAATGTAATTGAGAAATGTACTGTAACTATGTCAAACAGCAAGGAACCCCTAAACCTATTCAACAAACCACCAAGGCATTTAGAAATACCTATTTCTCTGCCCTTTCATTTAATAATTATTCTTCCCCTTGAGTCACAGTTGTTTTACTGTAAGTGCTTATTTTCTGCACAAAGATGTCTGCTGTTTTGTCAAGTGTATGTTCCTACCATAGCTCTGCTGTAAGAGTGATAATAACAAACCAACATCATTACTCACTGCTCTCTCAAAACACCTTGGACAGATGTGGAGAATAAAGGAGAGAATCCCTGAAAGATAAAGGGAAACAAATAGCAAGCACCTCCACACATTGAAGGGGAGAAAGTGAAACAAAAGAACCTGAACAAACACTTCAGGATAAAAGGATGAACTGAATATTAATGGCATCAAACCCGAGAAAAGAAAACCCAACTTTGACACCTATTCACATCTGTGGCCACGGTTTCATTTTTTTCTTGTAATCATAGGTAGAGCCATCTCTCAATGTGTTGCGTATAGATTAGTGTGTTTGCTTGTTGTGCTGAAGGCCTGTTAATTGGCTGTTTGGGGCTAATAAATAGCTGTAATTAACAGGCGTCGTTAGGTGAGGCAGGGGGGGGGGAAGCTGTGGCAAACCAGTTATGGAAAAACAATGAAAAACAATGTGGAAAGGTTCACCTGGAACCGTGGTTCGTGTGGACCTTTATAATAAATGGGTAGCCCCACCTATGTGCTTGTAAGACATTCCTAATGATAGAACTAATAAATGTCATAAATCTCTTTTGTTCTTATTTATATGATAGATACTTTATATCAGTATCACATAAGGAAGAAGTGCAAAGTGAGACTGACCTAAAACTAATTTAGCCATCTTTGTTAGGCTGACACAAATTCCATATTTGATGAGACATCATGGAATGTTAGGTCAGGACAATTTCATGCCAATGTTCATTTGGCATCATGACTATGATTCTTAATCCTTTGACAGTGTGTTTATATCATTTTTAATTAGCCACAATTACATCACAGTTGAAGTGTAGAATCGCTGCATAGCGGTATCTTATGTATCGTCGGCTATGACCAATGCGTCCGCTTTTTTGAAGATATATAGACAGCGTGTTGCAAGATCACAAGCTGTGGTGAAAACATACACAGGATACATGTAGTGGAAAGCAGATGGGCCAATCAATTATAAGAGCAGTCAAATGCTTTTTCACACAGATGTTGAACTTTGCAGTAAGCCAGTAAGAGCAGCCGATGGGCCCTGTTTTTTGTTATTCTTCAGCAGTGTCTCTCTTTCTTACATTTCTCCTGATGAAATATTCAAAAGTCTTCACATTCTGACTGATTTCATGATTTCCGATTGGAAAAACAAACAAACGCTCTTCTAACTGCCATTTCTTGCTGATTCAACTTTTCCTCACTAAGCCTTTTTCTTTCTTTCTTTCTTTCTTTTTTTTTTCTTTCTTTCTTTCTTACTTGCATTCTTGCTTTGGCTTTCACTGCTACTCTCTGTTAGTGTTGATATATGAGAGCCCAGACTTGTCACAGCGAGTTTTAGTTGTTTGAAGTCTCGCCAGGGAAAAAGTGGACTTAAAGCCCATTAGACGGCACAAAAAGCCATCAGGGATTTTCTCTTTCTTTTGACTTCAGTGCCGTGGTTGTATTTCATGCCTTCAAAAAAGCTAATAAAAAGTGAATGGGCGCAGGTGAGGCTCAAACTCTTTCTTCGTCACATCCACTTATTTGATGGGTTATTGTCCCTGGTTTTGGTTGATCAGCAAAAATAATATTTTTCACTTCTAAATACATTCTGTAGTCCACACTGTATTTTGTAGCACAAACAGAGCATCTGATCCGCTGGAAATACATGCCATCATTTAAGCCCTACTGAGAATCTCTGTGGCTTAACCACTGAAAGTCATTTTAATGAGCCTTGAGAATCTGCATTTCAATCATTCCCAAAACTTCCCAAAAAGTTCCTTGGTCACTTCATGGGTCGAAGCAGTGGAGGCTTGCTCTCTGTAAGTGAGTGAATTTCCTGGTCCCTCTGACCAGGATTGAAGGTTTCTCTAAACATTTTCCTGCCTCAGGTTACTCTCTTTACCTAATTACCATAGCCATTTTACATACATTTACATAATTTGCATAAATCAACTATCAGAAGCATAGCAGACCCACGCACCCAATTAAAATGAAAATGACCTGAACTTCTGTATATCTCTCTCTCTCTCTCTCTCTCTCGCTCTCCCTCCCTCCCTCCCCCTCTCTCCCCCTCTTCTAGATAACTTCCTTTATCATCTATCTCTATCCGTCACATGTATTTCTGTCATGTTGTTAAAATAAGTCCAGCTAAGAAAGGAAGAAGAGGTGCCCTGAGGGCTTGTCAGACAACTCGATGACACGATGCTTCTGTTGAAAGAAAGCAGGGAGGATCAAATGCTTAATGGCCACCTGTGTGTGTGTGTGTGTGTGTGTGTGTGTGTGTGTGTGTGTGTGTGTGTGTGTGTGTGTGTGTGTGTGTGTGTGTGTGTGTGTGTGTGTGTGTGTGTGTGTGTGTGTGTGTGTGTGTGTGTGTGTGTGTGTGTGTGGTGTGTGTGTGTGTGTGTGTGTGTGTGTGTGTGTGTGTGTGTGTGTGTGTGTGTGTGTGTGTGTGTGTGTGTGTGTGTGTGTTTTTGTTAAACATACGCTATTTGTTTGAAGTCTTCCCAAGTAGTCTTGTAATGTAATGATATTTCCATAATGTGTAGAGCACTTAATGTACATTCCCAGGGTGCTTTGCAGGTTGAATAAAAACTAGAGATTAAGGATTAGATAAACAGATGAAAACAAAGTATCGGAAAGTAGCACAGCGTTTGGTAACAGTCAGTGTGGTCAACTTTGTAGTGCAGATGAAAATAATGTGAATCTTCAATAAGCCCTCCTTTGAAAAGCATTCAGTGATAAATAATTACACAACTATAAAGAGAAAGAAGAATAATCAAGTGAGATGAAAGCTTTCCTCTTAGAGGACCCAAGACTGATAACACGGTATTTATCAGAACACACGCATACATATAGTATAGTATGTGCATTCATAGCAGATTAGATAATGTCTTTCTTAACAGGTTTTTCTCAAACCCACAATCCCGCAGGCCATGATGGTAATGCTCCAGTGAACCCTTTTTGACCCAAACTGTGTGTTTTGTAGCTGTACCATTGCTGACTCTATCTGTTTGCTGGTGATTCCCATGGCATCTGGCCTCAATTCCCATATATAATTTGCTTTTATTTATACATACAGTATTTGTATAGCTTGTTGGAGTGTCTGTTTGTCCTCCCTTTCTCTTAGAGTCCATGCATTTCCTTAGAGATTTAGCAACTCATTTGTCAAGAGGGCCAGAGAATTGATAGATGTAAAATAAAAGGGAAAGAGATAAACAGAGGCTCCAGTTTGAAGCAGGCCTCTGTGATAGCCTGTCGTAGATGGGCAATGACAAAAAATACAAACAAGAGCCTGAAGTGACAGAAATAAAGAGAGAAGCAGACCAGTTCCAGTCATCTCCTCTCATGCAGAAGTGATGCGCTGCCTTGAGCACGTTCTTTTCCAGGAACCCCAGCATAAACAAATTAAGTCAAAGTATCCCTACAGCTCTTTGTGTGAGTGCGTATCTGGAGATGTGTGTGCATCTTTTTGTGTGTGTTCTGGATTCTGTGTCTTTTCAGCCCCTGTGTGTGTGTGTGTGTGTGTGTGTGTGTGTGTGTGTGTGTGTGTGTGTGTGTGTGTGTGTGTGTGTGTGTGTGTGTGTGTGTGTGTGTGTGTGTGTGTGTGTGTGTGTGTGTGTGTGTGTGTGTGTGTGTGTGTGTGTGTGTGTGTGTGTGTGTGTGTGTGTGTGTGTGTGTGTGGTTGATATGCCTTTCCACGTGCATGTGTGTGAGTATTTAGTGCGTTTTGACTGCCGTACTCTGAGGCGGTATGTGTACAAGTCACTGCAAGGCCACATTGTAATCACATTGTTCGGAGAGTGTTTTTTCATCAGGACAACACATGTAGTGACAACAAGTCCTCAAGCCGACGTTGAGCTAAGACGCAACCAGTGCATTAAATTCCCCATCGGCAAAAACAACAGTATAGACTGTAGGATAACTGTGTCCTCTGATAAGTGTTACCTTCTACACATTTGGCACCAGTGTTTGTTTGTTTTTTTTTGTTTTTTTTCACTTGTATTTTCATTACACAGTACAGGTACTATGTAACGAAATGGTTTCTCTGCATTTGACCCATCCTAGTGTTAGGAGCAGTGGGCTGCCATTGTGAACGGCACCCGGGGAGCAGTGTAGGGAACGGTGCCTTGCTCAGGGACACCTCGGTAGCACTTGGTCTTGCCAGGACTTGAACTGGTGACCTTCCAGTTGCCGAGCCAAGTCCCTATGGACTTCACCACCACTATGATCATTCATAGTATTAAGGCTAGGGCTGTCCCGAATACCATTTTTCGGGCTCCGGATATTCGGTAGTAATCAGCAGCGAATATTCGGCCCGCGGGGGGGGGGGGGGGGGTAAATCAGCATTCATTTAGTTATTCTACACGTATTGTTGTTTTATAGTTATTTGTTAATATAACCCAATTTGTGTTCTTTGAAATTGAAAAGGATATCGCATTGTGTTTGTTACTTTCGTTGCAGTTGTATATGTCTTAGGTGTAATTTGGCTTGGCTTCCTATTTATGGACATGCTTTTATTTTGAAGGAGCTTTAGCGCAGTTGACAGGAAGTTGTTGTTGCTTTGGAAACAACGTGACGGAGATTAACGGAGAAAAGTAATATCTACATATAAAGACGGAGAAAGTAAACAATAACGTTTATGGTTAAGTGTTACCACCCCCCGAAGAGGCACAAGCTCTTACGTTGATATTGGAGATTTCAATAAATTCAATTTGAAAAAAAAACGGGAAAAAAACAAACAAAACGAATATCCGAATAACGAAATTGAAACCCGAATAGTACTCCAACGAACTAATATTCGGATATTCGGATATTCGGGTACAGCCCTAATTAAGGCCACAATTATTTACTTACTCTTGGCTAAATTGTCAGTTGTGTTTGGCTTATGATATATAAGCCAAACACAGTTTTTCCTTGTACGATGTGAGGGTCTAAGGACAGAGGGTGTCGTTTTTCTCATACTGATATTCTGAACAAACTGTGCTGTTGTATTTGCTGTTATATTTTATAAATAAAACTTGATTTGATTTGATTTGATATAGTAGATAATGTAAACAAACTTTGTTATTTGTAGTGTGTTGATAACTATGCTTTTGGGCTTCTCATAGTTTGTGTATCTACTGTAATGTCACGTACATAAAATGTGAATAACCCTAGTTTGCATTGACTCACTGCTTAAGGCTTTTTTTGAGGATGTGTGCCTGATTTCTTTAGTGCATCACATAGAAATACGTAGCCATGCCTGAATCCCTACAGTAATTGCATCGTTGCTGAACCGCTGATGAACTTTTAACCCACTTTTGTGTACTGGTTCCCTTGTGTAACATTACAGATCTGTGTATGCACTATTTATAGTGACTTACCTGGCTGTGCATCAGTAAAGCTTGCATATGAGTTGTTTACTAGTGCATTCCTAGGGTGAATTATACCTTTATGCAACCCCCTCTGCTTCATTGAAATGAGAACATTCCAGTTTGTGTCTTTGTCTGAATTGCTATACTGTTATCACTGTTGTAACAAGTTCTTAACATACTGTGGGAAAACTTTTAGCGTTGGCTAGGACTTTTGTAATGGTATTACGTTACAGGCATATGTTCTTTTTTATTTCTGTTTTTCCCTTTGGCCAAGAACACTGCCTACACTAAAGTTGTACCTGATAGGTCTCGGCCAGCTGTGCTTCAGGCTCTTACAGAACATGCTTTCTATTTTTGTTCTCATGATTTTGATTATTTGTTTTTCGGCCCTTAGAAAAGTCAAAAGTCATTCAGCAGAAATGTATGTGATATGATGCTTATTTCATGAGTAAATAACACTTTGCAGAGTAGAACAGGGAATGCCCCTGGCCTTTATTGAGGACACAAGTTGTTTATGTATCTAATGTAGCATATATGAGTGAATAACCTTTGCTGCCAAGTATGGATCGAAGTGAGAACTGTTTGGAGGGGTGTTGGAGGACAGAGGCTAGTTTACTAATCAAATGAAGTATGGCATCATTTTCACTTGCTTTGACCTGTTTATGGGTAAATGCTTGTTGACATTAGAGCATGGCCGTGTGTGCCCATTAGCAGCCTGGTATATGGAGTTGGCAAAACTGCCATAGGCTTTATTGGGTACATACAGTGGTGTTGTTTGTGTATCATGTTCACCACAGGCCAATATGTCAGTTGATATTTTTTTATCCAGGCCTATTAACGGATGTGAGTAGAGGCAGAAATGTATTTGTTCTGACAAACAAGGTCACAGTAACAGCGTATGAAGGCATTAAAAGGTCCTTTATATTGTTTTAAACTGCTCTGTATGCAATCAGTGAAACTTAGTCCTGCTAACATGTTACAAGATATGTTTTGAAGAGGAATATGAGTAACATTTCCATTACATGCATCAACTCTACGTGCATGTCATGGTAACCAAACATACATTTCCTACAGTCTTGTCCTGTGTCTCAAAAAAAGGTTAAAAGGTCACATTTCATTCCTTGAAATGTAATTTGCTTTTCTTCACATGCATGTCACATTGCAATAGGTTTTCTATTCCCTATGATCCATATGGAAAATAGATGAGATGTTTTATAGTATATAAACAACTATTGAGCCATATCCATAGCATCTTAGTTTGAAGCACAAATGCAGCCTTTTGTGTAGTAGCTGCAGTGTTTCCCTGAACTAGCAGTGTATTTGAACTGGGATCAACAAATTCATTAAATCTTGAATCCAACTTTACCCAGTCAATGTTTTGTCATCATATATAATTATGCTTTCTATTAAATAGAGTTTTATTGTTTGCTCTGTATTGTGCAGCACATTTCATTTCACAATGAGCTTACAACTAGGATACAAATAATGATGATGATTACATTGGGGCATGTCTGGCTATTAAAGATATAAAAACAACAACAATTAGTATAAGATGAATATAATGGTTTTTTCCCAGTTGAATGACATTTGGTGTAGCTGTTGTACAAATATTGACATACACATGAAGCACAAGGGAAGAATCACAGATGATGACACTTGATATTTTTAGCACATATTAATTTCTCTTCCAAACGTCTGATAATATTTGAAACTCTAGCAGTTACAACCCCCCATTGCAACGTTCTGGAATACTGTGTGTGTGTGTGTGTGTGTGTGTGTGTGTGTGTGTGTGTGTGTGTGTGTGTGTGTGTGTGTGTGTGTGTGTGTGTGTGTGTGTGTGTGTGTGTGTGTGTGTGTGTGTGTGTGTGTGTGTGTGTGTGTGTGTGTGTGTGTGTGTGTGTGTGTGTGTGTGTGTGTGTGTGTGTGTGTGTGTGTGTGTGTGTGTGTGTGTGTGTGTGTGTGTGTGTGTGTGTGTGTGTGAAATGAATAAAGAGGGATTAATTGGAATCTTACTCAGGCCCCAGTCGTGTGGCTTGTACCACAAATGGACACACACATCACTAGCTCTTTGATAGCCTAGTCACTCAGCCATATGCCACCCAAGGGCCCCTTCATCTTCAACACAAATACAGAGTAATAAGAGACACACACCAAAGTGATCACTTTTTCCTGTGTTGCACACAACTACATTTGCTTAAATGCACAAAGAGATAAAACAGACACTCTATGAAGCACCCTCCCTCTTTACCTGCCATTTGAAAAGCTCATTGTGTATTTAAACAGTAGACTTGGAACAACATGCATATAGACCTGGCATATTGGTCCCTGGATCCCTGTTTGTTCAGAGAGCAAATCAGAGCTTACTATATGCAAACTCAGCCTCTCTAAGAAGCACATTTAGGGAGGCAAAGTCAGTGGCAGAGACAATGCTCCTAAAGTCAGACAGCACATACACACACCCATTTATGAACACATGCAGAGTAAAATTCAAAACCGTACACAAAGACAGGGAGAAAGGCACAGGCTGGTATAATGCATATTCAAATGATGTTAAAGCCATTTAGATTGGCCCCTCATTTGCATTGTTCCCATTAACTCACAATACGAGCTGGCTCTGCCTGCCAACATGCCCCCTGCCTCATCTACACACCACTTGGTCGATTTTGTGTCTGTGCTAGAATTCAAACTCATTCATTGACTACTTTCTTCACCTTTGTGATTCTGTTCTATGACCCTAATTACTGCAGAAAATGTATACTTGTATAAATACCAATACAGACGGAAGCCAGGTTACCAAATGATACTGCTGTTAGTCGACACATCTCGATGGCCATTAAAACACTGATCTCACTAAGACGCCTTCGCTGTAACTATTAATCAACCTAATTGCAATATACTAAGCGTGTTTTTGAAGTGGTTTAATAGGAACGGTAAACAAGATTGCTATTATGAGTGCATCCTGGGTTCCTAGCTACATGTGAGCTTTGACTTGCCGTGAGTGAATGCTGAGGGATTGAGCTTTTTGTCCTTCTGTCTGCTTCTGATGACTGTTGCTTTGAATGGCACAGCTGTGCACTAGCAGGCTAGCTTCTTAAAGCTCCGTCTGATTATTACCTGCTCCCTTTGATTAATGTTCATTATGTCTGAGTGTGCGTGTGCCTGTCCCCCCCCACCATAAATCAATCAACACCATTGAAGTGCTAATATTGCCCCCTTTTGTGAGCCATTTGCTTATTCAAGCCTCATCTTGCTAAAGCCAATCTGACTTTAAATGTATTTTGACTTATCTGTTTTGCTTTTTGTTTCATTTGCTTTTTATATATTTAAATTATCTTTTTCAACTGTCATATTTAATCTATAGTATGTTTGGAAAGATGGATAGACTGATTAGTATTGTACTAATGTATCTTCTCTTGTTGATGTCTCCTCACATTCTGCCTATCTATATCTATACTGGGTCCATTTATCAGAACATTTAAATCATTTGGGCCTTCTTTTTTTTGTGATCAAATGTTTTATTTATTTAAGCAGAAACACAGAAAAACATGGTACAAAACACATACATAACACGTGAAAGAACATACAAACAGTTCAATCAGGAGAGACGGTTTTGATGTAAGAATACATATTTATTGCAAAGATACACAAATGAATGTAATGGAGTTTTGGCGATTAGGCCCCGTTGTGCAGGAAGTATCATTCGGGAGGGGAGAACCGATCCGATGAAACCCCCCTGGGGTCTAGACACTGGTGGTGGTGAATGGATAGTTGGGTTCGGTCTGAAGGGGAGGGGCTTAGCTTGACCCTGGATTCAGAGGGACAGGAGGTGAAAAGGGGTTGCGTCGAGTCACCTGAAATGACAGCTGTTGGAGGGGAGAGCAGATTTAAAAGGTTTAGCAGAGCGCTATGATAGGCTTGTGAGAATAGAGCGAAGTGATTGGTTAAGCTGGGGAGTGACGCCCCCGATCACTTATTGAGAGGAGAGAGAGTAGTAACATAGAAATAGTAAATGGATTAGTAAAGACAGTCTTCCTGGTTGAACTTGCGCTGAGCTTCATTTCCCTTAAAAAACAAACAAAAATAAATAAAATCCCCACCCTCCCAGGACCCCCGTGGGCTGGATCAAGTGGCAACAGGCAACAAGTAGCGTCAAATGACATATGTACATACAAAAAAGGGAGAGAATAAGGAATCAGAGCCGACTTTTCAATGACTCAGCCGCTGCAAGCCACACACCCACATCATCCTGTTTCGCCCCATTATAATTTGGGCCTTCTGTAAATCTTTTCAATCTATGTAGGCTAAATATAAACGACACTGCCGAGGCAAACGGCTAGATATTATAAGGAAAAATGCCATTTCAAAACATCTAAAGTGTCTGGTCTGAGGATGTTTGACTGAAGTTGGTGAAGTCAGAATCTGCCTACCGGCCCTGGGTTTGCACCTCAGATCTTTCTGATCTATATTGCCTGTCTTTCTTCTTTTCTATGTGAGTTATACATTATTTGTGTCTGTATTCTCTCCAGATGTCCAGAATCATTCTCTATATTTTTGACACATATTAAATACATCCAGTATGTATGTGTCAAAGATATAGACCACACGAAAGTCTGCTCGAGTCTGCACTTTGTCCATACATCGGTCAGTGTGGGTTTGTGTCAGCGCCTGTGGCGACTGAACAGCCATAATAGATGAATCTCCTCTCATGCTAGAAAGAGTGGGATGTTTAGGCAAATTATATAATCATGACAGTAGATTATTCTTTATATTATTTGATGGGAATCCCTCTTTCAACCCTCTAAAGACCGTCCGTTTGGAGACAGTTTTCAATCTACACATTGTCTGCACATTAGGGGTGTTGAAATAAATCGTTTCTACGATGCATCGCGATGCGGACGTTGATGATTCGGTATCGATGCAGTGACAGAACATAATCATAACGTAGTAACGTTGCTTCCTGATTTTCCGGCCGCGGCTTTACAATAAAGTTTTTTTTTTCTGTCACTTGAATATCAAATCGGTCGGTGACGCAGAGATCAGGGAACAGACGTGACAGCGGCACAGCGACACCAAACACGGAGCAGTCTGCTTTCTCCACCAACATAAGAACACCAGTCCAGAACCAACAGCAGAAGGACCCGCTCTGAATCAGTCCGTGTCGCTGCGGCTCAGACACACAGGGATTTATGTTTTTTTTTAAATACTCGCGTTGGCACCATGTCAGGTTTTTGGTGGATTTAATTAAGTCTTGGATTGCATAGTATGAATGTCCTCTTGCTATTTTCAGTTGATAAATACGTGTATAAAGTTTGTGAAGACAGGAGGAAAAAAGCTTCCGCGATCACCGTCTCCTCTCCGTTCCTCCAAACCCCGCCCCCTCCCTGAAAATAATGAGTGACAGGCTGATAGTAACCTGATAGAAACTTTATTATTCACTTAATCACTGATTGAGATATGATGAAGTAGGGCTGCTCGATTATGGCAAAAATCATAATCACGATTATTTTGGTCAATAATTGATATCACGATTATTAAAAAACGATTAGCCATTTACTTTGAAAACATCAATTTATTGAAAAAACATATTTGAACAGTATGTTTTTAACAGTTGATTACCCTGAACTTTAAGTATAATTCAACTGAAAACACAATAAAAAAAAAATAATAAAAAGATTAATTAAAAAAATTAAAAATAATAATCGTTTTATTTCAATTAAGTTGTTTTCGTAATCGTTGCAAGCCAAATATGATTAATTGCACAGCCCTATGATGAAGCTAACTTAATCTCATACATTCATGGGATTTATGTAACAGTAAGACAGAGAATAAGTGTGCATCCACATGCACCTGTTGTCTGCTGTGTTCAGACTCAAGTCATGTGTGTGATGCCACATTCAGGACATTCAGTATTCAGACCGTAGCTAGAAGCTGCAGCTAGACTGCAGAAGCATTAGTTTTTAGTTTTTGAGGATGGAACAATTTCACACACAGATATACAGTAGGGAAGCTAGAGCTATACAATTGATTTATTTTGGTTTATAAATTAATGTCAAGACATTTATGTTATTGATTTCTGAAGCACTTTCTAAATAATAAAAAGAGAGTTCATATGTATTTACTGCATGTATTCATTGATGAAAAAGAAGCCATGTGCAGTAATATAGAAAATTGAGGATGCAACGCATTGGTATGAATCGTGCTGCATCGGGATATCGAATCGAATCGGTGACAGGATAATCGTAATCGAATCGAATCATGAGACCAGTGAAGATGCACAACCCTACTGCACATAGGGTTATTGTGCAAATAAATTGCTTTCCCGCCACCCTGTCCCATTCCTTTTCTCTCTGACACATGAATACATTCAGACTACGGCCTTCACCTCCTGCTACACTCACGCGTTGTCCATACATGGGGCTAATAAGCACACACATCACTGTTTGTTTGTCAACTCTTTCAGACCCTGTGGCCTATAAAGAGACCGTCTACATTAATCTCTGCTTTTTTATGTCCACTCACAGTCCATATCAATCACAGAAACACATTAGGGATATTCTGTATTTATTCTGCAACCTTCGTAATGTGTGTACTTCAAATCATCTTTTTTTTATTATTTTTTTATGAATGCATTTGGGTACATGATCCCTGATTTAAATGTATATAATAAAATAAACATTTGATGCATTTATGTTGCTTTAAGAGCATGCAAAGTGTAAAAGATGCATGGCTCTTAACCTCAGAATAAAAGTGCTTTTAAGCATTGTAGTTATATTCTTGTGACATCTAATACTTTGATGGCTTTGATTCAAGGTGAATCCAATGCATGCAGCACTTTGAATTCTGCAATGGAATAAGGATTTCCTTCGAAGGGACGCCAGACTGTATGGAATGCAGTGTGTTATGTAAGCTCTTAAAAACCTCTTTAGCCCCACGGACCCGCCAAAGGGGCCGAAATCACAACATCTGCAAGCAAAAGTGTCTGAGGGTTTCTTAAGATTTAATAAACTATGAATGTTTCATATCTATGTAACGGGAAGAAACTCAGCTAACTGATCTTTTTTTTATTTTATTTTTTTTAAAACCTCAAAGCTAACGCTGAGCCTCTGAATTAGCCACGGGCAAAAAATCTTAAGGCCGTTAGCACAGAACTCTAGCTATACCTATCGATATACTTATTGGATCTGCACAAACAAGCTTAGATAACATCCTGAGATTCCACAGATTATAGAAATATAAGGATCATCACTGAGCGATCAGAACTCGTGACTGGGGAATCAAATACAGACAACACACGACGTAGCTTTAGGTAGCAAAAAACGGAGATATGCTCACCTTAGCTGTTATTCTGATCAAAAGTCGCGTTCAATGGCATTAAAACGAGAAAAAATGCGGCTGAAGGTTAATCCATAGGTTAATCCAATGTGTCTATCACTTTGAAAAAAATATTGATAATCCATAATTCCATTTTTATGCAAAAATCGGAGAAGAAAAATTAGCTGCTAATGGTAGCCATCAGAGGTTAGCGCAGCTTCCGGTTTTTCTACGCGTCACTATCACTCCTTATTTGGTAACCTGTGTATGTATGTGGAACTTTCCCTCGATTCCATTGGCTCTGACGGTTAAAAAGAGATGTCAATCATCAAAATCGACCAAGGGGGGCCAGAGATATAGAAAATCCACCCAAATGACCCCAGAAGTGGTTTATTTTTGCTAAATCTCTCTAAAAAGGTCAAATGTCACTTGTTTTGCATCAATCTTGATACAGGGTACTTATTATATGTTGTACTTTGGATTCCTAAAGCTTTTAGTCTACTAACCCATCATCCAAGGGTAGTTTTCACTATAAGTAAAAAAGAATTTTTGGACGGACACTATAATTTACAGTTTTTTACTATGTAAAATCTGAATTTTCTTTAAAATAAAAAACATCTATATTGATTCTGACTTTTCTACATCCAACTCACAGGTTTATCATTGCTTTGAGAAAAAAGATTATTAATTTTCCCCTTTTAGAAGTGTAGTTATGGTCATTTGTTCTGGAAATGTCATTTTCGAGCCTGAGACCTGAAAAATAGGCTTGGGGCTTAACAGGTTTTAAGGTACAGTAGGATTAAAAAAAATATATACGATTTAAGATATACATCAAAGTGTGTAACTGTTTTTTTTTTCTTTACTTTATAATAATGCATCGTGGCAGTCTTGCTGGCAAATCAGAATGTAAGGTTATATTTTGATGGTGTGTTTTTTTTTGTGGGACAAATCTGTTGACAGGGGTGTAAAATGTGAGTTTGGAAATCAAGTGATAAGAACATGTAATCTGCACATGTGACATAATAGCTCAACTCTCAACTATGCTTTATCAATATAGCACTACACAGTGGATCCAATGAGATTTACAGCAGAGAGGGTTAGACTCGAAAAAAGAAAGAGACAAACCCAAAAAAGAACTAAAATAAAGAGGAAAAACTGTCAGATAAAATATAAGTCTATTTCAAAATATATGTCTATTTTAGGGTTATTTAAGAGATGGGAGGTAATAACTAATAAACAAGTGTTCGTCCATCTGGTATAGGATGCTGACATTCATATTATATTTTCCTTTCGCAGTCTTTTCTTGCTGAACTTGCCAGAATGGCCTCAAAGCCTTTAGGGTGACCTGCTTCTCAGTATACATTATTTCTTTCGTCACCTGAAGCGTGCCATCTCCCCATAGGGAACTATATTCTGTGGATTTCATGCTTCCGTTGCTGTGTGACCTTTCATAAATACATGCAATCTTTACTGTCAGCACTTTGCAACCCAATATTCCTTCCATGCTATACTGTGTCTATACAAGTAATAGCCCAAGGCTTTGGAGAGTTAACTCTACCACTACTTTTCTTTCTGCTCAATTCTGCCTGTAGGAATTTCATCAGTGTCCTTTTCCTAGCATTAAGATCACCTGTCAGCATTTTTATTCAGCCTCCTCTTTGGCGCCTTATGGACAGAACAACCACAGAGGCCGTGTCCCATGATGGCTACTCCGAATTGATACCACTTTTCCACCTGTATTTCCTATTTCCCCTGGAGTAAAACGTAATGTTTACTTGTTTACCTGCTTCTTTCCCTTCTTCACATCACTTTGTTCGTGATACTATAAAAAGATAAAGTCTGAGCCTACTCTTGTAAGCAGAATCTTTTCTCATTTGCCAGAAAACAAAATCGCTGTACCAAAGTAATAAGTGTTTTTATTTATTAGAAACCACGTTGGAAATTCGTTCTTAGAGTAATTCACAGTATGCTTATCTTTACAATATTATAAAAGATGACCCTGACTGAAGTGTTTCAATGTTCTTGGTCACTTAATAGCTGTTATTTGAGAACAGATGTCAACCATTTCCACAACATCTCCACTCCCTCACAACAGTCCCTTCCTGGCACTCACTTTTGGTTGCGGTCTTATAAAGCATTAGTAAAAAAAAGAAAAAAGAAAGACTATAATGAGACTGTAAGAAGAAATACATTGTCTGAAGATAATCAAATTGTCCCTCTTATTTTTCCTAGTTTCTGTATGCCCTTGCTTCATCTGTTGTGTTCTTGTCCTTGGATACCTGAGTGAGCCAGAGAGAAAAACAGCAGAGTACTTGACAGTCCATCATTGCACCACTTCAGAATGTACCATTCGTAGGACATATGAAGAGGACACAACCATTCACATGCACACACACATACACACTGACACAGAATCATTAGCCCATGCAGGGAATGGGAATCAAAAATGTTGAGCATCCAAAAGCGAACACTCTACATCACAGAGCACTCCAATCCCTTGTCAGTTTTCTGTAGGCACAAGAGAAGGAAAGAAGAGTGGTATGTGGGGTCCAATGATAGTTATTAGTGGCTGCCTTGACATTGGTTGACATGGACTGAACTCGTTGTATACCTTGTTCAGTTGAGAAGAAGTGATGTCAAAGATGAAAATGCAACAAGAAAACCAATACTGTACTTTTGTTTTAAAGTTTTGTGCGGCAGAACAATATTATACATGATATATAAACCTTCCTAAAGGTCCTTACACACCGAGCCGATTTTCGGCGTTGATAGATGTCGGGCCGTCGATGAGCGTTGTGTCGCCCTACTCAGATTGGTGTGTACTGCACCGTCGTGTCTTTTCGGCCGAAAAGACACCTTCCGCCGCCGATTCGACATGTTGAATCGGTAGGCTGTCGGCCAAAGAAATCACTCTGATTGGCTGTTCAGCTTAGCGAATCAGTGCATTAGAAGCGAAACGGAAGTGAGGGACCCAAACAAACTATTAAGAAGGCAAATCTGAGATTTCATTTAACTCCAGCTCTCGACACAGGTTCTGGAAAGCCCCATGAGCTTCTCGCTGTAGAGTGAAAATGGAACGCACAAGCTATTTGTTGTTTGTTTATATCACGCAGTCTGTTCTTCTTCTCTCGGTGTATCAAGCAGTCTGTCTTCCGGTTGTTGCCTCTTTTGAATGACGAATACACGCTACCGACGCCTGCTGGTAAGGAGAGTTATTGCCACTTACGCATGCGCAGTTCGTATGTGCAACTTGGCCGTCGGCTGAAGTCTTTGCGGTGTGTTCCAGTGCGAAACATGGCCAAGACGCAGGCGACGTGAGCCGACGTTCCGTCGGGACTTGGTGTCAGTCTGGTGTGTAAGAAGCTTAAAGCTCATCAATAAAAATGCCATAAAAATGATATAACCAAAATCTCTAAGTAAAATGCAATGTTCACACTACAGCCTAAAAACGGACCATTCATTTATATGTTCACCTCTCTAGCAGTTTTAACAAAAATACACAAAATAAAATAAAACCTATTATTCTTCATGAAGGTCCCTCACTACTTTTGGCAATGTTACTTACCTATCCTCGCTAACTGTTGGAATTTTAGTCTATACTACAAAGGCAGAGTTTAACACAAACAACTAACAATGTCTTCCACCCTTTCTCCTTAGAAGAGCATTTGAAGTCTGTTATTGACAGACTGCTGTTTTCCTCCTCTTCTTTCTCCTCTTGGCGGTACACAGTTCTCTGGGTCTTATCAGTTTCCAACCAAATTCCCAATCACCTTTATCACCTTTTTATTTGGATTTGCACAATTACTAAAAGTCGGGAAAATGAAGCAAGGAGACTTAGATAGTTCATGCACCAAAGGTCATGAGCTGGCTTTTAACCCAATCAGGCATTAGGAGTACATGATCCTCGCCTTATCCCACAGACCCACCAGGATGGCCTCACAGCTCATGTTTTTTTCTCCCTTATCAAAACACATACATTAATTTCTCTCATTCTAATAGGAGGACTGGAGGGCTAGCCTTGAACAGCAATCAGACGCGTTGGCTAGATAGGCCTTCCTATGCATGTATGATTTGTTGGGTCTTCAGGTGTGGCCTCCAGTGATAATCATAATCATACTTCTATTGCCATGGCCTTAGTTTCAGCTGCAATTATAGATTAATGTGGATGTATGGATGTGTGCATTACACTTGCACTTCCTTACACTCTCTACCCCTCTCTCACTAACTCACAAATGCGCACATGATTTACACACACCAAGGCCTCCAGGTCCACAGGGACATAACGGACAATCAGCCTGACAATCACAGCTGAGCTCTGATTGATGCCGCAGTTGCCAACACACACAATTTTAGACACATAGATTCTGTAATGCCAAGGGCTTGATCCCCACAGGCACACACAGACGCATATTCTGTCAAACAAGCAGCTCAGTGGATGAATAAATAAATAAATATGGAATGTTTTTTTACGATTTCCAATCACTGTGGCTACGTGGTATTATATATCAATTTAAACCATTCGAACAGAGGATAGAAACACATGATCAATGCTTATACATATTGCACGTGGCATAAGAACAAGTATAGGTGTAGGCCAAGGGGTATTAGTTGCATTGTCTGTCACGAAGTGAGATCTGCAATATCTGCTGTAATGTAAGGTGACATACATAAACCACCAGGTAGATCTCTGTAGGATTCATTTTTTATGTTTCAACAAAGTTAAGATATTGTCCAGTTATTATTAAAACTTGCGTTTAGAAGTGACAAATATCCCTCTTGTTCTGTTCAGCAAAGTTTCTAACATTTTATTCTGTGCCAATACTTTGTCCCTGACTCTCTCTATTTTTTGGCTTTAAGGCATACATTTGTATAGGATAAAATAAACACATATGTTACTGTTTGTCTAATTTTGATTGTGTGTTTCTGTGTTTCTGTGCGTCTCTTTGTCATGTATTTTAGTAACTGATGTTACTGAGGCTTTCATTATGTGTTTTCTGCCATGTCTCTATTTTGATATGATTCATTCCAGCATCTGAGACATTAAAACGCCTACAGGCTAGTGTGTGTGGGTGTGGGTGTGTGTTTCTGTTGTGTGTGTGTGTGTGTGTGAGACATCTATCTATTTCCTCTGATAAACTAGATCTGTCACACTGGTGACAGAATAGAGTGTCTTTTCTGTTGGATAGCTGAAATTGATGAGGCAATCAAGTGTGTATGTGTCTGATTTTGTGTAGCTGTGCCTTCAAACAGTTTTTGTATACATAGATTCACGTGTGTTTGGTCAAAGATCAGCAGAGCACGAGTATTGATATTAGGGTCCATGTGTCATGTGTTGTGAAACTTAGTATTTGTGTTGCTACTGTAATGTATTCACAATTTTATATATACATATATATATGTTTTAAAGGAGTAAAGTTTCACAATGCACGATATAGACAAAAAGTGCTCACATCAACACATTTCTTTGACATTCATATTTGATAACCAGTTGTAACCAGACATTAGCACATGTGTCTCTTGCAGACAGTACACTATGTATTCATTGGTCATCCTTTTAGATATAGTAGGTGTATGCATGTTTGGGTAGAAATAGTGTAAGTATTAATAGTGTGCTTTGAAGTTGTTCACCGACATTTCTGTGAATCACAATTAACCTATTTACCTATGTACTTTGATGGAACTTTGATGGAACTTTGTTACCGATAAATCCAATTGAATCCAATTTACAGTACCAGGTTGATCTAAGAAAAATAAGTTACTCAGAAAAAAAGATTTGATAGAGTGATGTATTGTCTTTTGGATTAAGTAGCTCTTGGAAGTTTTAGTCAACATATTTAGAAGAGCCATGAGAATGTTAAAGAGTATTTTAGAAGAACCAAACCTGCATCAACATTGAAGGTTGAGACATTTTAAGTTGCCCATTGCTGCTCCATTGTGTCTCAAACTAACTTTCACGTTTGACATTATTTCTTCCGCTCAATGAAACGTCCTTGATTGACAGAGTACATTTTGTAACCTCAGCATTCCTGAAAACAAACCACAGGGCTTTGTTTAATTTGAGCACAGTAAGAGTGTCTTTCCCCATTATTGGAAAGCCTGTTCTGTAAGTACAAGCTTAGCCAGGAGTGCTTGTAAGGCTAACACTTAAGTTGTCGTTTGCAGTGTTTGTTAACTGTATCACAAGTGAGGTGAACAGGTTCATATGTTTCCTCTGGTTTCTAACTCCCTATTCCGTAGGTCTTTTGGGTACTGACTTGCCTGTCTCTCCTTGCTTAAAAACATCTTAGTCATTGACTCACATTTCTCCTGTTTACCTTGCTATCTAGTTTCTTGGAATCAAAAGCTCATTGTTATTCTAAGTTCAACCATTTGTGTTCTTTGTTTTAGGGGTGTGTGTGTGTGTGTGTGTGTGTGTGTGTGTGTGTGTGTGTGTGTGTGTGTGTGTGTGTGTGTGTGTGTGTGTGTGTGTGTGTGTGTGTGTGTGTGTGTGTGTGTGTGTGTGTGTGTGTGTGTGTGTGTGTGTGTGTGTGTGTGTGTGTGTGTGTGTGTGTGTGTGTGTGTGTGTGTGTGTGTGTGTGTGTGTGTGTGTGTGTGTGTGTGTGTGTGTGTGTGTGTGAAGCATAGTCTTGTGAGCTTTGGGAAGGCTAGAAAAGGCCTAGGGGGAGGGGGGTTGTAGATTTGATGCAGGTGCACAGCATTATGTTCTGGCAAAAACCTCTCATATTTCAACAGCCCTGTTCAGAGAGAGAGAGAGAGAGAGAGAGGGTGGGGGTGACTCTGAGAGCCAAGAAAGCATTAAAGGTCTGGTGTATAGCCTCAAGACACACACACACACACACACACACACACACACACACACACACACACACACACACACACACACACACACACACACACACACACACACACACACACCGTTTGTGAAGTTCCAGCCCAGTGTGTATTCGGTGAGGTTTATCAGGGTAATTGTTGTTAAACTTGCCTAAGAGAAGCTCAGTGTTCTGGTTGTGACGGGATCTTTGTTTGTTAAGATATTATAATACTTTAGTTGGGTCTGTGTGCATAATTTTCTATGTATCATGCTATCAAAGTTTCCTGACACACCCACTCACACAAACAAGAAAGAAGGGTGAATTAAAGCCAGGGCACATATTGTACCTCATTTGTCTTACTCTGTCATACATTATGCATCTGCTTTTTTTTCGTCATTCATTTATTCTAAAACTTGCAAAAGGTCATACAAATACAGTTTTTTATTGTATAAAACAATCCTCTTTGCTGCTGAGAAATATTTAAGGTTCCAAATGTTGATTTAATTATGCAAATACATCACCTGGGATATTTCAAGTCTGTGTTCAAACATTAAAAACCTTTAAAATTACACTTTTGGCAATACATTTAGCTATTTATATGGAATTTAAGGCTTTGAGTAAGATCAATATTAACTTGCAGACTTGTAGTGTATTCTGCTATGATATTTAAAAGGTTAACAGACTGCTATAGTTTTTGGTTTGAGGTTTATGTCATACATATTTGCAGAAACAAAGTATTGCTGAGGGCATTTGTCTCTATAGCATGCTTTAAATTGAAGTTGTCTGAAGTCCTCACCACCAGCTGCTCTTGCAGTAATAAGTAGTGTACCTTTCTTACTGTCCAAATGTGCACAATGTAGTGACTGCTTTTTCGTCTTTTGTTTTCTTAGTTCTCTGTATTTTATATGTTTGTGTTATGTGTTATGTGTAACGTTGCTGCCTTCTTGGCCAGGTCAGCATTGAAAATGAGATTTTATCGCAATGCTTTTTTCTGGTTAAATAAAATAAAAAATGCTTACATGATGTATGTGAATTAAAAAAAACATAGGTGGATGTATATCCATCTGAATAAACATAACAGAAATAATATTTTTCACACACCCACTGCACTATTTCAGGTGTTTGGATAATGATACAATGTGTCTCTCTAACAGAAGTCTGCAGTCCACTGTCTCACTTCCAATAGTTCATGTCTCTAGTTCTGGTTAAAGCTGGAGGAGTCACATTTTCACCTTCAACCATTCTTTCATAAATTGTCATTCATTTCCAAATCTCTAAAGTTCTTAATTGCACTATTTCCTTCCTTTTCTTCTCTTGATTTATCCTTGTGTAATCAACATTTCAAAGGCTTTACCTTAACCAAACTACATGAATTATTCCTCATCATAGTCTTTTGTATTTTATCAAACTTTCAAGTGGCCACCAATAATTCAAACATCATGACTAATTTGAGATCATAGATTGTTGGAGCCAGTCGTATCGGATTGTAAACCTCGCAGCAGTTAACGTTTCCTTTCTTTAGTGCAGCCAGCTAGATAGTGAGTCAGTCTCCTAGCTGCCAAAGTAGCTATTTGCTGATATCATTACACTCCTGCAGTGCAGAGCATGAACAGACAGATAAGGAGTCAGATTTATGACTGGAAAAAGTACCTTCCGCCGCTACTGATGGCTGAGTTTGAAAAAGACAACAGGGTGTGCATGTGTGAGTGAACATGAAATAATTGGTCTAGACGGCTTTTCAAAGGCTTTGCGGGGGACAGAGATTTGAAACAACTCTCACACAATTCTGTTATTTAAAGAGTAAATGGCATGAGTCATTTCAAAAACTGCTTTCAACTTTCATTTGCTTTAATACCTTCCATTTCAGTTCATTGTGATCTATCTTTCCATCCTGTCTTCCTAAATGTCTTGAGTTTTTTATTAATGTTCAGGCCTTGTTTTACATTTAAATAACTTTGATCTGTGTTGATTTTACATCCATCACCACCAACATTTAACCAAAGCAAACCTTAATCCCCTCTGTCTTTGTGGCAAACACTCAAAAGTTTGAGTCTCTTTACTCTACTTTGTTTTTGACTTTGAGGGTAGAACAAAATACCAAAACCAACACCTCGTATTGTCTTCCTCTTTCAAGAGGCTTATTCAAAGAGAACTTCCCAAAGATCAGAGCATCTCTCTTTAGCCCTGTTAAATCACTCCCTGCAACGATTGTTTAGCAGGAAACAAAACCAAATCTGTTTCTACAGGGGGCTACAGAAGTCTGTGTGTGGGGGTCTGTGTTGAACGGATGATTTGTGTGCGAGTACATGTGCTGCTAATTGTACATATATAATTTGTGAGCCAAAAGACATGTCATATACCGCCATTGGTAAAAATCAGTGGGTCAGAAATAAATGTACAATGAGTGGGACAATGCAGATTAGCTTTGGTGTTGCATAAGCCTTCAAGCCACTCCTTTGGGGGTACAGTTATCAGATGGCTTTGTCAAACACTGTGGTAAATTGTACTAATGATAAAAAGCTGCAAACAAATGGGGATAAACAATTTTCATAAAAAAAAAAACGGCAACGGCAAATGACTCTAATGTATGGTTCAATGATACAATTACATTTTGAAGTTTATTTTAGGACATTATCTTGTTATCCTGTTATGAGATTTCTGAGTCTTAACCACAATGATTGAGTTGTTGTTTATAACCTGCAAATGAATGCTAAAAATAACTAATGCTGATGAGTCCCACTAATTAGTAGTTTTTTTTAGTGTTGATGCATATTAATCAAGTGTGTAATGATTATATATTTGTAGCAATGTCTGGGGATACCTACACCCAATGAGCAGCAAGTTTAATTTAGACTAGGCGCCATCATAGCTGTTTGAATGGTGTCACAATGTACCTCCTTGAGCACTTTACATTATTGAATTAGAACATTGACTCATAACCTGGAGTCAAATGGATGAATAAAATCCTCTACATTATGTCATATAATATCAATATACAGAATATAACATGATGATTTAGTGTGAGCTTTAAAGAGTAAGCATTTTTCTAGAATAGGTCTTGATAACGTAGTTTGTCCTTGTTGTAGCGATAGGCTGTGTGTGTGGCACTGTGAGTTTAAATGTCTCTTCATTTGTAATAAGACCACAGTCGTGCTGAAGGACATTCAAATAAATTGAATGGGACATTTTTGTTAAGGATATCCATCCTTAACGTGTTGCTTTCTTAAATTCATCGATACCATAAAAGATTTAAAATCAGCCTATGCCTACTACTTTGGTGTTATTATTTTCCTTTGACACTGACTATGAGCTTCTCATAGTTAATCCTATGCAACAGGCTGGCTGCTTTTCAGTGTGGTTAGAAACATAATCCACTTCCACTTTAAAATAAATAAATACAAATTCCACGGATGCCGTTATAATTTTTGCGAATTGCTCCTGTGTTTGTGACTAAGATTAAAATGGTGAATACAATTAAAATTCACAGTTCTTTCATTATCCCTGTTGTGATGTGGATTTATTATCAATTAAACTCATGATCCCACAAATCTGTAGTGAATCTGCTGTTTATCATGGGATGTTATCTCTGGATGGCAAAGTAAATAAACGTCTCACTATGCAGAGACATAGACATACGCACCTTGGTTGGTATTCTGTAAGAAATGTCAATACCTGGAGTAAATACAAATCTAAATGCAGCGCTCTCATATGCAGACACCTACACTGCATACAAATACATACACACAGCGCATGGCGTGGTGCACAGAAGTGTGTGCATCTCATGAACTTTGCATTTAATGAATTCACTTCATTCTCATATAAGTCATTGGTCTATGCCAGGGTGTGTGCATGCATGATCATCCTCTTATTTCACAGTTCAATCAACATATTAGGATATACTTTAATCCTCGATCATTGCTCCTCACTGGTTGTTTAGGGCTGGATTAGTTATCATTAAGTCAGGCAGATTCACACAAATTCACATCGTACACATCACATACATCACATCTAGCCTTCCGTTCATCCAGATCTCCCTTCTGGTATACAGTGTATTAATTAAATCTAAATTAAAACCTTTAGAGGCTTTGGTAAATAGAGAGCTAAATAGCTCATGATGAACCATCATCTACTTAACTTTTAAAGAGAGCACTGCTATGTGTGTTTGATATTTACTGAATTGAGTGGGAGAATCTGTGAAGAAATGCTTTTGGTTTTCTTTTTCCCCCCAAAGTGATTCACCTGTCAACACCTGGGGGAAATGAGAACTTACAAACTAAGAACAAACAAAAGTCATTTGTTAGTGGTTGATTAACAGAATGATACAATCTTATCAAGCAAGTTATCTTTAGGTTTTTTCAAAACATATTTTTTTCTTTCTTAAAAATAATTACAAAACTATGAATTGGTCTTATTTGTTACTAGATTTTAGGCTTAGTGCAGAGACATCAGCCTTCAGTGCAAAGGATTTAAAACAAAACGCCTGATTCAAATGTTTGCCATCCAATAATAATGTTCAAAGGATATTTTCTTTCCACCCTATTTCTGAAAATTGCTCTGTTTGCAGGAAACAGTGATTTATTTGGTCTCCTTTTAAGTCTGTCAGCATGCCTGTGCAGGTGATGTCTGTGTTGGAACACACACAAACACACACACACAGTAAAATCAGTTTTTTTTTTTAAAAGGAGCGGAGGATGAGAGGGAGTTATAGTGGAAGCAAGAGAGGTATTAACAACAAAGAAAATGCCCCGAGATAGGAGAGAGGGATGGAAGCAGAACGATAAGGAGGGAAGAAAAGAGCAGAGAAGATGGGTGTCTGCTAAAATGGAAACACCCTGAGCGTTGTGTCAGAGCCATGACTTCTAAGGCTCTGACATATTGCTAAGGAAATGATCAGTCAGCACAGTTTTACAGCTCTCATCACTGACAGAGTTGAAATGCAAATACTGCCCACTGAACTTCCAGGACACTCTGTACGGTATGTTGCTGAAACCCAGGTGTGATGGTTCCTTCTGTGATGGTGCCTTACATGACAAGATCAATGGCTTGTCTTTATGCCAATTTGTCATGGCAAAATAAATGCGCTGCTTCTCACCTATGACATTGTTTTCAGTTCAGGTCAATGTTTTAAATACATCCAAGATTAAATGTTCATCAATCAGGACACTTGAGGAGATCCATTCGACCATGCTATCAACACTATTGACTTTGTTCATCTATGTGACAATATATATTTCCCTTACTCCAATCCAACAGTGGTTTTATTCATGCCTGACTAAACCTTCAAACCTTTGATTTGTCTCTTTCTCCCTCTTTGAGTCAACAACATTCTTATACAGAAAAGGACTTCCTTTGATTGTGTCTCTTACAAAATGTCTTGATTGGGTGGCCTTGTTGTTGTATTTCATTTTCTGATTTCCTGAATAGTAGATTTGCTTTAAGTATTTTAATAGTGTCTTGTATAGCCTTGTGAGTTTTTATGCTATTTTTTGTGTGTAAGTACCTGAGTTTGATAGAACTCAATGTTCTCCCAGCCAAAGCACTACAATTGAAGTATCTTGGCAACCTTGAGATTGTAATTAAATGGTGAACTGCACCAACAGAAAACATGAAAAAACATGAAAGAGCAAAACTTTGATTGAATTGGGATCGTATTGAATGTTGTGTGACAAAGGCAACTTGCTTGTGTTCAATAAAACCTTAGAATTGACTGAGCCCCACATTTGGCCTATCCAACACAATACGTTCATTCATAGCCAGTGCTTCCATATAAACAGTATATACTCATTAATATTTACTGTTCATACTGAAAACAAAAATAATTATTTTCCAGTGTTTCGATATAGTCAAATCAGTAAATGTTCGAATAAATATGGACTCTTTCTCACTCTAAAGAACATTACTGGCAAAAAAAAAGGGCACTTATGTGATCAGTCAACACCTCCCAAAACCAGATGCAGAGATCCTAAATGATTAGCAGGGATATTTATCCTGTTGTTTTGCTGAGGTCAGGTTAGGTAGTTGGCATACAGCTGAAGACATGCACACATACAGATCTATAGATAAAACCCATTTGTACTAATGCGGCTTGAAAGACAAATGTGTATTAGTCAATAAACTGTTTCGATATGTGTTGTCTGATAAATGTTTTCTCTCTTTCTCTGTCTGTAGGTAGGGGAGAGGCAACATGTGCTGGTGACAGAGGAGTCATTTGACGCCCAATACTATGTGTCTCACAACAAGTTCTACCAACAGGTAAGATAATGGTTCAAATTCTTTAATAAATGACTTGTGTGCTTACTCCAAGCGGCAAACTCTGGGGCAGAGCCGGGAAGCCCATAAGGAAGTGCCACAAACTGCAGTTCATCTATTGGCCGATAGGGGATGGCTGCAGAAAGGAGCAATTTCCATAGACCCCCATGTTAAAATGCCCAACTTTACAGCAGAAATAAACATGTTTCTACCCCTGGATGCAATACAAATTATTCTGGATATAGTTAGATTCTACCTTCATGACAATGGATTGGGGAGTGAATTTTTTTATAACGCACCCCTTTTAGTTATATTAGGTCTTAAAGTTTTTTGCATAAATTAGGGCGTGGTCACTTTGATGGACAGGTCTCTGCAGTGACTGCTGCTTCTAGCTTTCTGTCCCTCTGCTAGCTCCGTTAGCTCTGTTAGCTCCAGGATGCTACAGGGGCTCAGCTGCGAGGCTGATCCGGGGAACACAACTTGAACTCGGACGTGTTTGTTGTGTTGGTGCCTGGTGGAGTATCAGGGCCAACTTTTGGCCCCACGCAAAGTTATGCGTCGGGGGGGGGGGCTAGTGGAGCTTGCGCGTGAACTCCTGGCGCGCTTGCACTAATTGCGCCGCATAAGAGCATAAAGGTGCATCGCATTTGCGCTTAAGATGAGGCTCCCTCCGCAAGATGAGGCCCCCTCCGCAAGATGAGGCCCCCTCCGCGAGGTGAGGCCCCACGCAGTCTGCGTGATCTGCGTGTAGGGGGAGGGGTGGCCCTGTGGAGTATTCTTCATTTAAATATCGGACTTATCTTATGCCGCCTTGGCTCCGCCTCTTTGCCCTTATTTGGATCAGGCTGGAGCAGGCGGGAGTTAGACTCTGACGTCACTGTCGAGACGGCAGCGGCCGACTCCGCCTACTAAGGGCTTCTCAGCAACTCTGCAGAAATCTATGGGTGACGTCACGGACACTACGTCCATTTATATATACAGTCTATGTATACGACATATGTAGTTATCCAACATTTTGTGATCAAACTTAAAATAAAGTGTCATTGGCTGGCATGGATATCAGCATCTGCAAAAGGACAATTCAACACGCTTGATGTTTGTTGATACTTTTGCATCGGATGAATCCTAAAATAGTCAAGTTGGCCTACAGACTCTTTCCCCCCATCAAAATAACATACATTGAAAATGCAGTAAATTAATCTGTGTTTGATGATTTTTTTTGGTATGTGAAGCTAATCCAACCCTCCCTCATTTTCACACTTAGCAAATCAGGTCAGAAGCTTTGCTTTGCATGTCACAGAGCACTCACAGCAGGTGTCAGAATCGTAAGCTTGTATTGACTAAAGTAGGTTAGCTATAACATCACACACTCATAAATACACACACACACCCTGCGGTGGTCATGAGAGCATTTGGCTGCTGATAGCGGCAATACTTTTGGCTTTTTTTACTATACTAACATTAAGGTCAGCCCTAAAGACATGAACATTCCATCCTACACACACACACACACTCACACACACACACACACACACACACACACACACACACACACACACACACAACTGTTCACATACACACACATATCCGGATGGCTTCAAAGACCCTCTCTCAACCTGTGAAAAATTCACTTTAAAACATCTTCAAATAAATCAATTTCCTCCTGCTTTAACCATCATCAGAAACATGTTTGAAGTTATGCTTTTTATTAGCAAGGAGGGCAGGGGATGGTAATAATTTTTCCTCCCCTCCACTTTCCTCTCCTCCTCTTCTGCACCTCCTTCTGCAGGCTATAAACTAAAGTTACAAGTGTCACTCGGTTCATGTGTCTGTTGTGGGGTGCACCCCCCTTCATGCATGTGTGCATTTGTGCATATGTAGGAATGTATGTCATGTGTGTCAGTTGACTGTACTCCAGAGGAAAGCAAGCTGACATGTTTGATGTTTTTCCGCTGCCGTATTTTTTCTTTTGGACATTAAGTATTTTGCATGTACTCCTAAATCAAACTGACTTGAAAAAAGAACATGAAAACACGATGTACCAATATGTTCCTGAATCTGTCCCCCGAAGGGATACACCCCCGTATCATGTATACTTTATGTCTACATCTACTGGACACAGACACATACAGTACACTGGAGGCAGTATACACATTACAGATCTCTGACTTACATTTAAAAGTTGTATTCGCGCAACATCATTTCACTTTTTTCTCACTTATATGATTATTTTTAAAAACTCACTATTTATTATTGGTGCTTTCATCACACTTTAAACTGAGAGATTAAACTTCACTGCACATATATCAAACAAATTCCAAAATATGTAATAAAAGAAACATGTAGAGAAAAGGATTGGTTTGTTAAGGGGCAAATATAGGGAGGTCAGGGATCAGGGCAGAAGTGAAAAGAGTAGTGGGAGCAGGAGAAAAGGGACTGAAGGAGGGGGGAGGTGAGGGGGGGGTTGTTGGTGCGTGGGTGGATGGGAGTGGGGAATAAGGTAGAGAGAGGTGTGAGTGTGAACAAATGGCCTAGTTTCACTTTTACACCATCAGATGGATATCTATCCTGACGGCTATAATAGGCATTATAGCCACCTGTGTGTGTGTGTGTGTGTGTGTGTGTGTGTGTGTGTGTGTGTGTGTGTGTGTGTGTGTGTGTGTGTGTGTGTGTGTGTGTGTGTGTGTGTGTGTGTGTGTGTGTGTGTGTGTGTGTGTGTGTGTGTGTGTGTGTGTGTGTGTGTGTGTGTGTGTGTGTGTGTGTGTGTGTGTGTGTGTGTGTGTGTGTGTGTGTGTGGCAGACTGAGGAAGTAGGAGGAGGTGTTCCCAATGAAAACGGACAAGGTCTTTCATCATTTAATCACCCTGTAATGGGCATCAAATGACCCACACACACAGAACCCACTCACCTTCCTCCCCCACATCCCTGCTGTTTTACCTCTGCGCTCTCAGCCTGGTTGCAAGCCACTCACACACATAGTGTCCAGAGTGTCGAGCAGCAGGTGTGTTGATTAGGCGGGTGTGGCGCTGCCTGTGTGTCTGTTCGGCCTGTTCTCCATTTCCTATCATATTCCACCAGCTGGATAAAGACTGACAGATTAACTCTGAGCCAGGTTTGTTCCTGCCATCACAGCAGTAACACTCCCTCCACCAGTTCACATCTATTCACTGCCCCGTCAGTAGCTTAGCCCCACAGAGCCTTGTAATGGTTAGACAGACCCCCACATGATCTGAGTCAGCATGCACCCACCCTCCTGAAGTTTACCTGGGCAACACATAACATCCTCAGCAGCTCCCAGGTTACTGTTGGGCTGCGGAGCCTATAGAGATGAATACATCATCACATTATTATTGTTAGTATAAAACCATCTTTGAATTTGTTTAAAAATGTCATAACTGTTTCCAAATTGCTCAGCTGTTTATTCAGAGAGGATTGCGTAACTTTTTACATCAAAAGGTGAACAAAGGGTCATACAGTGAGATGTTATTTTTTCACTTGAGTCATATAATAAATCATTGGTTGTTCTCAAATAAATCCTTTACTTTAGGTGTGACTACAATTGTAAATCCGACCAATAATCACAATCACAAATCAATATAATAGTTTTTGCAAGAGAGATAAATCTGAAGTATGGCGAACAGCATACATCATTGTCTCTCTGTCAACTCTGTGCTTAGTTTGGAAATGGTTTTAAAGGAAAATCTTTTAGCATATGAACTTTACTTACAGGAGTAAGTCAATTCCAGGCACTAATTATAACTTGTTGTTTTCTCTTCCTTTCTGCTATGATCAGTAAAGATGTTTTGTTTCCATGGTGAAATAATAAGACAAACCAGCAAATCCCGGTGGTTTTATCTCACAGCTGTTGCCGTAGTTTTTGACCTTGAGGGCATCCATAAATGACACAACTGAAAACACTCAGCTCTGTGCTTTCTTGTAAGCAAGCAGGGACTAGCTAAATAAAAAATGTGAGGGAGTATTGGGGAACAGTTTTGAGCAGTGGTTAATTGAAAATGTATATCTAATAGATGTGGTGAAAAATGCAGATGGCTGTTTATTCTTTTGAATGGATGGTTGTTTAGGTCTGCCATTTTACGTGAATGACGGCAAGTTGCTGAATATATCTCACCTCTGGTCAATAAAATACACTCATTGTTCAATGAATAAATTCACAAAGGTTTATGAATGATTAATTGTGTAACTTTGAAAATGTTCTTAAACTTTATAGTGACATTAATTATAATGTCTGGTTCCTGTTTTGCAGGTGCTGGTGCCTATGAGGGCTGAGTTCAAAGGGAAGATGATCGAGGTGGACATTTACGAGGCAGGAAAACACTTCCTGAAAGGCCTACCAGTAGCAGACAGTAAGCCCTTCACTGCCTCCATTGCTGCCCCGCTTCAGAAAGGAGAGGTGTCTGGCCTGAAGCAGGTAAACACACACACACACACACACACACACACACACACACACACACACACACACACACACACACACACACACACACACACACACACACACACACACACACACACACACACACACACACTTCCAATCACTTTCTTTTCCTGATTTATGTAAACACAGTCAGCACTTCATGGCTGTACAAAGGATAATTAGTTATAGCATATAGAGAGTTTACTTGGCGGTTAATATAATTTTTTTTTTTTAAATTGCACCACATTTATAAAAGTAATGTCAGGAATGTAAAATAAATGGTTGTTTATCCATGTAGCCATATCTCTGAGTTAATGTGTTACACCTCTTATATGTAGTCACTTTTTCTTGATGAAATCAGTAAAAGGTTCAGTGCAGCATATTTAACTGCTTTAAATCAGTTGCCAATGTGGTATATGTACAGTATTGGTGAACATGGGTCTACCAGATGTGCACTGCATTTGTTTGGGCTAATGACATGATTTAGCCTGCATCTGTCATGCACTGTATGTTTTTTCCTTATCAAAACCATAAAAGTTGTGTTTACAACACACTATTTAAATTGTGTTCAGTCAGCAAATGAATAACGTGTGAGTGTGACCACATTTTTAATCCATTCTGGCTTCTACAGTTTGTGGAAAAGCCCCAGTGTATCAGGCGTGAGATAAGTAATTTAAGATAAGCTGTGGCTGGCTAAACTGTCCTCTGTCTTCTTTTCTGCCATAAGCGCACACACACACACACACACACACACACAGACACACACACACACACACACACACACACACACACACACACTCACACTCACACTCACACTCACACCATGTTAATGTATCTGTTTCACTGCATGTTATTTTTCACTCTGACTAGCTGGAGCTTATAGCTCAGGACATGGAGTCACAGAGCAGAATATGATACACTTTCTAATTTCACACTCCATCAGCCTTTACTGCCAGAAAGAGAGGGAGGGGAAGAAAGGAACTGACAGAGACATGAGAGAGAGAGGGGGGGGGTCACTGATGAAGAGTAAAGCAAGCAGAGAGAGAGAGAAAAGTGGATGGAAGAGAATGAGATAAAAAGAGCAAAAGAGGAAGGTTTCACAGGAAGCCAAGCGACGCTTCACTCTGCGATGAAAAGTTCAGAAGTGGAGAATAGACCTTGTAAAACTAGGTGCCTCATAAAGTCTGCAGCCCATCCAATGCACAAGCTTTCCCATCACTTACTGTCCCTCTCCATCTTTCAACATTCTTCAACATGTTCACATGCACACATTCTTCATACTGTTATGCACACTGTTTCTCACACACTGGCATACACTATGTCTAGTCCATATATTGTAAATACCTTTGTCTGGATATTTCCTGACAAGTACCAAGTCCCAGGGTCCAAATGAGTTTCAGAAGTTGTTCTCAAAGGAAAAGGTCATTATCTCTACACTCATTGTGCTCTAGATGAAATTGCATGTACAAATCTCGAGTTTGAAAGAGGAAGAAAAGAGTGTCTTTGTCACTTTCTTAATATTTGGGAATAACAAAAGCTGAATAGGACACAAAATCTCTTTCTGTCGTTTCACACACCTAGTGTCTGTGAACACACCTGGTGCTTTGAGGTTTGGGGTGTGTATAAAATGTACTATAGCTATTTGTTTAAAGTAGGTTGAGACTAGAACAACATTTTCAACCACGAAAAAGGAACTAATAACGAGTGTCATAAGTGTAGTTGAAATTGTAACAGCATTTGAGTGGGGGAAAAAAAGGAGGCAGCCCAACTTAAGATGTAAACCACATACAGATAGAGAAACAGACCTAGGTGAGTGGCAGTTCAGCGTATGAACATTTGTTGTAATACAGTTCAGGATTTGAAAAAATAAATTCTCTGCTGTCCACAGCTCATTGCCAATTAACATACTGTTATATTAAGTGATCTCCAGTGATGCCGCTAATGATCTGTAACCCATAGTCCTTATGGCCAGCGATGTCAGCTCTTAATGACACAAGAGTGGCACTGGAGCACAATGCTAATAGATAAGTGAACTAATGGCTTGGAAACAGCAGTATTTGTAGGTTACACACACACAGCTCCCTAGTATATGTGATGTCCATGAAACCGATGAAGTCAGCATCTATGTTAAATAATATTATTGTAGGTGAACAATTCTAATTGAAAGTATGCATGCACACACATATATTCAGTAATACCCTGCAACAGCAAACCCTTGTATACACACATACATACATGTAAGGGCATGCACCCCTGCACACAAACACTGGTTGAAGGCTTATACATATTTGAAGACCATCTTTTTCCTTTGAGTCTCTACATGAGTCCACCCCACACTGAGCTGAATGTGTATGTGAGATGAATGAACGGTTAGGGAAAGGCAGATAGATGTTCACCCCCATGTCTTGCAGCAGAGTCTTTAATTACAGGCTTTTGGCAGCGAGCTCGAGAAAAACATAAAGGACCACGAGGAGAGAGATTGCGTGATGAGGTGCAATGATAGCTGAGTAGCTGATAGAAGGACGTAGTCTGAGCTTTGTCGTTTCATCTAAGATGCAGAGAAGCAATGTAAGAGAAAGTGAGTATAAGAGAGTGGCAGATAAGTGGGTGATTGGATAGGCAGAGGAACCCACTAAGGTCTGTCATGTCCATTTGTCGAAAAAAGGAACAAAGTCAGAGCTCTATCATTTTTGCAATGAAGAGCGAGATGATTGCACTCCAGCCAACATCCATATTGCAGTCTAGGATTGAAGAAATATTGCCATATAGATAGATGGATGGATGGATGGATGGATTCATAGAGGAACGGCTTGTGAAAGCTTGTGTTGATTGCTTGGGAAGGACGTACCCAAAGTGGAAAAAATAGATACAATTATGAGACATGATGACATTGATGCACTGATGGATGAGCAGATGAAAGAATGCATGGATGTGTGAATATAGAGACAGGTAGATGGATGGGTGAGTAGTGAGGATGGACTCTTAGTGATCTGTTTGCACACTGTTCTTCGTCCATGTGCATCCCAAGACTCTTTTCTTTATCCACCATGACATGTTCTTAATGGCCTCATTCCATAGAACAAGACCAATGTTTAAGAGGGAGAAAAATTAGCTTTGTATTGGCATGGATGACATCCTTTCTTCTGTTCTCTCTCTTACTCTCTCTCTCTCTGTCTGTCATGCCATCTATTCACAGAAACAGCACTTTCCACAGAAGGGGAAGGACAGTAATGAGTCTTTTAGTGGGACACAATAGCAGAGAAAGCACTCAACAACACGGTGCAGGAAAGAAAAGGAGAAAGTATCTTCAGCAGTACTCATCCTCAGATGAAATTAAATGATAGAAGAGGCGGTGGGGGGAGGCCCAAAAAACATAACAACAGTGAAAGGGAGTACGAGCAGGGTAGACGGAGAGATCAGGAGACAAAAAAAGCAGCTTGAGAGCCACGAAATAATCAGGTCCTTTCACAGCATACTTTCTCAAGGGGACTGAGAGAATAGTGAGAAGAAAACGGCTCTGCTCCTTCCAGGGGAGCAAAGACAGCAAACTGACAGTTGGTATGAAGGACAGAAAAGAAAAAGGAGGAAGCTGGGAGAGAGATCGAGATGGAGGGATACAGGTAGTGAACAATGTCCCTCCATGGCCACTAAAAAATTGAGGCGAATGGAAAAATCCTTGTTGTTGTATTACATTTATTTTTTCCCTTTCTCTGGAGCTGATACTCTTGTTGTGTTTAACTTTTTTTCATCTTGTTTTATATCTGCCCGTTTTGTATTACTTCTACTTTCTATTACATCTTTCCTCAGCATTCAGTTGTAATCAGTCCAGTTCATGTTTGTGTGTTTGTGTTTTTTACTTATGTAAATGGGTGACAAGAGAAATAGAGCAACACAGATTGCGTGGACGTGGTAAAATTGTAACTGTGTCTTTGTCTACTCTAGTACAAGCTGAGTGGGTGGGATTGCTGGTATTTTGCATCATTATGTTTACAACACAGACACAAGCTTACATACACACACTACACTACAGGTTCATTGGTAAAGCAGAGATTATACATGCACATATACACAGACCCTTGTACACACACATTAATGCACACACACTTGTACAAACGCGCAGTCCCCCCCGGTGGTGCGCATGGCAGACTCCTACTAGCCGCAGGCTATATGAGACACTGGCTGTACACACACAATCATGATGTAGACAAAACACACACACACACGACCGACACAAACATATACACACTCGTACAAAAATCTGTATCTCACCCCAAACAATTGAACTGCTCTGTGTTGACATGCAACTGTTATGGAGTGTTGCTTTGATGTTGCGTTATGCACCCATCATGTTGTCATCTGTATTGTCAGGAAAAGAACAAAAATCAAAGATTAGGCGGTCTTTTCTGGTGAGGGTACAGTTAATCCTCTCAAATCTTTATTTTTCTCCATTATTTAAAATGTCAAAAGGTTTTGCTTGGCTTTTGCATGACTTTGTTTACTCTTGTAGCAAATAATTTGTTTTGCCTTCAAAACAGCAGGCGTAGCTATTTTAAGCAATTCATTTAGCATGTCAAATCGTATTACATGGCCTCCGCTTTGTGTATACTTCAAGAACCAAAGTCACAGTAACAAACGATGTCAAGCCATCAAAATTCAGTCTATTTTCAGTATTCTTACCTAACATGTCAAGTGGCATTACGCGGCCTCATTCTGTTTTGTTTATTTAAAATGTCAAAGGGTTTTATATGGCCCTTGCTCCGAGTTCACTTTGAACCACAGATGGAATATTAAAATAACAACGCACTTTGCCAATAAACTGTTTAGGAAAAGTATCTTCGTGTTTTTGGGTTTTTTGTTCCATGTTTTCATGAAAATAGCCTTTCACCAGAATGTGCATTGTGGACAAACTCATTAGCAAAGCTCTTCCACAGATGAGTCACCCATGGCCCAAGTTTTCCTCTCAGCAGTTATACATGGCCTCGGGTGACTAAAGAGTACACCTTGATCATTGTCCCACATGACAGCAGCAGACCTGCGAAACCCTCAGACACACCTCGAGCTCTAAAGGGTTTAGCATTCTGTCCCTTCTAATGTTCAGGTCAGCAGCTATACAGAAAGATAAATGAGAGAAAATCTTTTATTTGTGTTACTTAGTAAGCATTTCGGTGTGGCTGAATAAGGTTCAGTGGAAGTTCCGGTCTTTCAAAACCTCCACATCCAGTCATCAGTTTAATGATTGTTGACAGTCAAAAGTTTAATGTAGGCTTTTACTTTGCACATATTTTACTGGTTTTGAATTGTGCATATGGTATTCCCAATAGTAGGCAACAGGGAGGACTGTCTACCCTATTACTTAGTGTAGGTGTCTTACACCAGAGACACCTAATGTAATGGTGTATTGTATTATGTCAAATGAAAACTGAAATATGTCCTTGGTTGTCTAACAACCACCTCAGGCATTTCCCTTCTTTGCTTGCAGGCATATATACAATATTACTGAGGTTACATGAGACATCTTTTCTCAGTGTAAGCTTCTCAATATAAAACTGATATTTTTTAGTCAACCAATTATGTGTGTACGTTTGTCCCTGTATCTGTTATGTTGGTCAGTATACCTTTCTCCTGAAAGCATCTGATGTCTGTATAAGTGCCTTTTATGTGTTCAACACATACTTGGACACCTAACACCTCAAACTACACACACAATGTTTTTCTGTATTTAGTTACTGCGACTGTAAACCTTTTCTATGAGAAAACAACTTGATACATCTGTTTGTGAGAGAGAGAGTCATGTCAGTCTGATGCTCATATAAAGCAACTGTCTATCAGCTGGGGGGTGCTGCTGGTTTGGTGATGCTCTGGTGCGTTTCCCACACTGCGGCAGAGGAAGCCCTGAGTGAGCAGGGTGACTGGTTTCTTTAATGATGTTTTGGGTTTTTCTTATGCAGCAAGTAACACTGTTGTTGAGTGAAGGCAGGTCTGCACCAATGGTTTTTAATGGCACTGTCATGGACTTTTTATAATCCTGCTAGAATGTTCTCAGCATTACAGTTTTTTAGGGCTTAAGAGCCAGAACAAACTTTGTAAGTTAAATCAGGAATTGTCTTTGAATGTTTTTTTCAGAGAACTTGAATGGCCTTGAATTGAAAGTTCTGTTCACATCTACTGTGTGTCAATGTCATTAACATAGTAAGCAAAGAGTTGCCTTCACAACAGAAGATAGTTCTCACTCCCTGTTTGTATTTTGGTACATAGACCTGATGGTATTGATTTATTTTAGGGCCTGCAGACATTAGCAGATGCACTGTTGTGTTTTTTCTTCTGTTGACTTTGCTGTAATTCAGTCTTTCTGTTGCGTAGTTGTAGAAAATAAAGCCTGACCAAGCCATGCACAACCAGCTAGAATATCTGAGTTTATTGAATATGGAGGTCATTTTTTTATTATGTGAAATGTGCCTTTGTAAACTTGTATGTTTTGTGTGCTAAAGTCAACGTGTAATAACACACATGTGTCTTGGAGAAACACATCGTGACATAGTGTAACTTAATAATATGTTAGGATTTGGAGGTTTTGTAGCTTGAGTGTGTGTAAAGTGACAACAGTTACACAGATTAGAAAGAGGAAGACAAAGAAAACATGACCCAAGTTCCCCACTGAGCTTCTATTTCTCTTTTTGAGTCCCATAGTGTTCCAACAAAGTACCATAAATACGACTTGTTATCGCTCTTAATGTCTCCCTCATCCCTCTGTCCAGCAAAAAATACGGCTGCAGCTCTTTGTGATTGTCACTGTGGCTTTGTCAAATCACCCGTGACTAAATAGGCTGTTACAGTATCTGTTTAGACACACACACACACACACACACACACACACACACACACACACAAACACACACACACACACACACACACACACACACACACACACACACACACACACACACACACACACACACACACACACACACACACACACACACACACACACACACACACACACACACACACACACACACACAAAACCTCTTCCATAGTGGCTGTGTGTGTCTAGAGTGACACTGACAGCTGGTGAGGATCATGTGAGAAACGTGACCACTGTGTATTGTGCTTTCTGGCTCTCGTAATGTGTTGTGTGTGTCTTTGTGTGAAAATATCAAGTGTTTTGGTGAAGTCTGCACTAGACTTTTAAATGTGCATGTTTGGAATTAGAGCAGAGTTTTTCAGAGCCAGACAGACATTTGAGAGTCCTGGAGTTTGAGGGAAAAGTATCTCGCTGTGCTCTCCAGCGCTGTACCCCCAGTGCAGTGTTAGATGATTTTCGGGGAGGATTATTTCATTCGGTTCTACCGCTGTGAGCATAGAGACAAAATTATCCACCACAGGCCTTCACGTACAAACACACTTACTCACAAATGCCAGCTTTCTTACTCTCTCTCTCTCGCAGACATATGCACAGGCTCAGCAGGCCACCTAGCAGGTGGTGAACTATCATTGAAAGCCACATCTCTCATTTTTTTCCTGCCCCTTCCCCTCATTCCTTGTCAGTTTTTCACTTCTCTCCCCCCCTGGTTCTCCCACTGTGCTGACACACACCTACTGGCACTTAGATTTTCACTTATCCTCCCTACTAGTAATAGATTGTTCTACTGTACTATTCAGTCCCTCGCCTGGCATCCCGTTGTTAAAAGACACCTGCAGAGAAACAGATGAATAGATGGGCAGAGAGAAAGGCAGTGTGCTCGGCCTGTCAACGCAGAGAATGATAATGGTTTTGACTCTCACCTTTGTTTTTAAATCACCAGTCCTTTTAGTCTGTTTCTTCTCTTGTCGCGCTTTAATCACCATTTAATTGTTTTCTTCTGTGCTATTATGCTATTATTAACGGTGTGAATTATATTGAAGTCTTTCAGTGTACTTTCTTGAGGTTTTTGTCATTTAGACATTCATGCTAATGAAAAGTTATGAATGATGAAGAAACTTTCTTGCTGTCAGTTCATTCATCTTATAATGAATAAACCAGGGTATAAAACCTGTTAAAAGGTGTTACACTGTAATTTGACTTAGAAGTATTTTTTTTAAATAAGTGATTTAAACCCGACAGAACTAGCTGTATTCATTTTTGATCACATGATGGCAGTTAAGAGGCTCATTGACAAGTAGCACATGCACTATGACAGGGACTTGACCTGGCTTCCACCATACAGCATAGCAAAGCACACTTACTGGATTCCAAGCAACAAGGCAGCAACAAAAGATGATATTACTTTCGCCATGAGGGAGTCCACAGATGATGCTAACCTTAAGCAAATGTGGACACATCCGCCAGACCTCTGTTACTGATTCTTCCTCCGCCTATTGTCTGAAGTAACTGTAAATGACTTCTCATAGATGTGTCACGTAGGCGTTGCCGGTCACAGTATCCCTCCTCCATTGTGTGTAGTAACAGAGGAAAGCATTCAGAGACAACGGTGAGGAGAAGAGTGGGTGGCAAGGTAGTGTTCCCAACCATCAGAGGACAGGGCGCGGGAGTAATGTGGAGGATAGAGAGGCAGAGGACAGATGCTACAGTATGCAACTACACCAGCAGCCATGTTTGTTTGAATGCAACACGTGTAGGCGTGCACCAACTCTGTTACATACAAATACATAGTTTACATATGAGCATGCGTTTGTACTCCACAAAATCTGTCATACTTTAAATTGTAATTTATAGGTCAAAAGTTCTGTATGCATACAAATGCTCTACAAACTTTTCAACACTGTTTCTGAGTTTTTCAGAATTTCCAAATCAAAACTTTTCCTAACTATATCAGATGCCAAACCAATAGATAACAAGCACAGCCAGGTGCTCCTTAAGTTGGCTTAGCATTCTACTTTGGGAGGATGTGGAGAGACATCGCACTGTCAATCAATAAAGAAGAAATAAGAACAGATTACAGACAGAGAAGGTAAACGGAGACTTGATTAAAGGTTATCCTGGAGAGAAGCTGATCAATCGCTCAATATCCCCCTGCATAATCTTCCCCAATGGTGATAAGGAAGTGTTCAAACCGTCATGCACGAGGACACACATAGGAACGACAGCAAGGTCATCCTGATAGATGTCCTACCCTCTCAGATGTTGACACGTGTTGTTTTCTCCTATCCCATCTGTCTATTGCTCAACTCAAAAGAGCCACAACTTGTGCAGGATTATTAACTTCTTAAGTAACGTAAAAAGCAAAAACTGTGTCTTTTCTGTTTGCTGGTTTAAGAAAGAAAAACAATTGAAACGAAGGTGTACAAACTCAAGATAACTAAAGTGCTTTGGTTTTTGATTTATTATGATTCTTACTTAAAATGTCTCATTTAAATCTGTGTGAAACGACAATATATTTTTGTACACATAAAGTTTAAACTTAATGTGCCCTGATAGTGTTAAAGTTTACCGGTTATATTTAGGTTTTAATCACTCAACCATAGAAACTAAGTTGATACTGGACAACATGTAACTGCGAGTTAAGATATTGGGGGGTGGAATAAAAAATGTAAACAAACATAAGTAGTAAGAAAAAGTGAAAAAAATATTAAAATATGAGATATACATGGGAAGTTAAGTGCAAGTATATGACATCATATTAATGTTAATAATATCATAATCATAATAATTTTAACAATCATAATAATATTGAATATATGGTCAAATATTTAGCAAAACAAAAGTTCATGTGGACGGCTGCAAAAATGAATATTGTACAGATAAATGTAAAGCATATTTTCAGCTTAACTATAATTTTTTAAACATACAGTAAGAGGTTAAACTGCTCATCTAGTGTTCAGATCATCATCAGTGAGGGGGGGGGGGTGGAGGTCAGGGAGACGTACAGTAGGGCTGGTTAATTATGGTTTCCATCTGAATTATATTAACACCATCATCTGAAAGAATACTTAATTTTGATGTTGCTCCCATCACAGCTGCTTTTAGTGTTTGTTATTTTAGTTTTGAATCTTCATGTTTGACTATTAGCCACATTCCCAACACACAACCGTATAATGTAGCCCAGAGCACTCCTTGCTTTAACTGCATACCTAAAGTGGCTGAATTGTCCATGTTGCTATAAGAAGTACTCATTATACTTGAGCTATACTTGATATGGAAACATTGTAGCAAAGCAATGTGAACATGGTGTGCTACTGAGAGATGAACTCGAGCACTATCACAGTCCGGAGCTACGTAACTACATCACAGTGCACCTTCCTCAACATCAGCTTGATTCAATAGACAGCACTCTGTAGTAATTGGATCACTACAAAACTGCATTAACTGCTTTACACAGAGATAATGGCGTCCTAATTGAAATGCACTCATTTGCATAAACAAATGGCTGGGTTTATGAATGCTTCCATCCACAATATATTGGAATAAAGAGTGGATTTATGTTTATCATTGTGTTTGCAACTTTCAAATTAAACACAGTTATGGAGAGAAAGTAGTAGTAGTACTCATAGTCGTAGTAGCAGCAGCAGCAGCAGCAGTCAATGATGTCACCACATCCTTATATCAAGTGGCATCAACAGATGTGTTTCTAAATGATCATAAGGATCAGCAGCAATGACCCAGGAAGGCTGGTAATAAACCCACTCAAATAAATGTATTTTTCATATGTTGTATTTTCCAAGGGCAGAGTAAATGTGATTTATTGGATTAATGTGTGCAAATAAACTCCAGATATTTGTTAAAAAACATAAACTGTATTCTTTCCTCCTCCACTTTTCTCACCATTGATCTTCCCCATCTTTCACTGTCACATCCTTTTAGCTGTAGATGTCTTTTTAATAGTCCAACACATTAAGACTGAACAGATTCCTCTGATTACAGACATCTGATGCGTTGGATCACTGACCACTACGCTGTCAAGCCTCCATGTTTGATTTGTGACTGTGGCCAGTTGATTTAATCTCAACACGATCGACTAATTATGAATTATGGACATGATTTGTGCTATGAGCTGCAGCGATCTGTGTCCACAAGTGTGTGGGAGACAGCCCTGCTGGGCCTTAGTGCGTATGTTTAAGCGCATAGGAGGAACATTAACATGATATCACAAGAGATATTCAAATGTTACTACTTTAACTATTTAGCTCCCAGTGAACTCCCAGTGAAGTCTGGCAGGGAGTCTCAGCTTCAGTCAGAGTGCAAAGTTCCTCTTCCTCTACAGCAGGTAGATGTATTCATTTAAAAACACCAACAATCATCATCCTAATGAGCAGGGGAACTAAGCTGAGACCCTTATGTCCGTAAACATGCAGAACTAAGAGAAAAAAGCAGTTTTCCCAACAAGAAGTTCATAAAGTAATGTAATATGATCACATCGTAAGGTTGATAATAAATAAACTACATACTAAACACGTCTACCTTTCTTGATTTTTATGTGATTGTTTTTATTTGTGTTCCCCCCCACAGGAACCGATGGCCAATGGCTTCCAAGGTCCCTCTTCCTCAATGTCGTCTCCATCTCATTTGTTGATCGGCTCCTACAGTGTGGACAGGGAAGTATTGAAAAAGCTGATAATCGGGGTCACTCTGGCAGCAGCCATCTTGTCCTACGTCGTAGAGAAACTGTACACATAGAGTAAATGCAAACTAGAAGAAGGTGGTGAAGCAGGGAGAGGACGGTGGCATCACAGCAGCCCAAACTGTCTGTTGGCAGCGGCTGAATTTAATTGATCAAACTGTCACCTTGAATCCCCCGTAACATACTCCACATTGTCTTTTTCAACTGATTAAGTCAGTGTCACCTTCACAAATGTATTAGTTTATTTAAATGCTCTGTGAGAAATCTCTTGTTTCTGATGCAGTTAGATTTTTAATTAAAGAGAGACCTTTGAAATAAAGGATATAGTTTTACTTTTCATTCATTTTACTCAGCTGGCTCCAAACAAAGTGATGTCAGGGTCGTCTTATGTCATTGAAGGAAGAATAACTGCATGGGCAAAGACAGGTCAGCAGTCTGTACAGACCTTGGTAAACACCTTTTTATAAGAGTCTTTTTGGTACAAATAACACCCAAGTTCAATTTGATTTGAATGATAACCCATTAGAAGTTCCTATACTTTCATATTTCTGTTTGATGTTAGGGTAGAACATTTTCTAAGTGTTGGCTCTTTCAGGAAGACACTAAGCTTGCCTATCGTTCACTGATGGCTGCAGCCTGACTTTGTCCATAGTTTGGTAAATAAGTGTTTTGGATCATGTCTTTGGGTCTATGTTGTTGTTGCAGGGATAAATTAAGCACAATTCTATTCGTCAATACTCGTGGAAAAAACTCTGTGCCAGAACAGAAGTGAAGATGATGATGATGAAGCTGTCAGTCCCTAAGTTACAGAGTGATTCTGTGTAAGAGTGTGTGTAATACTTTGGTTAGGCTTATTTTTAACCTTCATTTCAAAGTATTTATTTTTGAACAAGAGACATGGAAAGTATATTTTCAGACCTTCATAACACACTTCTTTCTCCTTGTCTTTGAAGGGGTTTGATACCAGTATTTTTTTTTTTGTAATGTGATCTTTGTTGGTTTTGTTTGTCATTTTCTGTTTTTAACTCATAATGACCCATTATTTTATCTTACAGAATACCATGTGATTTGTTTGATTTGCATTGTTTGGTGTCAACTGAAAGCATTGTTTCGAAAATGTCTCACTTACCTATAGTGGTCTTTAGCTGATCTCCACTTTTTTCCAATTTCTGCTGCCAACCTGATACAATGAAGGTGAACAAGGACAAATGATCAGGAAATTGTCTGCATTGCTAGATACCACTTTAGGGGAATGAGATTTGTTTTTGCTTTATAAGAAATTCAGATGAACTGTCCCTGTAATACAAATACTCTGTTTTTCTTTGTGTTGTGCAACGTCTGAGTCCAAATGTTTTTATTTGTACTAGCATTGTCTTAACCATCGAAAGCTGTTTAATAAAGATTTAATAAACACATTTTGTGACATGTGAAATGATGGATCACTGACTGATTGATTGAATTATTAACATACATGACATAATACACTGACTTTTTGTAGCATATTATTTGATTTTGAAGGGAGAAAATCAAGGCATGAACGTTTTTGACAAAAAATAAACACATCAACAGTTCATCAAAAGTGCTTCACTTTATTTATTTTGTCCAAAAATAGAATCAAATCAGAGTTCAGAGTTCTTACAATAAGTAACCCTGATCTGTCTCTCAAACTTTTCCATGTTGCGTTCTTAAATTTAAGACACTGCCTGGAGATTCATTGGAAATTCCTTTAAATGAATGATTAGGAAGATGCAGAACTAAATACTAAAGTAGTGTCAAATAAAGATTGGAGGATTCCCATTTTTCTAACGTGCTCTGTATCACACACTAATTGTCATGAATAGAGTCTGTTGTGTTTCTCTCTGATGTTTTCTGTTTTGAGGTACAACAGCCCCAACATGTGCTCTGAAATTTCCGAAAGTTAATAATGCATGCCCCAATTTGTGTGTCACATTGCACTGGCACATGTGTCTCTGTCAGTGTGTCTGCATCTTTCATGTGTGTGTACATGCCCTGCATACATTCCTAGTCACAAGTGTCTCTTTCAGCTTGTGTGTGTGTGTGTGTGTGTGTGTGTGTGTGTGTGTGTGTGTGTGTGTGTGTGTGTGTGTGTGTGTGTGTGTGTGTGTGTGTGTGTGTGTGTGTGTGTGTGTGTGTGTGTGTGTGTGTGTGTGTGTGTGTGTGTGTGTGTGTGTGTGTGTGTGTGTGTGTGTGGTTCAGGAGTGACAGGACTCATCACTCTCTCATCCAGAAAGCCCTGTTATTAGAGTACCACTGTGTGTAGCCTACACACACAAACACACTGCCTTTGTATTATCTTAGTATATCATGCATTGTACCCATTCTGTTGACACCTACACATACATGCATGTACCCTGGCTTTTGGGTTTCTAGCTGGAGCATGTCACACACACACACATATGTATGGACAAATGTTGCACAACAAGAACACTTGCACACAGGCACCAAAGCTTTATATTACCTGATCAAATGAAGCGTGTCTCACACACACTCACACACGCTAGCTTTGTATTATGTGATCAAATGATGCGTGTAGCTATGAAGCCTGCTACATCCATCCAGCAGTGCCCCATATTATTCTGCAGTCATCCATACTGTGTGACAGTTCTTTTGATGCTTTGTAAGCACATTTCCTCCCTGTGTATGTCAGTTACACGGCATTGTTCTCCAATGAAATATGGATGCAATGACACTCTTTATGTTTGGGAGATCATCACTTACTATGAAATATTGAGGCGGGAACCATGGAAAGGAGATCATTATTCACTTGGCATCATTCACTTCACTTGTTTCTAATAAAAGCAAGAGTTTCTGAATTCTCGTCTTAGTTGCAGCTGTTGGCAATTTGTCATCTGCACAGTGAAGTCCTTTTGATGCGAAACGGAGCGACTTTGGACACGAGACCAAATGCAAGGGAGGTTGAACATAAATGCACTTGCCTGTGTCCTCTCTCATTTATCATGTCATTTCATTTAATTGCTTTAAGGGTTTTGCATTCAAGTGGTTCAGCTTGCATAAAAAAGGCGTTTATGTTTTGAGACCATGTGTTTTTATAATGGCTGAGATGCCACATTACAACATAAAGTGAAGTACCTCAGGATAAATCATGGGTTTGTTTTGAAAATGTTGACATCTTATCTTAACTGGCTTCACTTGTACATCAAACTAAGGTCTTGCACACATATATTAACAAAAATAAATGTAACTGTTCACATTTTTGTACACCACTATTAAGAGTGTAAAGCTCAAGAAAATATGAAGAATTTGCCTCATAGCAGTCTGATTTTAAAAACAATTATCAAATGCTGCACGGTTTGTAGGAGACAAAACATATATATATTATGCGTTTTGAAATGTAGAAGTGCTTCTATATTTTATTGCCCAAATTAAATGTTTTTAATTTGGATACTCTGATGGACTAATTTGTGAAAAACCTCCAAATGACGCCACCCTACAATAAGTGTGTGTGCATCAAGTAAGCCTTATTGCTTAAGCAGAGGGATGAACCCATAAAACATTATTATTCGTGTCCTAATGGTGAAAACGGTGACTGTTCTCTGTTCAGCACATCACTCTGCTACTTTACTGATGCAGTGGTCATTATTCTTAAAAAAACGGATGTGAGCCATAAGTTATAAAACAATGGATTACCATCAACAGCATCTTGTGTACTGAAATAAAAAATACATGTTTCAGGCATCAGATGTGATCCCCCTAGGACCCAGTAAAGTAAGAGCGTGAACAAATAGCTGCTCTTCTCCTGTAGCTCGGTAATTATCCTACATACTGAACTGAGAAAAAGTTTGGGAAACACATTCAACTTTAGACAGATTTCACAAAAGATGGGTTCAGTTCTAGCAATCCCTTTTTTAATTTGTACAATATACACATTCATTGGTAGACGATTGAATTGATGCCAACAACTGGCATAAGTGTAGCTACTGCCGAGGGTCTTGACATAAGCTAACATGTAGCAACTGACAGAGCTCCTCATTAGCCACCATCAGAGGCTGTGACCTTTTCATTTCTGCCTAATGAAGTGAATTCCTCAATAACTTCTGCATCCATTACTTGGATAATATTGCTGGAAGTTCTGCGTGTGTGTTTGTATGGATAACTTTATATGGAGAAGCCGTCACATAAATCATTAATTTTAATAAAGTGATTATTTTTATGGAGTCATTTGAATCATAAATATCAAAATTCAAAGCATGACTTTTCAATAAACCCAATAAATACTCTACAGTGCCCCATTTTTTAATATGCAATAATGAAATGCAGGGAAATGTGAAGACAGAAGGGTTTTTTCATGGAGTGATACCTCTCTGCTGAGGTTTGTTATCTGAGTGTAATGCTTTTTTCATGCAAGCAATCAGTAAATTGTGGAGAGAAACCCTGACATAATTACAATGTTGATGTTTGTCAGGTGAAGCCCAATTTAGCTCAGACAATTTACCATGCTGTCAGCGTGCTTCAAAACTGTTCCATTAAAAGTATCATCCTTTTTTCTCTGTGTGTTTTAGCTCATCATTTTCTACCAACTTCCCACTACATGTCACTCAAAGTGGCAGCAGCTTCTTCCGAGATTACAGCGACAATAACGTTGAAGGTGCAATTAAAATATGTAAAGGTTCAAAGCTTTGGCATGGCATTGACGTTAACTGACATAAAACATTAAAATACTACTCTGTGTGTGTAGCTGGAGAGAGGTGGTGTTCTTAGCCCCGGGGCAGACACAGTGGCCGTTTCTCAATGTTGAGTAAAGCTGCTGCAGAGCCACTATTTCAAGTATACTACGTCATCGAGTGGCGCCGAAGGACTGTATAAATGCCCAGCATTCGGCGCCACTCGATGACGTAGTATACTTGAAATAGTGGCTCTGCAGCAGCTTTACTCGACATTGAGAAACGGCCAGTAACACCAGTGAGTGACACTACCTTACAACAAAGGCCTGGCTTTGTTTGTGAGTATTTGTACGTGCATGTGTGTTCCTGTGTCGCTGCCCCACCTTGACCCTGCTTTGTTTTGAAGAGACAGAGAAACAAGGTAATAAGTTGTTTTTCTATTTTCCCTCATCTTCTTCCTGTAAAAGTTAGTGCACTTTCTTGACTTGACTAACTTCAGAATCACAATCAGAAATGGGTTTATTACCAGGTAGGTTCACACATACGAGGAATTTGACTTGATGTCATGGTGCATACATAAAATATGAAACAAAAACTCTCCATATAAAACAAAAGATCTAATATAAAACTGTAATAAAATATAGATGGATGGCAATAAAATAAAGCAGTAATTTACAGCGAAATAGAATGCAGTGAATTATAGAATATAAAATATGAGATAAGAAATATGTGCAGTAAGCAGTATTTGAACATTGTGTGCATTAATGTAATGCATATAGAGTCTACGTTGTGGCTGAGGTAAAGTGTCAGTGGGGGGGCCGGGCCTTGTTTAAGAGGCCGGTAGCGGAGGGGAAGAAACTGTTCAGGTGGCGAGAGGTTTTGGTCCTGATGGAGCGCAGCCTCCTGCCAGAGGGGAGGGGGGTGAACAGTTTGTGTCCAGGGTGGGAGGGGTCGGCCACTATCTTCCCTGCCCGCCTCAGGGTCCTGGAGGCGTGCAGGTCGTGGAGGGATGGCAGATTACAGCCGATCACCTTCTCTGCAGAGCGGATGACACGCTGCAGCCTGCCCTTATCCTTGGCTGTGGCTGCGGTGTACCAGATGGTGATGGAGGAGGTGAGGATGGACTCCATGATGGAGGTGTAGAAGTTCACCATCATTGTCTTTGGCAGGTTGAATTTCTTCAGCTGCCTCAGGAAGAACATCCTCTGCTGGGCTTTTTTGATGAGGGAGCAGATGTTCTGCTCCCATTTGAGGTCCTGGGCAATGATGGTGCCCAGGAAGCGGAAAGACTCCACAGCAGTTACTGGGGAGTCACACAGAGTGATGGTGGCGGGTGGGGCTGCGTTCTTCCTAAAGTCCACAACCATCTCCACTGTCTTGAGAGCATTGAGCTCCAGGTGGTTGTCCCTACAGCAGGTCACCAGATGGTCCATCTCCCACCTGTAGGCAGACTCGTCCCCACCAGAGATGAGTCCGATGAGGGTGGTGTCGTCTGCGAACTTCAGGAGCTTGACAGACTGGTGACTGGAGGTGCAGCTGTTTGTGTACAGGGAGAAGAGCAGAGGTGAAAGAACGCAGCCTTGAGGGGAACTGGTGCTGATGGTCCGGGGGTCAGAGACGTGTTTCCCCAGCCTCACGTGCTGCTTCCTGTCAGACAGGAAGTCTGTGATCCACCTGCAGGTGGAGTCGGGCACGTGCAGTTGGGAGAGCTTGTCCTGCAGCAGAGCCGGGATGATGGTGTTGAAGGCGGAGCTGAAGTCCACAAATAGGATCCTGGCGTAGGTTCCTGCTGTGTCCAGGTGCTGGAGGAGGAAGTGAAGGGCCATGTTGACAGCATCGTCCACAGACTTACAGTATACAAGGGATATTATGAACAGTTTGTTCTGTATGTATACAGTTTGCATACAATATGCTCTAAATGTGTTCAACCGTATAAACAAAAACTGTAATGAAAAATTATTAGGTGAGTATAAAAATGTGTAGAAACTCTGCTTAAAAAAATCATATTACATTTTTATATTTTTTTATATTTTTCTGTTACATTCTTTCTAACACTTCTCTTCACTGGTCATTCATTTGCCATTAGTTTATCAGGTCCCTTGTCAGAAGAACATCATGTGAATTGTACACAGCTTGTAAAAATATGTGAAGAAAATAGCATCAATTGTGCTTAAAAGATATTTGTACTAAACCATTCACCTGCAATTTGAGGATTCCAATTCCATGCAACTAGACCCAAGTACAATTGGTGGATGCAAATGCAAGCCCACATGGGTGTAACCAATTAATTTTTGCAATTTTGGTGACCAACATGCTTTGCTGCTTTCTGTCTCCACCTCCCACCCTTTTTCTGTTTTCCTCTGCTTTTCCATTTCTATAGGCTGAGGTCTGCTCACTGTGTGCTAAGCACTTCAGTGCCTTCTGGAACAGAGGGGAAAATGACTTGGCAAGCATATCCATTCCTAATCGTGTGTGTGTATGTGTGTGTGTGTGGTGGTGTGTGTGTGTGTTGTGTGTGTGTGTGTGTGTGTGTGTGTGTGTGTGTGTGTGTGTGTGTGTGTGTGTGGTGTGTGTTGTGTGTGTTGTGTGTGTGTGTGTGTGTGTGTGTGTGTGTGTGTGTGTGTGTGTGTGTGTGTGTGTGTGTGTGTGTGTGTGTGTGTGTGTGTGTGTGTGTGTGTGTCTTCATGCCAGCTTCGTCCAGGCATTTATTTTGGTGGCCCTTGTGCCTGCATTCAGTGATTGCTGTGTTTTATCTGCACACATACACTCACACTGACACACAAAAACACACACACACCCCGTTGTCGCTGCAAAGCAAACTGGGAATTCACAGTCTGCCGTGCAAGGGAGAGATTGGCTCTATTGAGTGTCTTGGTGGCTTGCCAGCTCTATTTTAGTGTGTATGTCTTTGTGTGTCTGTTAGTGCGTATGTGTGTGTGTGTGTGTTTGATGGGCTTATACATCTTTGACTTTGAGCGGTTAAGGGTGTTTGTATTCACCAGTGGGACGGGGGACCAAAGTAAATATTTTAGCTCCACAGCAGCATTGTTCTTGAAAGCTGTTTAATAATCACACTGAGACATGGCAGCGCTGCCGTTATTACTTGGTGTTAAAAGTTGTTATTAGTTTGAAGACAGTTTAAAGACATCACTATCTGTTTAGCTTTGGGACATATTGCTTTAATGTCTCTTGGCACGCCGTTTGTCTCAGTCGGGCTTTGTTTGCAGAACTGAGTGAATTTAATTGATGATTTCAATGAACATATTTGGGCATTTGTGACGTAATCCTGAAGGGATTTGAATCACTGTCTTGAAATCAAATATGTTAGAAGTTCAACTATCAGCAATTATGGAAACTTAATCTTAAAAGAGCTTTTCTTTGAACTGATCAACTACTCAAAGTGTCCTTTCCTTTAGTAGTTCAGCAGACAGCAGAAACATACAGTGGAGGGCACACATTTAGAAGTGTCAATAAGAAACTTTAAGAAACTTTGGTTTCATTCAGTGGGTTTCAGCCTAATGAATAATATCCTCATGTTTTCCATCAAACAGTGGTAATGTGATTTTAATCTATTAAAACAGGAATAACAAATAATGTGAGAAGTACTTCACATCATGCTTTTAATGATGTTGTCATGGAAATAACTGTACATTGCATGAGACTTTTAAGGGCTGCTTTGTTGCCATGGTGAAGTGTTCCTTTGGCGTCATCCACACATAACACAATACTCATTTACATACCTACATTGTTAATGTTTGATGGCAACCTTCTCAGATATACCAAAGGAGAGTATTATTGTCTAAGGGCCAGGTTCTTATGTTTCAGACTTTTTTTACTAGACAATGTATATCTGTCACACCACAATCCATCCCTGCAATCTTGGACCAGAGCAAGATGCAGATTTTTGTATCCAAACAGCAAGTCCATCAGGATTTAAATAAACAACTTATTAAAGTATTATTGTGAAGTAAATGTTAATTGCAAAGTGAAATGGTTATAGAATAATGAAACCATGTGAGTTTAGACTGGTTCCCTATAAGCTTTGCTTTCAGGAGTTTCGCCAATACTTTTGAAGGTGATAAAAGTAGAAAAGATATAAGTATGGAGAGTTTTAAAATCCTCTGAATTTGAAAATTAGCTGACATAAATGATTGGTTATCACCATCTCAATTGTGTCTCTTTGAGACATAATCACCAACAGAACAATTGCCAACCCTACTGTACCTGAGAAAAAAGTTTGAATTTCTGTCTTTTACTGCTCAACGTAACCAAATAGTTAACTTTTTTTTTTCTCTAACTGAATAGCAAACCATTTCCACCTTTTTCGGCCATTCTAATTGAAAAAAAATAGTCTTTCAGATGGACGCCCAGTTGGTCCGCCACTTTAGGCAAAAGTGAAATAGCTCAACAACTCTGGCCTGGTTTGCCATGATATTCTGTAAATACATCAATTCAATGACTAATATTGAATTGCTATATCATTCAGTCTGTTTCTTTATGGTTAAGAGGTTACATTTGAAACATTTCAACATCTGCTACATGGATATGGAAATAGATTTATTGATGTTTCCCAGACGATGTAGCCTAATGGCTTTGGCGATCCCCTGATGTTCATTGTGGTGCAACCATGAAATTGACATTTTCCGGTTAAGTTTAAATATCTTGACAACTCCTGGACGGATTGCCATAAAATTTGATACGCACATTCATGTTCCCCTCAGCATTAATTGCCATGATTTTACTAATCCCCGTAGTGTTCATCTAGATCACCATCAGATAACAACTACTGACATTTTCACCATTGTCATTTGTACGTTGTGTTGAAATCTTATATTTGAAAGTGAGCACACTAACAGACAGTGGCGGCCGGCCCATAGGGGCGCTAGGGGCGCCGCCCCCCCTCTTCCCACATTAAAAATAAAATAAATAAAAAAATATATATTTAAAAAAATATATATATATATATATATATATATTTTTTTTTAATAAACAAGGTAAATATTATATAATTGGTATCAGTAAAATGTATAATCTACAATAAAATCTCGTTTAAAATTGTGTTACGATGTCTAAAGTTACTGATAAGTCACATGTTTCCTGCCTGGCCTTGCCAGTGTATCATTACCCTCTCTCGTCTGGGCGCTATGCACAGCGCCCAGACGAGAGTGCAGCAAGTGCAGCAGAAGCCACCTGTTGCTATCTTTAAACTATGCCGCCGAAACATAATTTCAGCCAATCAGCGTCGTCAAATCTGATGGTCACAGGGCTCCTACGTCAGCGCCCGGTGCAGTCTTTGAGTTGTTTGGACTCGTATCCAAGGAGACAAAACAGGAAGCTGTCATACACTCTGGAAGCTACCATTAGCAGCTAATGAAAACTCAGTTTTTGACATAAAAATTGAATTATGGATCATCAATAATTTTTTCAAAGTAACAGACACATTGGATTAACCTATGGATTAACCTTCAGCCGCGTTTTTCTCGTTTTTGATCAGAATTGTTATTCTGCAAAAGGTGAGCATATCTCCGTGTTTTGCTACCTAAAGCTACGTCCTGTGATGTCTGTATTTGCTTCCCCTGTCGCGAGTTCTGATCGCTCAGTGATGATACTTATATTTCTAGAATCTGTGGAATCTCCGCACAGCTTGTTAGCATAAGCTTGTTTGTGCACATCCGATAAGTATATCAATTGATTTATACCTAGAGTGCGTTAGCATTTTTTGGCTCAGGGCTCATTTAGACGCTTCTTGTGAGACTTGTGTTTTGTTTCGGTAAACATGGTTCATATCATCAGTTAGCTGCGTTTCCTCTGAGTAGGACACATGAATAGTTTATTACATTTTAAGAAGCCCTGAGACAGTTTCGTGAGAAAAAAAACGTGGGAAAAAAGCCCCTTAACAGGTAAATGGGAATTAAATCATTTTAAGTAATTTTGAGTGTTCCCAAAGCCCCGGTGTTCTGCAGTTTGTGTGGGCCTACTGTACTGTTGCACAGTTTATGCTGTAGCAACTATGTCCAGGACAAGGTGTTTGGAAGTTTTGGAAGATTCATAGCTAACCACACTGAAGATTATGGAGGTATTGATCAGTCTTAAATTGTCCTCCCCCCCCCCCCCCCCCCCCCTCTAACATCACCAGAAGTCATAATTTAGGGGGTCTTTTCTCAAAAAATGTTGCCGGGGGAGCATCCCCCCGGACCCCCCTAGTATTGTTTGGTCACCATTTCCACAGCCCCACCTAAAATATTTTCCACCAGCCACCACTGCTAACAGATTAAACTAAGATGTAAATATGACACCTATTAAATATATCAGCATGCTGACAGTGCTCTGGACAGACACACAGAGGCTTGTTAAACCTCATCTAACTCAACAATAGGAAACACAAGCGAATAACATATATTTATGATGTTGTTCTTACTCTTTGTAAGTTTATTTACCCTCCTCTATGTGTTCTAATACTTTGACACACCCATGTAATTAACAACACAATTCCTTCTCCGTAAGGGCTTATAGTCCGTTTAGCTCCCTCTCATATTAGGACATGACCTTGTCATAAAATCTTTAGAATGGAGGAAGAAATCGATGTAAAGTCATGTTTGGACTCCGGAAAGAGGCTGTCAAGTGATGTTTGATGGAATTATAAAGACAGACACTCACACACTGAGGGTTAGGAGATCCTATAAATGATGGTGGAACTAATCTATTGGCTGCTAATTAGAAATGAGCGATAGGGAAGGAAGTGGAATAGATGTGATCATGGGGGGGAGGGAAAAATGATTTGAGAAAGAGCTATAAAAGAGCAATAAAAGTAAAAGCGAGAGAGAGAACAAGAGTCACAAGCTTGAGACCTCTGGCAGTTTCCTGCCAAGACTGGCTAATGACAACCATCACTAATTGAAGACATGTCACACTGCTGAACCACATCACAGTCAGATGTTCAGACTGAATGGGCTTTTTCAGGGATGGATGACTCAAGTGTTGATTACTTGCATCATGTCTCAGATTTGACTTCAAAAGCATCATGTGGAAATGTACAAAAAAAACACATTTAAAGATTGTGTTCACATGAACTCCCAACCAATAAACAGTGCATGTATTATTTCCTCTGTAAGAACAACTTCATAAGTTGAACCGTACAAACTCTATAAACAGTATGTCCTTACAAGAACTCTGCTGTTTTTCTCAGAAGCCAAGTACATATTAGTCCTGCAGAGAGGAATTAGATCTTGCCAGTTCAGTGTGTTCTTCAGTAATCAGTGTTGAGAAACGACTGCTCTCATTAGAAACAAGAATGACAATATGCTCCAGCTTTAAGTGCAGACCTCACTTTTTGGTTTACTTTAAATGTATTCTAAAACTCAGGCAAGGCAAGGCAAGTTTATTTATATAGCACCTTTCAACACAAGGCAATTCAAAGTGCTTTACAAAAATGAAAGACATTAAGAAAATGGCATTTAAAAACAGTCAGCAAAAGCAAAGATAATAAAATAAACATTAAAAGAAGAAATACATGAATAAAAGTTACAGTGCAGTTTAAGATATGAATAGTTCAATTAAAAGCAGCGGCAAAAAGAAAAGTCTTCAGCCTGGATTTAAAAGTAGTCAGAGTTGCAGCGGACCTGCAGGTTTCTGGTAGTTTGTTCCAGATATTTGGAGCATAATAACTGAACGCTGCTTCTCCATGTTTAGTTCTGACTCTGGGGACAGAAAGCTGACCAGTCCCTGAAGACCTGAGAGTTCTGGATGGTTCATAATGTAGTAGTATAGGTCAGAAATGTATTTTGGGCCTAAACCATTCAATGCTTTATAAACCAGCAGCAGTATTTTGAAATCAATTCTTTGACACACAGGAAGCCAGTGTAAAGACTTCAGAACAGGAGTGATGTGATCCACTTTCTTAGTGTTAGTGAGGACTCGAGCAGCAGTGTTCTGAATTAGCTGCAGCTTTCTAATAGATTTTTTAGTGAGACCTGTAAAGACATCATTACGTCCGGCTGCGCCGCGGTTTTGTTCCAACCTCCTACAGCAGGGGTATTCAACTAAAATGCAACGAGGTCCAGTTAGAGAAAATCTCCCCATGCAAAGGTCCGGAACTTCAAAATGTCTAACTTGCTTTATGAATTAGTGTGATATATATTGAAGTAGCCTGTAGCTTTATCAACGTCTGCATGTAATCAACAACTGACTGCCAATCAAATAAAGAAAGTACAATTAAAAAACAACAATATTTATTGTCAATTAACATTGAACTATACAGATATACAGTAAATACTGTGGATATGTGTAATGTTCCTCTCGGGCTGCATTTAAAAATAAAATAGAGAAAATAAATAAAATAGCTTTTGAAAATGTGTGCATCTTAAAAGTGCTTAATTTTAGATAAATAAAGTGTAGCAGCAGCTTGAGTTTCTCTTTTTCTTTGTTAACCGTTTCACATCATGACTTAACAGTTTCAGACGATTATAGAACAATATCAGTCTTTACACATCATAACAATTGAACAGTTTTAAAGTTTCTCTTTCTTTCCCTCTTATATTGCAGTACATCACTCACTTTTTTTTATTCAGTGCGAGAATTGAGCTTGAGCTTGTCCTGCCAGGAGTTTAGATCTGGGCTGAAATGGTGTCAGGGCCATTCTCGTATACACACATGCAGGTGCTCATTGGTTAGCCTCGGTTAGCCTGCGCTGAAACGATATTTATTTTTTGTGACCTCAGTTCTGACTTGAGAGGGAATGTTTGGTCAAACACTTTGTGTTTTGTCTCATAGTGGCATTTGGCACTTTTAATGAGCGCCACGGTCTCTGAACAAATGAGACACACTGGTTCTGTGCTCCCAGTGGGCAGGATGAACATGAATGAGTCCACTCAGGGTTAAAAGCTCTGTTCTCACTGTCCACTTTCCTCTTCTTGGAGAGCGCCATGTGTAATTATTTGTCTCCCCCTGTCTGCCGCTAACACGCCTGTTCACTCTCCTCTCCGCTTCTCTCCCTGTATCGCTAATCATTCTCTTCACTCACTTTCCTCTCCGCTTCTCTCTGTCGCTCTCTCTTCTCTTCTTCTGTGTTTCTCTCCCTGTATCGCTCACTCGTCTCTTTCGCCCCCTGTCGGCAGCGGTTAAAATAGAATCGCCCGTTAAAATTGAAATCCCCTATTAATGTATTGATTATAGGTCCGGGTCCGTATAGGTCGGCGTCTGGGTCCGGATCCGGACCGCGGTCCGCCTGTTGCCAACCCCTGTCCTACAGCGTCATACCCGTCATACCCCACCGGGCGCGTTTCAGAAGCGGAGCGTCTTGCGTGCCGGCTCGCAGTTTTTGTTGATTTTGGGCCTATTTCCTGGACAGGCTAAGTTAATAATAATTGTAATATTCCAGTTATAAACGAAATGAATCAAAGATGTGTTGCTGTATTTTAGTGGTAAAAAAATGCATTCATCATCATAATTATTCTAGATATATAATTTACACAGTGACTGTAAACCAGGGGAGAACGCTGGCATTTCTCCTCCTACTTGAAAGACTACGGAGGGATAGGGTCTGCAAAATTAGTTTATTTTTGGGATTGACTGGATGCTATAATAATTCAATTTACATGAGCGGCACAGCCGTAACGCGGCGCAGACGGACCCGGTGGAATACAGGGGTTACAGTAGACAAGTTTTTCCAAATCCTGCTGTGACATTAGTCTTTTAATCCTAGATATTTTATTTAGGTGATAGAAGGCTGATTTAGTAATTGTTTTTAATGTGACTGTTGAAACTCAGGTCAGAGTCCATGACTACACCTAGATTTCTGGCTTTATCTGTAGTTTTGAACATTGCAGACTGAAGCTCAGCGCTAACTTTTATACGTTCTGCCTTGGCTCCAAAAACCATTACCTCAGTTTTATCTTTGTTTAATTTGAGAAAGTTCTGACACATCCAGTCATTGATTTGTTCAATGCACTTAATGTTTGAATTGGAGCATAGTCTCCTGGTGAAATGGTTATGTAAATGTGGGTGTCATCCGCATAGCTATGGTAACTTATTTTGTTGTTTTTCATTATCTGAGCCAGTGGGAGCATGTAGATGTTAAAGAGAAGAGGCCCCAATATGGAGCCTTGAGGAACCCCACATGTCATATTTGTCAACTCAGATGTGTATTTACCTATAGAAACAAAGTTGTTTCTGTCCTTTAAGTAGGATTCAAACCAATTTAGAACTGTTGCCGAAAGTCAACTTACTTTAATTGTTAGCTCAGGGGAAACTACTTGACATGTCCATCTGACCTACCATTCCTTTCCAGTTTGAAGGTGAAAAGGACAGTCCAGTGACAACCCAGCATGTAGTATGGTGTCCATTCAGGTGTAATAAAAGTTCATTTTTTTGTCTGAGTGAGGAGAGAGCTGCCAATCACATATTGTGCAACCTACTCAAAAAGAGGTCCCATGTATCTGTGCTGCTGCCAGATCACAGGTCAAAAAGAATTAGACTCCTACTTTGCATGTGAAATAGCTTAGTCAGGTCTTTTCCAAGATAATATTATTTTCCCTAAGTGTAATTTATTGATTTTCTTTCATATGAAGTGAATTAGAAAAGTCAAGACTTGGCCCGGTCTGAACGTTATAATTCAATTTACATGAGCAATCAAAAACTTCAACATATGATTTTAAAACATAATTTTTTTTATATTTTGGTGCTAACCTCCAAATGTACAGCAACATATTGACACCCAAATCATAACCATGCTTTTGCTTTGCTGGGATAAAACAATGCCAGTAAATGTATGTATCAAGAACCAATATACAACATCAAAGTATCTCATCATATTGACAAATGCATCTCTATAAAACATGAATATTCTTATCTGAACATTTTGCTTACTTACTCTCCAATCCACCCTGATGATGTTCTCTACCTTGGTCATCATTAATAAGAGTCCCCTGACATAAAGTCATTGACTGATACATGGAGGCATCTGTATCTTATAGAGAGATGCGGCATGTTGCATAACAGCTTTCCAGCAGCAACCATCATTTATCACCCCCCCACCCCCCCCCCCCCCCCCCTCTCCCCCTACTATACATCAGTCCTTCTCCTGTTTTAATTTTTTTATGTTACTACTTTTACATCTTTCTTCCTTCTTCCTCTCTCTAATCTGTCTCTCAGTTACTACATTTCTAGACTTTAAGTCTGCTTTTTTAAATGTTGTTTTTGTGTGAGAAGCATCCACAAAGCGTTTTTTTGAGAACTCTGTCCACCATTAAACACACAAACAACATGAAAACAACCAAACTCTTGTTCTTCACCCTCATTTTAATTGACATGATCAAAACTGCACATCCCTGGCAGCATCTGGTGAGGAGAGAAACAGGCAAAAATATAGGGAAATGAAATGTCTTGACCCTAGTTGGGCTAGCTTAGGTTGTTGTTTGCAAAAGCTTCGTTAACCTGGAAAACACTAAAAAACAAAGCAAGGGTTTTAAGATTTACACATTCTGCCATTCTGGACAACGGGCTGAAATGGAGACGAAGAGATGCATTTAAAAATGTAACAGGCCTAAAGTGGACGCACTGTGAGAAATAGAGAAGCTTACCTGCCCCCATAATCCCCCTGTGGAGCGCCAGCCAGTCCACTTACAACACAACACATTAACTTATAGCTAAAGTACTCTGGAAAGCCCTGATAAGAGGGAGCTTTTATTTAATAGACCTCTTCACCTCATGTGTTTGTCAGAGTGAGAGAGTAGAGCTGTCACGGGTTAAAATGACTTAATATCACAACTAATTACACACACGTGGAAGCCTTTCATGCCTGTTTTGCTTCTGCTTTAGAAGATTTATCTATTTGTTTCCGAGTTGAATGTAGCGTTCTCTGACAGTTTGTGTGGCAGGCTGTTTCTCCCCACACGTCGCAGAACAACAATCACACGTATAGAGTCGAGAAGTAATTCACAGGGCAGCCTCACAGCGAGAGGAGGCAGAAACAAAAAATGAACAAAAGAAGAAAAATAATAATGGCATCCAAGTGCCCTTAAGACATTTTCATCACATGTTAGTGTCATGGGGTTTGTCACTCTGTGTTTTTCTCTCTTTTATCACTAACGCTGTCTTCGCTCTTCCTTGTTCATTTCCTCTTTACTTTCTTCCTCTCTTCCCTGCTCTTTCCTTTTCTCTTTCTCTCCTGGCCGTCTTCTTCTTTCTTGACAGCTCCAGTTAATTTAATGTCAGCTGAGCCAGCTCGCCTCATCACTGTGAGACAAACAGACCTGAGCACAGTGTGAGAGCGTGAGAATGAGTGGAGAAAGAGAGGATAGGCACAGACAGAAAGCAGAAAATCAAGATCATGTAATAATGAAAAACAAGTATATTAAAAGTCAAACCCCAAAAATAAATGAATCAATAATGTATAACAAAGTTTAAAACTGTCCGACTGGCAGCACTGACACACCAGTTTGCTCTCCCACAATCCTTTGCCTTTTACAGAAGAGGCAATTACAATTTCACAGGTTGAAATTAAAATCCCCCGTGGTATGTGTGTGTGTATTTCTGTGTGAGTGTGCATGTGTGTACTCCATGAGATAGAGCAGGCTGTCAAAGTGATTTCAAGCTGTTTATAGCCTAAGCTCACAAAATAGATCCTCGTGCAGTAAAAAGGGGGAAAATAATCTAAATCTCCTCTCCCCCCTTTCTTTAAAAAAGAAAACTAATTCCTTGAATATTAATTGCCTGGCTTGACGATCGGCTTATTTGTTTGTGATGAGGCTGCAAAAGAAAAGTACCCATAATCCCTGTCTTTATTTCTCCCTCTCTCTCATGCTGTCTACTGTCTGCTTTAATCTTCCTTTTTGCCCCTTTCCTTTGCTCTATCTTCTATCATCCTCTTTCTTGGTGCATGTTTATTCTCCCGTAGATTTTTTTTCTTAGGTAGAAAGAGAAGCATCTAGGAGTCGATGCCGCAGTGTCATCTAATGTCTATGTTCTAACATATAATATCTGGTCATACTTTATTTACATCCCTCAAGATTTATGGCCCACGTCAGGTTTCGTTTTCAAGCCCCAGAGTGCAGCTTGATTTATTCCCATTATAATAGTATCTCCCCTTTCCAGTTCCTCTCTCAGATTCCTTACGGCATACTGAAGGCTACAAGCGCCATATAATCTCTCTGAGTGTTTGTATCAGTCATCAGCGTTTATAGGGTATCAACCTTTATTCATCCAGGGAAAGTCAACTGAGCACACTGAGCTTTTATTACAGCAACACTGCTTCACATTCACAGCTAAGGACTGCAGAGTGTACTTACTCCTGTTGTTAACTGAATCCTAAACGCCTGGCTGAAGAGCACTGTTGCTAGTGAAGGATGGAAGAGGAGAGATGGGAACAAGACATGAGTTAATTTTTTATTTGATTTGACAAATTTGACTTATTTAGTGGCTTAAAAGAGACCGACCACTCTGCAACCTGTGGATGTGCCTCTCCACAGCTCTGACATGGGGTTGGATCTCCATTAGATATTCTTAAAGTAATCATGCCCTGTGTGATTTTCACAAATTCACCATGATGCCAATGTGACTTTTAATTTATCAACATAAAAATTGCCTATATGTCTTTGTAAAACCTTCAATAAAAGTTCAAAACAGTATGCATGTAGCAGCTGCTGAAACACTTGGCCATGCTATCCTAACATTTTGAGATAAAATGATTTAGGAAGAAAACAATTTAGGAAGAGGAGCTATGGTCCACTTGACTAGTATTTCAGTATTTTTAGATTGATTAAGACTCATAGCAATGATATTAAAGGTCCCATGTCATGCTTTTCCGGTTATTATCCGGTGTGTTATGAAGGTTTTTCTGCATGTAAACGGTCTGCAGAGTCAAAAACCCTCAAAGTACACCCTGTAGGGAGTAAAACTCTAACACAGAAAAGACCTCCCCAAAACGCCTCGTTGGAGATTTCTCATTTTCCAATGTTTTCTTCCTGGGTATCGTGACGTAGGGATACCCAGTAGCCACGCCCAGAGCTATGGCCGCACCCTCTGCCAGCCGAACATATATACTGTTGGAAGCTCAGGTTCAGTTCAAAACTGTATCCAGTCATGCCAACAAGGGTCTGTTTCCTGTCTTGTGAGGGGAAATATTCAATGTATGCCTTACCGAGGGCAGGACCATGACGAAGTCAGTGGTTGACATTTCTTGTTAAAGGACCCATGTCATGGCCATTTCCACTGATCATAATTCCATTGTTGAGGTATACTAAAATAGATTTATACTGTGCAATTTTCCAAACTCACATTGGTTTCGCATACAGCATCTCTGTAAAGTATGTGTATTCAGCAGTATTCACTCTCTCCACTAAACGGCTCGTTGGAGCTCTTGCCCCCCCCTCCCTGTGAGTCTAGTGTGCTCCGATTGGTCAGCTCGGCCACTCTGTTCTGATTAGTCAACCACCAGAGAGGCTCCGCCCATGTCTAACAGTGCTTTTTTCGGCTCGCTCTCAGCGGAACAACAGTCTTATAATGGCCTCGGTGCAGCCGTATATTTTATACGCTAACTAACCGAACTGTACCTACAACTGTTGTTATAGAAGAGTAAGTTATTTTTACCTGTAATAAACTACTACTGTTTGATGAGAAATCAAATCATGGTTTGCTATATATGAATGATATGTTATAGGAGCAAATAATTCAGGGAAGAAAGGATAGGCCTACTAAGTATTTCCATCAAACTTTATTTTTAGAAATGTACAAAATGAACATGCGTAAATATACATATATACACTGTATATCATCCATTCCTCCCCTTATAGGCGTTTTCAGCATCTTGCCTATCGCAGCTTTGTAAGCAGCTGCCGGGGCTTTTTAGGACGAGCCATCAGAGTGGGTCATCCCGTGTGTGTGTTGTCCGCCAGATACGCCAGGAGTTTCCTGATCTGGCTGGACGAAATCAAATGCAAATCACAAAATATTAGAGAAACTTAGTTGTTTTAGATTCGTTAGTAGTAGTTGTGGTAGGAGTGTGGATCTATCTAATCCATCTATCTAATCAACACAGTAAGCTTGCCAGCTAATATGCTAACCTAGCTTTCTTGTTTACCTTGGTAGCAAACACGATATGAACGGTAGCTTCGGAGGAACGGCAACTATAATGTAGTGTAATAAAACTACTATGAACAAAAGCTAGTGGTTCATATTAGGCTAGCAATAACGTGTTTATAATTGCAATCTTATACGGGTAGTCTGCTACGTTCGGTCATTCATTGTAACTGGCATGAATACATTGTTTTCCGCTAGCATGTATAGCTAGCCTCGTTAGCTATACATGCAGTATGTACATGTACTGTCACAATGTACGGTAAATCACCCGGAGTATACTGTATGAGTATTCCGTGTGTGACTGCAGATATTCTCCTGCCATGACAAACATGTAAGGCCATCTGCTGACATTGTAGTTGATATATTTAAACGCTAGCAACGTGGTTAGCCCAGTAAGCACTGTGTCAATGGCTTGTTTAGTGTAATAAAACCACTATGAACAAAAGCTAGTGATTCATATTAGGCTAGCAAGAACGTGTTTACAATTGCAATCTTATACGGGTAGTCTGCTACATTCATTGTAGCTGGCATAACAAAAATGTTTTCCCGAGCAAACCTATGTCTAGCTCCGTTGGTTAGCTCGGTAGCATACACGCTACGCCAGCTATAATGTAATTACGTTTCGCGACTGACCGTACGGTAAATCACCCGGAATATACTGTCTATGAGTATTTCGTGTGTGAATGCAGACATTCTCCTGCTATGAGATACATGTATGCAAGGCCATCTGCTGATATTAGAGTTGATATATGGAAACGCTAGCAACTTAGTTAGCACAGTTTACACATTTAAACAGTCTTGTTTGATAAATACACAAATAACAATGCAAACTTACAGGTTGTGTACCCGAATCTTCCCCTGCTCCAAACGGTCCAAACAAACTAGGAATAGCATCGTCCTTCAGTTTCAAATGCTGTGCATATCCGGCCTCAAACTGGGCAATGTTTTGGAAGCTTTCGTCTGTGAAATGCCGCGCACACAGTAACGTTCTTCGAACCTCTGAAGGAACAGTGTTAAAAAGAAATTTCAACCACTGACTTCGTCGTGGTTCTTCCGTCGGTAGGACAAACAGCTCAGATTTCTCCTCACATTTCAGGAAACAGGTCCTTGGCATTGGCATGACTGGATCGATTGTGAACTGAACCAGAGCTTCCAACAGTAAATGTTAGGCTGGCAGAGGGTGCGGCCAGCGCCGCTGGGTGTGGCCATAGCTCTTCCGGATTGGTCCATTTTGTTCCGGGTACCGCATGACATCATGCGGTACGCGGAAGAATCAAATGGACAGTGACGTATCTCCAACGAGGCGTTTTGGGGAGGTATTTTCTGTGTTAGAGTTTTACTCGCTACAGGGTGTACTTTGAGGGTTTTGACTCTGCACACCATTTACATGCATAAAAACCTTCATAACACACAAGGGGACGGGTAATAACCGGAAAAGCATGACATGGGCCCTTTAACACTGTTCCTTCAGATGTTTGAGCCGGTATTGTACTGTGTGCGCGGCATTTCACGGACCAAAGCTTCGCAAACATTGCAGCGATTCATGCCGGATATGCACAGCGTAGGACACTGAATGACGATGCTGTTCCTACTTTGTTTGGACCAGCGGGAGATTCGGGTACACAGCCTGTAAGTATGCATTGTATCTCATAGGTGGAGAATGTCTGCATTCACACACGAAATACTCATAGACAGTATACTCCGGGTGATTTACCGTACGGCCAGTCGCGAAACTTAATTACATTATAGTTGGCGTTCCTAGCGTGTATGCTACCGAGCTAAACAAGAAGGCTACCAAGAGCTAGACATGCTAGGGAAAACATTGTTTTTATGCCAGCTACAATGAATGACCGAACGTAGCAGACTACCCGTATAAGATTGCAATTGTAAACATCATTCATATAGCAAACCATGATTTGATTTTTCATCAAACAGTAGTAGTTTCTGACAGGTAAAAATAACTTACTCTTCTTCCGTTCTACGCCTCAAAGGTCTATAATCAAATCTGTACATGTTATGGAGGTTCTGCAGGGTGTGGGATATGTATGGTGTATATCTTGGCATATAATGTTGTGTGCTACTGTTGGTGTTTTCAGCTAGCTGGCTACATAATGTTGTAACTGTCAGCTAGGCTACCTTTCTAATTTCTTTGCAACAGACGTTTTCCACTTCGGTAGGCATCATGGCGCAGTTTCCACAAGTGCACCTAAATAACAACAGTTGTAGGTACAGTTCGGTTAGTTAGCGTATAACATATACGGCTGTACCAACGCCATTGTAAAACTGATGTTCCGCTCAGAGCCGAAAAAAGCACTGTGTTAGACATGGGCGGAGCCTCTCTGGTGGTTGACTTATCAGAACAGAGTGGCCGAGCTGACCAATCGGAGCACACTAGGCTCACAGGGAGGGGGGGACAGGAGCTCCAACAAGCCATTTAGGACAGAGAGTGAATACACATACTATACAGAGATGCTGTATAAGAAACCAATGTGAGTTTGGAAAATTGCACAATATAAATCTATTTTAGTAGACCACAACAATGGAATTATGATCAGTAGAAATGGTCATGACATGGGACCTTTAACTTACTTGGCTTTCTATAATCAGTTTTTATTTGAGCTCTTCACCTGAGTTCAGGGCATGCCAGCGCTGATGTGGCATGATGTTCCCTGTAGCATAGAGTCTCAGGCATGAAGTTGCATCACCAACATTTTTGGTACGCGTATTCATTTGAATTGGACACTCAGTTATTAATTAACCCTTCTGTCATCCAGCCATGAATAGGTCAGGTCAGAATAATTCCATTGCCATTTCTACAGTGTAGCTTTGTGCATATGACAATAAAACCTTTGAATCTTGGATCTTGAATCTTGAATGTATACTGTACAACCGTGGATATGGTCTCACTGACATTAGCCTCAACAACATGTCCTCCCTGTCTGTGGAGTGTGTGTGTGTTGCGTAAGTGTGACAGATCAGTGTTACCAGGAACTCAAACTGACTCACTTATTTTCCTCCTGGCCTCTGTCTTTTTACTGCTGTCTCTGTACATTAAGGTATAACTTGGTATAAAGGCTAATTTTTCACTCGAGTTAAAACATTTCTAACTCGAGCATGAATCTTTACCGCCTACGGAGAATGTTCACTTCCACTTGTCTTTGCATACATTTTTATCACCTCCAACATTCACTTTACATTGCTTCTGAATGCAAGGAACACATCCTAACAACGTAGGGTAACTGCAGGGCAGCGTTCACACTTTGCTACCGCTGATGTGACTGAACCTGTTTCAGCCTCGACAACAGAGTGAACAGGTTGTTTCTCTGCATGGGCAGGAAAAAAAAACGAGTGGGGAACAGCAGATAGAAATCCTGCAGCACCTGGGAGAAAAGTGATTACAGAATGCTTCGAGCAGGGAGCGGAAATTGCTGCCGCTCCTCTCCACTTATTTACCTCGTTCTGCCTTACTCTGACATGGGACTTGAGCACGGTTGACTTAGTCACATCTCAGGCTCTCTTCAACCCTGTCCTCGGGAACCAGTTTGAGTCCTCTTGGTCTAACCTATAGGGATCTTAAAGGGCCCATGTCATGCTTTTTTGGTTATTACCCGTCCCCTTGTGTGTTATGAAGGTTTTTATGCATGTAAACGGTGTGCAGAGTCACAAACCCTCAAAGTACACCCTGTAGCGAGTAAAACTCTAACACAGAAAATACCTCCCCAAAACGCCTCGTTGGAGATACGTCATTGTCCATTTGATTCTTCCATTTCGTTCCGGGTACGGCATGATGTCAAGCCGTACCCGGAACGAAATGGACCAATCCGTGGAGCCGTTACGTTACGTCCGCGGAGCCGTTACGTTAAGCCCCCGCTGATTGGTCCAAATTGACCAATCCACGGACTTCCTCACACACACATCTGTGTGCAGGGAGCAGGCAGCTCAGCTGATTTCTCCTCCCTGGCTGCAGGCTGATAACAGACAGTTGGGATCGCGGCGAAATTCTCTCTGCAGACCCATTCTCACAGCGTTTATCAACCTTTTTCTTACTCAATATCAAGCCACACTTATTGTTTTTACCTCGGCTGTGACTTTGTGTGTGCTCAGGATGAGTTTGGCTGTGTTTGGCTGTGTATCGCTAACAAGGAAACAACACCTCCATGGAGCTCAGCGCGATTCACAATGTCCCGACCAATCAGAGCACACTGTGCTCACAGGGAGGGTGGGGGCTGGAGCTATTGGAGCTACAACGAGCCGTTAAAGGCAGAGAGTGAAATTCAGTGAATACAAGTAGTTTACAGAGATGCTGTATGAGAAACCAATGTGAGTTTGGAAAATTGCACAATATAAATCTATTCTAGTAGACCTCAACAATGGAATTATGATCAGTTGAAATGGCCATGACATGGGCCCTTTAAGCAGAGTTGGTGTCAAAGCAGTTGACTCAGGGATGTTTCGTTAAAGGACATTCTTTTCTGGCTGTTTATTGGGCTATAATAAGGAGGGATGATCCATTTATTAAGACACTTAGTCTAATGGCAGCCATGAAATGTGTAGAGAACATTACTTTTTGGAAAATAAGTCATGGCCATGTGTGTCAATCTTTTAGTCGTCTTCATTAATATACACTTTTACCCCCTGTTGAATGCAAGGTGTAACTGACAGTTCTGATGTACTTTCATAAGTCTGCAGTGGGGAATCATGTTCTCCGGTCCTATCATTTATTTTCACCATCTGCTACGCCAGCCCCACCCATGGGACCTGTAATGTAGTAAAACTAAATGCATTGCTAAGCAAATGTGATTAATTCTGTGCACTTCTTGGTGCAAAATCCCACAGTAACACCATTTTCTTAGAGCAGAAAAATAATATAAACACTCCCGGAAGAATTGGTAGCCTCCAGAGAAAAACCCAAACCATAACAAGCAATATAACATCTCCAAATGTTGTGTTAAGTTAGATTGCAGTGCTTGTGGTAAATGAGTTTTTGCAGGACGTTAATGTATAAACCCAGCTGAGCGGGGCTCACACGTTGCAGAGCATCGGCTTATGGAAAACATATTTTACCCAGCATGAGATGCTGTATAAAACAGGCTCTCTCTCTCTCTCTCTCTCTCTCTCTCTCTCTCTCTCTCTCTCTCTCTCTCTCTCTCTCTCTCTCTCTCTCTCTCTCTCTCTTCATAGTTGAGTAATATCATTAAATATTAATCTAATATTAGATGCTGGACGATTAGTAACAGCCCATTTTGCTGACCTGTGCTTTCTGCTTTCAGGCTCCATGCAGTACATATCCGTGTGTGTGTGTGTGTGTGTGTGTGTGTGTGTGTGTGTGTGTGTGTGTGTGTGTGTGTGTGTGTGTGTGTGTGTGTGTGTGTGTGTGTGTGTGTGTGTGTGTGTGCTCAGTAGTTTTAAGGGCAT
>NW_022987582.1:7304625-7334625 GCF_902827165.1 Trematomus bernacchii
CTCACACACACACACATGCTGAACTCAAATGTTCATAATCTTAGCCCTCTCTACTCCTTTCAGCTCTTTCTCCTATGGATCTTTTGATGCCTACCATGTTTCGGATCAATACACTGACTTTCTTCCCTGTTGGATTGCACAAAGATCTGTTGTCGAAACAGGGCCTGTGGCAGGTCTGCCGGGAACGCACACACACACACACACACACACACACACACACACACACACACACACACATACACACATACACACACACACACACACACACACACACACACACACACACACACACACACACACACACACACACACACACACACACACTCACACACTCACACACTCACACACTCACACACACACACACACACACACACACACACACACACACACACACCAGATGCTGACAGGAGACTACACTGGGATATATTGACTAGATAGGATTCTGCTGAATGAACCCTGACCTCCTGAAAACCAATATGACTGGCAGATTGACCTGGGGGGAAGTGATCTGATTGGCAGAATTTTTATATATTGACGTTCTTCTTTCAGTGTGTATTATGTGTGTGTTTGTATGTCTGTTCAGGAACACTCAGATAGTTAACCCATTGCTTCTCTCAAAATAAAATACATCATTAACACCTAGAAAAGTTTGATCATGTATAAGATTTACTACAAGGGTGTGTGTGCAGATAATTTGAGAACAAACTGATATCAAATCACACCTCAACACACTTAAGGCAATTATTCAATCAATAATTCATTAAAATAAAAAGATTACACAGAAAGATTTATATTATACTGTAGGTTAAATGAAAACACCTTTGTAAGTGCAACATGAAGGGGTTTCCTAGTTTCCAGGTCCGAACCCAAGCCCTACATGTTAGTGGATCTACCAGTATTTGTGTTTTAATTTATTGCCAATGTATTCAAGGCCATAAATGCAAGCAATTACCATGTTGCATGTAATGAATGTATCTCGGTCATCTCTCCAATCCTCCCTCTGTACAGCGAGGCTCCTTGTGATATCCACTTGGTATTATCTGTTTGCTTATTTACTAGAGGGTAAGAGACACGGCCTCACTCACAGCATGATACCTTTGATACATAATTACAATCCTAAAAGGATTAAGGAAAGGAGCTGGAAAAAAATGCTATTTTAGATAACCTTCTATCACACAAACACACACAGATACTCAAACACACACACACACACACACACACACACACACACACACACACACACCACACACACACACACACACACACACACACACACACACACACACACACACACACACAAACAAACCCACGTACAATCAGCAAACCAATTCGATTAATATAATGTTCCAAGGAGTGGGCGATGATGTTTATTGTTTAGTATTAATACTTGTGTCTCATTAAGAGAAAAATAGTGCAGGTTAATATACCGTGCCCTGCTCGTGAGTTAATTCTTCATATCAGTAAGCACAGTTTAACCCACATTGTTCACAACTGACATTTTACATTTATAGTGTCACATTCATTACATTTTTTTTAAATTATGAGTGGAATTAATGAAATTCTAATAATAATAATAATAATAATAATAACTTTATTTGTATAGCACCTTTCATACAGGGGATTGCAGTTCAAAGTGCTTTACATCAGTAAGAAATAAGACATAAAATCAGTGTAAAACAAGCAGCAAGAGCAAAGCATAAAGTGGGATAAAATAATTAAACATAAAAAGATGGGAAATAAAACATAGAAATAGTGCAATGTCAATCACAGAGAAATAGTGCAGTATAATAGTGTAAAGTCAGTAAAATGCTTTGGTAAAGAGATAGGTTTTAAGCTGCCTTTTAAAAATGTCTAACGTATTGGCTTCCCTAATATTGTTGGGTAACGTGTTCCACAGTTTTGGGGCGTAGTTTACAAAGGCTGCATCACCCATCTTCTTATGACTCTTTCTGGTGACCTCTAATAGACCTGCATCTGATGATCGCAGTGTTCTGGCGGGTGTGTAGTTTATTAGAGAGTCAGCAATGTAGCTGGGTCCTTAAGGTACATATGTTTATCTTCCAAAGCAAATAGACAAGTTGTACAAGTCGTGTTTAGAGCTGTATCTAGATATGATTCCATAATGAACACCTAAAATGTCTCTTCAAAGTAAAAAAACAACTGTATTGCTTTTTATTTTCTGCATTTCAGATGTTGCATTAGAAAATAGTTTCAACAGCTATGCAACCATTACAGAATCCTCTGAGCTTCCAGCACAGCCCAATATGTAAAATGTGCTTTTGGACACTCTAAGCACATAACTGTGTTGAATAGTATGCACGAGACTGCCTCTGATATCCACAACAAGTGTATTTCACAATATTGTTACACAGCTTTTTATTCAGCCAAGCAAATAATAGAGCTGCTTTTGGGTACACTATCATCTGAAAACAAAAGATTGGTCTTTGGCAGAGGCAGTTATTCATTATTGTCCCGGCCAGCCAGTCACACCTTAGACATGAACACTATTTTGATTCCATGATACACAAATTACATTAGGTGTCAAAAGAGATGCAATTAATAAATAATAATAATACCAAGAATAATTCAAGAATAAGCAAAGGTAGTCACACTGCGAGTGACACAACCCTTGTGAATATTGCAAAGTACAAACCATCCCATAGTAATCATATTCATCATATTAAAATGCTCTTTTAAATATTGCTGCTCATCCTCGCTTCAACTCATTTTGTGCCTTTTGTTAATTCATATTTCATCAGAGGGCTGATTTCTAAAACAAAATCTTTTCCACCTGGTGCGTTCAGAGGAACGTCTGAAATCGAATGAACCTGCCAAAACATTTTCTTCATTGTTTATCTGGTATAATGTGCTTTAGATGACTCTTAATCCAATAGCAAATGCTGGTCAGGCAGATGTTAGGTTCTGGAGATTTTATGAAGTTTCGAGGAGTGTTTACTTACTAAAATCTGCATTCAGAACCACACTGGTGAGACCATTCGAATTAGAAAACATCAAGGGAATGGAAGTGAGCGATAAGCCTCTCCATATTTGAAGATCTACTTGTTTATTTAACAAGTCCTGTACGGTAGATTGCACACGACACAGAGTTTGCGTGATTGACTACCAATTGGCAAACAACATGGCAGTGTTCGTCAAATCATTTTTTACAGCAGCAGTGAGAGAGAGACTTTTGATGTCAGGTCCATGGGTGCTTGTGCTGCCTAAATGCCAAATGTATTAAAGTAAATATAGCTATGATCTTTTTTTTTCTACAATTTTACATTTCTTCTTGTCTTGGTGGCCATGTGGCTGTTCTGAAGTCCTGCTCTTTGCACCCTCCTGCAGTGCATTCAAAGATCTTTATCATGTTAACATATTTGAAAAGAAAACCTGTAAAATACCATCTGTTAGGTGCTTCAAATATGGAACCTTTACCTTAACCATAACAACCTCTCTGTCGATAAAGAAAATCTTGATGTAATCTTAAATGTCAAGAGTTGACATTTTCATCTGGAAGCAATCAATAAGTGATGTAAGTCTAAAAGCATACATTTGAATGACAACAAGGACACTGTGAGCCTTATAAAATCACCATGTAGTTAGAGATGTTGTACAAAGAGGGACTTTTATCTCTTGTATCTGCATTTTAAACACTTTTCGCTTCTTGCTTGGCATTTTCTTCAGAAAATAATATTCTAATAACTAGCTTTAGTCAAGATGAAAAAGGAAAATTGACACAATTTGTGCTCCTCGACGAGCCACATCTAATTCCGTTTTCTATTTGCCAAAATCAATGCGTGCTTTTCCTCTATCCTTTCCAAACAGTGAGATTCAACACTTATTGCCTCATTGAGAGACTGAGATTTTTCTATTCACTTTTTGCTTTTATTCTCCAAGTACAATTTGTAATAATTTGCCCAAATACTGTGGACTTCATTATCTCTTTTTGCTGGGAGAACCATGACTACTATGAGAGCTAAATGACATTCAAAGAAGGTTTAAAAAACATAGTTGCACTTGATCAGAGCAATACTAACCCAGGAGACAGAGCAGAGCAATTACAAAGGAGGGGCCGGGGAACTGAGCTCCATTACGCCGGGAAGACACAAATATGAGGATTTTGGGATCTTTTGCAATCTCGCTTAGTTGCAGAAATAATTTATGTTCTATGACCAGTGACTGTCAAACCATCAAAAGGCATTTTGCTTGATGAAAGCAAGAAAACAAGAAAAGAAAAAACTTCAAAGTGTTTAGGATGTCAGATTTGTGGAAGACTTGAAAGCCCCGCGTATGAAAGATATTGTGTCCTGCTAACGCCAAGAACACTTTGACATTTACATAGGGGTAGGTGATCAAATTTGATCTCTTGCCTGAGAAACCTCAAAGCACTTGTTTTGGAAAATGATATTCATGAAAAGCAGTGAAAAACAGAGTTGCACTTGATCAGAGTAATGATGACCCTGCAGGCAAAGCAGAGCAATTAAAGGAGAGTCCAGGGGAGAGATGAGAACTATTAAAAGCCACAGAGGACCTCCTCTCTCCCTGTCTCTATTTCTCTCTCAGCCCGGCTAGGAAAGCTATACACTGATGAAAAACATTGCTGGGAATACTGGAAATTCACTAATTACAGAGAGGGGGGGGGGGGGGGGGGGGGGGATGCAGATCCCCTGTGCTTCAGAGACATTTCCTGTCCAATTTAATATGTTGCATCAGTTATTTTGATCTGCTGTTTCTTGCATAAAATTGTACATTTTTACATCAAGTCACAATTCCACAGGGTTTGCTGATTGAACCCAGTCCAAGTCAAGTAAACTGGGAGAGAAACATGAAACTTGGCAAAGATATGACTGTGTAGGCTGTTCTCAAAATGCCTCATTGTCACGGAGATAATGACCATGGGTGCTATATCTTGTGTGAGCTAATGTCTAATTATTATTAATCTCTATATTACTGTTGGCTAAGAAAATACTAATTCATAATTTTACCTGGCATACCATGTTTTTATTCTGGTTTGGTCTGAGAAACGAGAGAAGGGAGACTCGCAGTTGAGTAACACAAGAAACACTCATTTTAAAATGGGAATCTTGGTGGGATTTCCCCTTTATTCTTGTTTGTCTAAGCTTTTACCACCACACATTACTGCAAATGATGGTAAAGCTTGGTCTCTGTTGTCCAGGAGACTTTGACATTACATGTTTATGGTACAAAGGCAAGGTGGGCCAACAACAATATTATATTGCACTGATATTTGACTTTTGTAATCATTACAAATCCACATCAAAGACATTTTCAGCTGATTATCACATTGTATCAATGCATCACATAATGTGGTGCTGCTGGATCTCAAACCTTTCATTTAATTTTTTTCTCAAGCTGAAAATCCAATTTTGCAAACTGGGCCCATGGCTGCCAACACTAATAGGTGTTCTACCAATTATAGTGCACTACTCTTTATATGATATGTAATTACCAAATGTAAAAGTCCTACAGAATACCCTGTGCAAACTCAAACAACTCAAAATAGCTTTAGTCGTTGGTCTAAAGATAACTTTAACAAATGTGGCTTTGTGTTATCCCCAAAATGGCCTAGCAGGTCTCAACAACAACATTTAATGTAGTTTTCAAGGTGTTTTCAGAATGTACAGTACTTCCTGTCCCAGTTGAGTTTGCACTTAACGCTGTGGCTAGGACTGCTTAAATGAGAAGAATGATCATATCCTCTCAAATTAAAGTCCAACCTTGGTTCTACAGGTCAGTGCAGTTAGTTCAGAAAGCCACAGAGACTAATTCTAAATTGCCGGTGTAAGAAAGGTTAACTCAACAGTGTCAAGCATCAGCATTATTTAAAATGTCACTGATACGATGAGGACACCTTCCTATGATGTGTGTGTTTGTGCATGTGTGTGAGTGTGTGTTGGATGATGATCAACCATGGCAGTTGTAGAGAAGAGCTATCATGGCCTGGCCTTAAAGTCACGTTTAATTGGGGTATTCCCTCAAGTAAATAAAAAAGTGACATTTTCTCTTGGTGCCTGGACTGGAATGTTAAAAACTGATGGGCCGAGGTCTCTGAAATGTCAAGGAGGAATAATTTCCTCCGCATACTCTGCCAGCTTTTGTACCTTGCGCCTGCTCTGCTCCGCGAGACGGAGAAAGGTCATCTGCACGTTTGACTCATTTCATGTCAACATTTGGCTAAGAATCAATGGCTGCATTCCGTGATCAAAGATAAGTAGACCACTGCTGAAATTTCATCCTTTGCTTGGCTCACAGAACTTCAGTACTTGATACAGAGATACATTAAAGCTTAGATGTCGGATGTTTACCTCCTTCTTGCATCATCCGTGGTTAGGTGTTTCTATCAAAGACTTACGAATACACACAAATATGCACACACACACACTGAAAGCCCCCCTGGCACAGTACACAACTTTAAGCACCCTGGAAAACAAACAGATAAAAGCACGCCTTTGACACGAAAACATGACAATTTCCCTCTAAGAGCCTCTCAGAAAAATAAAATCCTGAGAGAGAGAAAAAGGCTTTACTGACAAGAACAGACATTATTGACTAAATCCATGTTATTTATCATCTGGCATAGCTTCGTGGCCGGCTTTAGGCCAATACGCCATGAATTACCTGCTGCAACATCAAAACACTCTCATGCAACCATTCAGCCATTCGAGGCCTCAAAGCGTCTTAACAGAGGCAGCGTGTTTGTCCATTGGCTCGTAATGAAATGATTTCAAAAACCAAGAAATGATCAAAGTGTTCTCTCTCCTCCTTCCCCTTTGCTTATGTCTTCCTCTGTGTTTAATAGCATTTTAGATAATGCTAATCAAATCCAGACTGATGTTCGATGCATTCACTGACAAGGATTTGTCAGCACTGTTTTCTCTCTAGAAGGGACTTAACATTCATAATAGAATAGAAACACCTCTCCCCCTCCTTGTTTTTGGATTTATGACTTATCGTTATGTAGGCAGCAGCATTAAGTGGAGGCTTTCTCAACCTTTGCTGGCAGTGTTGTGGAGGTTGATAATCTATGTGGATTGCAGAATACTTATTTTGTTATAATGTGCACACTGAATCACCTTACCCAATACAAGAGGTATTTTTGCATCACAGCTGAATAGCCATGTGTAGCCCACGATATGATAGACTCATCATCATAACATCATCATAATTTGGAGTTCATTTTAAAGACACCGCACAATAAGATACTCGTGTAAGATTAAATGGTTTGTGTTGGTGGAAGCATGAGAGGAAAAGAAAAAGCACAAAAGAGAGCCTTTTTTTATTGAACGCAGCCAAGCACTTATATCATAGAACAGATGTATGGAGGATTTTAAGGAGACAGTCAAAACACAAAACTGATCAGAAATCACAAACAACTCCTGACTGTGTCAAACTCCATCGGTGTTGCAAGGCAATGCAAACAAACCAATTAGAGAAGATTTGCGGCAGAGCCTGAAATTTAAAAGCAATAAACAATCAGGAAGATAGACAGCCCCCAAAATTAGATACACACACTAGAGGTCTATTATCTCATCTCCCAGCTAACAAGCATGTGCTTGATTAACAAACAAGGGGCTTAACAAGCTCTGATTGTTTAACGATGGGTTACATTAGGGGATGATTTTAAGACCGATGATTTATTCAAACTGAAGGGGACAATCTGAATGCCATCAAGAAAACACCATTACATTTGCAATAATACAACTTTTAATTTCATGATCCTACATCTGGATTATACCTCTAATGTTACCTTAAAGTCAACATGTGTGATCCAAATATTAAAAGACAGGTAGCCCTCAACAAGATTTCACCTGTCAGTGGAATCACATCACTCCTTTATTGATGATGGATCAATCAATTCAGGTCAATAACAGCGTCAAAAAAACATATTATTGTTTTAATGTGTTTATGCCATGTGCACTCACACTCTGATCATCATAAACTGCACTCTCTCAAGTGACATAGATTGAGTGTAAAGACACCAGTGGTTGGAGGAGCTTGTACTAAAGGGTAGCTTCTGAAGCTGCCTTGTGTTCTTTTCTTCTTTAGTTCTGCTGTTTTCCATCAAACAGTGACCATATATAGGAGGCCAATGAGATGAAAGAGAGACAGAAAGGGAAGCCTCCGGGCAATTCAACTACTCTCAACTTCTTCAGGAATGTCAGTTGTTTGCAGACGGCAAAGACAAAAGCTGTATGTGATGATTTAAATAGCTGAGAATGAATGGATTTCACACTAAAAGATGAAGTCCTTCTGTTTGTCTGCAGAGAGACAATGATTATAAAGGAATTGACCACTTTCAGCTCATATAGTCTCAACATTTCCATCACAGTTTTGAGCTGACAAATAGTCCATTTAGGCTCCGTCCACACGGAGACGAAACGAACCGAAGTCCATTTAAAAAAAGTCTTCCGTCCACACGAAAACGGCTCAAGAAACGTGTCCGTCCACACGAGACCGCTCGAAAACGCTGGAGACGCTGTAGTACATATGCCGGGCCTGTAAGTGGCGGAAGTACTTCCGCCACAAAATACACCAAAAGTAGCGAATAAGACCGATGACGATCAGTGGCGGCGCTAGGGGGTGGCTACTTGGGCTCAAGCCCCAGATGTTTTCTGAAAAGCCCCAAATGTTTTTTTTTAAAACGTCTCGTGAGTAATGTGCAGTACCGGAGTCCAACAGAGAGGCAGCAGCTGCGGGACAGTAGCCTGCTTACTGCGTAGCCTTCGCTGCCCTGAAGAAGAAGTGATCCTTCGTTAGTGTGAAGAGTCTGCTTTATGCGCTCCGCAGTATCCCGGCCCGCTGCGAGGCTCCGGCGAGTTCACAGTTCATGAGCGTGCTCCACTATTCTCCAGACCTACCCACTTTGGGAGCCGTTATCAAAGGGTATCGGATTTGGGCTCCGAATCCGCAGTTCCGTTTCGGCCTCGTGTGGACGAACCGTTAACGTTCTCTACGATAGAGAACGTTAGCGGATACAACTGATATCGTCTCCGTGTGGACGGGGCCTTAGTTGACGGGGCCTTAGTTGACGGGGCCTTAGTTGACGGGGCCTTAGTTGACAAGCGGCTTGAATTACTGTGGCACTCACCAGTTACTTACATAATAAGACAAGTCAGGTGTATCTTCTTCAAAAATGACCGATCCTTTTAGTTCTGCCCATATGGACAGATGTCAATAAAATGACACTCATATTGAATTTGCTGCGCTTTTACTTTTACGACCCAAATTTTCATCCCTTTTTGAACATTCCGACTTGTTTTTGTTATGCTCTATGACTGTATAAACAGAGAACCTCTATAATCCAATCATTTAATAACTGCAGGCCAGTTGGTGTTATCGCAACTTCATGTCATTTTCAACATGAAAGTAAAAACCCTGTGTTGAGATAAAAATAAGTCGGTTTTGTAATTTCAGTGATGATATCATGTCACAGCAACGAATTAGAAGAAGGGGGAAAAAGGGACATATTGTGGGTTGTAGGAGTTATGCCTTACTGCTCTGATGGTACAAATTCATCATGTTTGTCACAACTGGAGGATGATATTTTTAATTGCTACAACCTTCGGTGCCACCGACGCCTGGGCTGCCTGGCCTTCAGGGACCAGAAAGCTTGTCTGTGTGTGTGTGTGTGTGTGTGTGTGTGTGTGTGTGTGTGTGTGTGTGTGTGTGTGTGTGTGTGTGTGTGTGGTGTGTGTGTGTGTGTGTGTGTGTGTGTGTGTGTGTGTGTGTGTGTGTGTGTGTGTGTGTGTGTGTGTGTGTGTGTGTGTGTGTGTGTGTGTGTGTGTGTGTGTGTGTGTGTTTGAATGCACAGAGGCTCTACTGCAATCAGGATAATTACAGAAGAGGTGTTTGTGTGTAACGTGAGTCTCCATCTTCTTATGAAGCAGGGTAAAGAGATATTACGATGTTTAATTAGTAGCTACAGATAGGTCTCATCTCACAAGTTTGTGAGAGAAACTGCAATATAATAGTTATCATATGTCCTTAACCTTCTGTTACACATTATGAAATTGCATATGACGGACTCTAGGAGGTTCAGAAAACATATTAGTTAAATTATGTCTGTTAAAATAAATAATATTGAGAGAACAGTACAGTAGAACAAACTCAGTGAAAGAATATGTGCATACATTTTGCATTTTTGACTTGATTAAGAGACTGTACCTGCCATATTCACTATTCTTCTTTTCTTTACCGCACATCTTTTCTCTCCACCCACATTAGGAACCCCCCCCCACGCCACACACAAATACACGTACACACACACACATGTACACGCCTGAACTGGCCTCTTTGCTAATGATCCCAACCTCAAACACATTTGCATCTTTCTAAATTAGCTTGATTATTTCAGGGCAATTAGCATAAGCGTATGGAAATTAAATTGGCTATAGTGGCGTGGTGGCTTCAAGGTGTTTGTCCATGTGATGTGAGGGTAATGGGCTGCATTTGATGATTTCTTACAAGATTTGTCTTGTGTAGAGTAAGGCTGAGGTGTTTTTTAGATCACTTAAACTTAAAAGGGGCTTCCAAATCGGATAACAACTTTATTGAATAATGTTCGTTATTAATTAAAATGCAAGATAGTCATAGTAAATTGAATAATGGAATAGGAAATTCTGATTTCACCTTTGAATAAGAGCTTTATCTTTGATTAGACTTAAAAGGTGAAGGCAGAATAAATTAACTCAGCAAACTCAGGGAATAGTTTTAACCAATTGTCTTTGAGCTCATAAGAAAAGTTGGACCATAGACATACTGAATGAAAGAAATGTAGTCATTCTGTTTGAATATGTTTGGAGTTAAAAGCAGTGGGCTATCTTTCCTCATCCTTACCCAAGATGCCCTCTGGTACTACTCATCTACAGTAATAGGGGCCAGAAATCCCTCATACACTAATAACCCAGCCATGGATTATTAATTAATATGTTCAAAGTACTCTCTCTGATTCTAACCTCCCGACCACCACCACGGCTAATGTGAACCTTGTGAACTTCTATTCTCTAATGTTCACAAAAGCAGTGGGTGATGAAAGGGAAGTGGTATTATTTTTAAGTTTATTTTTTCTCTCTTAAGAACTTAGAGTGCTCACTGGTCATGTTAAGTGGCCGTGTGATTAGAGGTATGTTTCTGAGATGTGCATACATGTACATGTTTTAACAAGATGATGAAAATCTAATTAAGTTAATGGTGCCATCCCAGAGGCAGGGCATTCAGTGTCTTGCTCAAGGACACATCAACAAGCATCAGTGTCCCTGTTAGTGAGTGGACAATGATCTTGAATACACAATTTGCGCTTAGAAATTATGAAGACTGTATGATTTTCCACTATGAAGGATACATTAGTCATTTGTTACTGTTTTCCTCAAAACTTTTCCAAAAACAACTAACATGAGTGTTTATGCCTGTGGTGTTCCACTGTTTAAGACATAAGTGAATAATAGGCACAAAAAACGACTTGATAAAAGTAAGAAATGACATTAAATTCTCCAAACTAAACAATACAAGTTTATCAATTCTGATTGCCTTCTTGATTGATCGTTATCTTATCTGATTCATGATCAGGTAATTTGTCAGTGCTTTGATTAAAGGTCTCCTATTATGCTTTTTTTAGGCACATATTATGGGTCTCATATATATAATAATATATAAAAAACATGTCCATGATGTGTTTTGCTCAAAATACAAACAGAACATGCATTTTAGACATCCCTCATATCCCTCTGTTTCAGCCCTGTTAGAGAACTGCAGGTATGGGGTCATTAGCTTGAAAAAAAAAAAGAGGAGGGGGAGCTAATGCCTGCTCAGAATTCGACGTGCTTAAATGCCATATTATGTTCCAAACCACATCAAGGATTATTTCTGAAACAGTATGGAGCTCAAATGCTTTTTGTCTTGCGGGTTTACCACAAGGTGAGTTCCTTTTTTTATTTCATGCTTTTTTACACATACTCTCTCCAGTACAGGTTAGCTCTGAGTGTTAGCGATGCTTGCTAATGTAAACAAAGTCCATATTACGTCCAAAACACGTCGGGCATTGTTTCTGATAGCAACGTTTCTGATAGTGCCGTGGGTCCAAATTTCCGATATGACGTCATATCGGACCAAATCTGGATCAGCTCCGTTGTAGCCCTGTTTTTAGAGATTTGGGTACAGAGGAAAAGAGAGAGGGTTTTCTTTTCTGACACTGCGTGAGTTCCCTGACACACCGGGGACACATCTTTATGTATAAAAGACATAAAAAAGTGCATTTTGCATGATAATTCCCCTTTAAGTTTAGGCGTAAACTCTCATTTGTTGTTGAATGGAAATGTGGTGTGTAGAAAAAACAAGGTTGATTGTTGGTTGGAAACCAAACACTAACAGCAGTCTTTGTGTCCAAGTGCTTTGTTGACCCATCCAACCCAATGAAATGTTTGGTTTCAACACCAAAGACTATTCCCATGGAAAAACGTAAACAAACTATCAGGCATTCAGACAAACGTGAAGTGCTGTTAGTCAGCGATGTCACAGTCACATCCCCAATGATCCATCCCAAAGTCCTTTCTCTTTGTGATGGTACAAATAACAATATCATACTATCTAATTTTGTTATTTTGTTAATATGTGTGCAACTAACAAATAGCCTCCTTGGAAAATGTAATACTAATTTGTTTAAAAGTTTGTATAATTGCTATTTTTCAGAACTATTTATAAATTACCATTACCAATATCTGCAGCTTTCTTCAGCTTTTTGTAGTGTTATAGCGAGTTTCTACAAAGCCCTAAAACAACTGTACATTACTTCAATACCAAATAACAGCTAAATAGCTATGTATTTCTAAAAAGATTGGTAGAGACCAAAACAGAGCTTAAAGAGAGTGAATATTGGACACAGACATGTCTCCAATTGGGTTCCATATACTCTTTGTAAGGTTGAAGAGTTCATATAACCAATAGGGTACATTTTCTGGTCTCATTTGAAGCATAGCTATCCACTTCCCTCAAATTTGTTAAGGAGAAATGTAATATGGAGCTTGTCTGAGCAAACAAAACAAAACTGAAGTTTAAGGTTGAACCACACTTGCGGCCTTGCGGTCTAATTCGATGCATCAAAACCATGCTTCGAAGCAAACTGTCATATTGACACAATGTTAAAACAAATATGTGGTCAAGATGGTGAGAAAGCCCGGGGCCACAGTGAGGATGATTTTCCACTCACAGAGAAATCTACACATACACCATGGTAACCCCTGGGAAAGTATGCATTAACAGTCAAATATATATGAGATCCACACTCATGGCTCATTGGCTCTCTCTTTCTTCTTTTGGCTCCACAGAAACAAACATGCGTGCCTGCACACAGATACCACTGATATATGGTACCGTCTACTGCTATATATTGGGGCAATGATAACATTTATGAGCATGATACTTTTTCACAAAGGACTGCTTTAGGTTATTGATGAGTCTCACTGTGTACCATTACTTATGAATGAAAAGAAGGCGAGAGAGAAGAGAGAGATAGAGATGAGAAGAAGGTATGGATGTTATAGCCACATCCCTTGAACTATATTTCATCAAAGCTCACGGCTGGAGACTCTGCTGTCATGGACAGGGCTCACAGGGCTTCCTTAACCCAATGTATACTTCTTTTTCATTCTTTTTTACTCAGGGGTTACTTTCATCAGCTTTCTGATTGATTTTATAGTCTGTGCGGAGAGTCTTAGAGGAGAGCAGGGAGAAAGGAACTGGCATTTTTTTCGAAACTATAAAAGTGCATCATCACTTGTATGCTCACAAACACATAGAAGCTTTTTCATGAAATGGAATGACTTACCATGCAGCCATGAAAAACATATATGCACCCGTTAGGATTCCCAAGTGGTGGCACTTGTTAACAAGATGTGTACATTTAAAACCTGAATAAAAACCACGTATTAGCAGACAAAAAATGCTTAAGAGTTCTGGTACTTCATCTTGAGGCTTCATAAATCACTGTTGGAGAGATAAGTGGAATATATATCTACACTTACAAGTCTTGTTCTATGTAGCGTTTGAACCGAGTGACATGTAATTAACCAGAGCAAAGTCATAGCTAATTGGAAAAAAGTGGGAATTATTTTTATGTATTTCATGTCAGTGTGGCTGCATATTACATGTGAATTTAATCAGAACGTCGACTTGTTAATTCACTTTGATGAAGGGATGAGGGGGGAAAGACAGGCAGGGAGAGATACTGTACAGTATATGGACAAGATAGCCCAAGAAAGGAAGGAATATTAAAAGTAAAAAAAGCAGAAAAAGGATGCACAAAAGAGGTCAGAGGAATGAATATGCAAAAAGGAAAACATATGTCTTTTACACACATCTTACTGGCTTTTTAACAAATGACGTCATGTCTAATTGATCATCACTAAAACTGGTGGGTAGCAGAAAAGATGACTTTATTATGAGTTGGCACACCAGTCACACATTTCTGAAGAAGGGAACTCTTCAGCTCCTCTCTGATTGGTGGAAACCCAATAAAGCCTATTGATATTGGAATTTATAGTAATTTTCAAATGAGTCTGACAATGTTAGGAAAATGTTTATTTTAAAATAGAAATGATAGCTGCTTTATAGGCAAAGTAAATCGTCATAATGACTGCACAGTCTGATTATACCTTAAAAAAGATCAATACAGCCTCATATTGTAAATATGTTTTTATTGTTCACTATATGATGATCCTAATATGGAATGGAATTGACTGATTGAAATTAAATCCTCTTTTATTGTCACACATGTACACAGCACCACCTTGTTTCCAAAATGGTTTAGCCATAATTTCAACATTGCATACATTAATGACTTGATGAAGACAGATAGAAAGGGGCAGCCATCAAGTAAGGATATGTTAAATCTAACCATAAGCTTTATTTTTTACTTTAATTCACTATTTTTGTACAATAATAGGAACAACAGGATTGTTCTGAATAGGCAAGACACCTCAAATGAGTGTGAAAAACAAATGTACACGTGAATATGTAAAAGCCCAAAGATGACAGAACAAAATCAGACAGGCATGTATCAACCTGTGTTTCTGAAAGCAGTTTCATGAAAGGCGAGAAAAAATTGTTATTGAAGTGTGCGCATTCACACATTAATAATTTAAATAATATCTACATGTACATATATAAAAAGTATAGTAATTATAAACAACCTTGGTTGTTTATAATTACTATGCTTTTCATAAATGTCAAATCAAACATGCTGTCTTCACAAAATCCAGGTGGGTGGAGTGTGAGTGTATTCATTGTATCTGATGTGTCTGTTTGCTATGGCTTAATGTTTTTGTTATGTTGTATGTTTGAAAAGGACTAAGGGAATAACAGTGGTCCTCCTTTCCTTTCATTACATTTTTCATAATTCACAAGATCTGTATTCTTTTGACACTCAAGCAATGTGTCTTCCATCTGAGAGTATTCTTCATTATTTCTTCATTGTACACACTCATTGAGTCTGATTGAAAGTCCTGCACCTCATGAAGAACGTCAATACCTTTTCTGATTTGAATAGCTGAGGCATTTAATGACTTTTTTGATTACTATGGACACATCTCACAGCATTTCTTCAAGCCAGAGGCTTTTAGCTTCAATGAAACCTCTCAACGTGAAATGCTGTACACAGTAATGGCAAAAATAGCATTCAAGTATGTTCATTTTCAAAAGAGATTCTAAGAAAAATGGCTTCCATTTAGATGTCATTAAATGGTTCCTGGTTTTGTTTTTTGTACGATAAGAGGAAAGGAGAAACATTAGTAAAATGAATCCCCTGACACACTAACACCCCTCTTTCCATTAACAGCAATTAAAACCCCTTTGATAAACTAGAACAATCCCTTGCACACAAATTAAACTCTTTGGCAAGAGTCTAATTTAAAATATCACAAAGTTTTTTCTGTTTTGTGTATCTCTTCTTGTTAACAAAACCTTCCATTTTCAACCAAGATCCATAATCCCCATGTTTATCTGCAGTAGGTACGGCCTCCGAACATGGACTTCAAACTATATGCCTGGTTTCAAAAGTTCACATATATGAAAGAGATGAAAAGAGGCCCTCTTAGCCTAATTGCTCTCACAGTGTGAAGTAAATAGTTATTAACGTATGGCAAGCAGCAAGCAGGGATTTCAAACTGGGAGGGAAGTGGGAGGAGAAAGTTGGTGAAAGAGGGAGGAACACGTCAGGGAGAGAATGAGAGAGACGAAGGCTGAAAGAAAGGAGGAATGGGAGTGGGAGAAGAACAGAGAGACATGGAGTGAGAGAGAAAGCGGGTATCACTCCTGAGTGACAAAGCCGCTTGCGTTTCAGGATCCTCGGCTCTAAAACAATTCTTTCATGTTCCCCCTCTCTCCCTTGCATTCTTATTTATCTGTCTCTCTATCCTCCGCACCTCCTCCCCTCAGCGGAGTCACTCGTGTTTCCCCCCCCATCTCAGTTTCTCCCTTTTTTCTCTTTCCTTTAATTTTTTTCTTCTTTGAATAATTTACTGCAGCAGGGGAGTGTGGAAGTGCGCTTATTTTGCGTGTGTTTGCGCTTTAAACAGAATGCTTAATGATTGCCGATGGGAGAGAGACTGCATTAATCCCATTTATGTTGAGACCTTTTAGATGTACTGACACCCGTGGCAGACAGGCAGGGCCCGGGCAGTGTGTGTGTGTGTGTGTGTGTGTGTGTGTGTGTGTGTGTGTGTGTGTGTGTGTGTGTGTTGTGTGTGTGTGTGTGTGGTGTGTGTGTGTGTGTGTGTGTGTGTTGTGGGTGTGTGTGTGTGTGTGTGTATTTGTGAGTGTGAAAGTGTGTGTATGGGGTATGGGGGCCCTTTTACCACATGCACACAAATGATCCCCCATCACATCTGTGAGAAGAACCCCCCATATCAATCTGTCTGACTGTGTGTGTGTGTGTGTGTGTGTGTGTGTGTGTGTGTGTGTGTGTGTGTGTGTGTGGTGTGTGTGTGTGTGTGTGTGTGTGTGTGTGTGTGTGTGTGTGTGTGTGTGTGTGTGTGTGTGTGTGTGTGTGTGTGTGTGTGTGTGTGTGAGAGAGAGAAAGAGAAAGAGGACCAAAATGGTGGCTCTGTGCATATACCTCCACCCCCGATCAAGGCGAGGCCTTTGGGCATCCCCCCTACCAACTTCAGTTGATTTGAAAACCCTCCTTATGAAATTCAAATTTTTTCAAAGTATATGTATTTCCTACTATTTCTGCATTTCCACAAATGTGGGAACTGCTTTGAAAACTTGCATCTGAAGGAGGCACTTATCATTGAATATAACACCATCTTTTAAAAATTGTTTTTCTCAGAGCAGCATTTTGCCTCCGGCTCTGGCAAAAGACAGAACTCAAAGATGGCTCAAAAGAATATTTAACAAGAAATATATTCCTTTTTGTTTCAATGACCATATGAGTTTTTAAAGCTTTCAAACTAATTGCTTCATATTAATGTAACACATGCACTAGACATGCTATCTGCTTTCAGTGCCTGAGAGGAGCTTAATTACAGACTGAACGGTTTTACATAGACAGAAAAAGCAATTCACAGCGGTGACATCATCACACACATTAATCATGCTCTATTAATAAGACTGCAATAAAGTGAATGACTTTGAAGGATACAAATCTTTGGCTATGAGCAGGAAGTGTAGATTAGCGCTTTAATCTTCTGCACAATAATGTATCAGATACATGTTGGCTTTTTTTCCTGGTAAATGTTTCAGCTCCAATGAAAACATTATTCAGATTTCATCTTTGATTTCACATAGTGTCATCAGTTCAACTATAAATAGTTAAAAGTCTGCTCAATTGTTGCATTCACACCTGTGTGCTTAAAATCTTAATTCCCATACAGTGTGTACTATAACACATAAGAGCAATAAGAATTATTAAAAATGTCGGCTATAGGGATCATACAAACCCATTATTTTTAGAGCTAAAATTATTAAAACTGTCAGATCTTGTTGAATTCCAAATCGCACAAATCATGTTTAAGGCAAAAAATGTTCAATTACCTGGGAATATTCAGATATTGTTCAATGAAAGACAAGGGAATCATTATTTACGGGGTTCATTTATATTCACTAATGTTAGGGTGCGCACAACAAAGAGAAGTTTTTGTGTTTCTGTTTGTGGGGTGAAGATCTGGAACAATTTGAGTGAAGAGCTAAAGGGATGTCCAAACATAAAACTATTCAAAAAGAGGTATAAAGACACAATTCTCACAAGGTACAGGGATGAAACTGCTAAACCATAACTGTTTGTATTCTTGTTTTGTATTTTATTTATGAATTTGTGTTTGTATGGATTTGTGTATGTGTATGTATATATAAATATATAAATGTATAGAGACCATTGTCCTAACTTGCCTGTATATATTATATGAATGATTATATAAATTATTCAAGATTATAAGTATACGTTTATATTGTATGTTAACATATATTAAGATGTAAAAAAAATAAAAATAAAAATAAAAAAGGGAGAAGGGGTCGGATTAAATAAGTGTAAACTTCTTCCGACCCCTTTTCGGACGTGTAATTAGCTAAAGCTTTGTTGTTTATTGTTTATTGATATCAGACAATGATACTGCAGATTATTCAATTATTATTTAAATGTTTCGTTTTGTTATTGCATTCATTTGTATAGTACTGTATCATGTCTGTATCACCTTTTGTTTCATTTGTATTTTCTTTGGTTTTACACGCTCGAAAAAAATAAATAAACTAAACTAAACTAAACCAAACATATGGACTTAAAGAAGTAAGAAAATGCTACCATTCAATGCTGACACAAATGTGTATTTCAGAAAGACTTTTAAAATATGTGTGCTGTTAGACATTATCAATCCAGTGAAAGCGTCACTTAGTTATTTTATATAGCTCATTTATTGGATCCTCTAAAGGCCTCGCTCTTCCTAAGACTTCACATATTCACCTTGACAGTTATGTACAAGGCTGTATTCAAAGTTTAATCTCCCCCATTAATCCTCTTCTGCCTGCTGCAGCACTTTAGAAGAAGTGTTTCACAGCTCCGCAGCCGTGCACCCCAGCAGTGCTTTGGCACAAACGGTCTCTGGCAGTGCTCTTTGAATTTACTTAATATTTAGTCTCATTCAGTGTTTGCCTCCGGTATATTGCTTGATGAATTTCTGAGCATATGGCACATTCCTCTGCAGGTCAGCATATGGCAGCACAGAATTCAGATTTACTTTAGAATCAAATAAGAATGAAGTGAAAAGGAAGGAAGAAAACACTGTTGGTTCTCGTTTCCACCCCTGCCACCCTCCTTCCCCCCCTCCCTCTCCTGCTCTCCCCTCCTCTCCATCCATCTGTCGTTTCCCATAGATGCCTGGAAAGTGAAAACAGAGGGAGAGAAAAAAATAAGTGAAACATCTGATGAAACCCACAATGGTGTGCCGGAGCTGATAGCCCCGCAGTGTGGCCACTTTGTGTGTGTGTGTGTGTGTGTGTGTGTGTGTGTGTGTGTGTGTGTGTGTGTGTGTGTGTGTGTGTGTGTGTGTGTGTGTGTGTGTGTGTGTGTGTGTGTGTGGTGTGTGTGTGTGTGTGTGTGTGTGTGTGTGTGTGTGTGTGTGTGTGTGTGTGTGTGTCACTTCTGTTGTGTGTGTGTGTGTCACTTCTGTTGTCTGTGTGTGTTTCTCATATATGAGAGAGGATATCATTAATGAACTTGTGATTGAGGTATAGGAGAAGCTGCATTTTCTTTCAGCTTTTAACACAATGCAAGATGCATCCTTTCTCACCACAGACTTTTGTGTGGAGGTTTTAATGAGATTCCAAGTGTGGCACTATGTAGATTTTTAACATTACACTATGTGAGAAAACAGGGATCATTTTTATACTCAGCACTATTGTAACACACACATCAACATTTTCCATTGTTTGCATTCTTCAGTTGTATTCTGTGTGTTGTGTATTCCTACTTTTTCTGGCATGCTGTACATTGTAAATATACATTTAATTGAATGATAATGATTGACATGAATTTAGGAAATTTACCAAAATATTTCAGAAAAATTGACAAACAATCAACATTTTCTCATAGTAATCTATCATCAAGTATGTTTTAAAGCAGGATAACATACTGTATGTTGTTGGTGCCTGCTATATACAGTATTGAGGATATCAAGCCTTGCACATGTGAGCTTCAACTACGACAACGAAATACATTGTTCAGGGAGTTTGTATAATTCTGTCTAATCAAATGTTATTTCCTTATTTCAGGAAAATTAGCAAAAAGAGTGCTATTATGCAGATTAAGTATAATGTCATGTTGCAAACATTGCTTATACATACACACCATATATGTTCTTTTCTTTTAACGCCTGAATCCCCACGCTTATTACTCATACTCTGTCTGAAGAGTGATTATTTTAAATAGCCCAGATGCCTGTCTGTGTGTGTGTGCTTTGAAATCAACTTTATGCTAATCCTGTTCCACGCCTTGACAGTCTTAGTGAGTAGACACATTAGCATAACTAGCTTGTGCCGTGAACAACAGGGGTCCGTGTGGTTCACGTACAGTACGTAGGTGTGTGTCGTTCTTATCTGAGGTGTGTACGTGAATGTCACTCTTCTCCCTCGTTTGCTCTTTCACTCTGTCTTAGTTAGAAGGCCTCTGCCTCATTTACACCTACAGAGGTGTGGGATCTGGGAGAGTGCCACACACACATATACACACTCACACAGGGGACCTTTTCTTAACCACGAAGCATATGGCTAAGAGAAGGTGCTTGACTTGTGACTAGACCTGGCATTAAGTCCCAGCCTTCATTTTCTCTCAGATCCTTATTTTTTGTGTTGCACTTGTACATGTTATAGAAAAGACAGACTAAGTGGGAAGATAGATAGATGGATGGATGGATAAATAGAAGCTGAAATGGATATTTATTTCTCACTTTGTTTGTTTTCATCTCTCTTTTCCGTTTATCCCATCTCCTATTTGCTTTTGCTTGTTTGTTTATAACATGGAGCCTAACTCCCAGCAGGACATTTGAAGCAGGCAGAGCTGACACACAAACACCCACACACACACACACACACACACACACACACACACACACACACACACACACACACACACACACACACACACATACACACACACACACACACACACACACACACACACACACACACACACACACACACACACACACACACACACTCGCAAATGCACACGCAAACACAGACCTCATAGCTGCTGCTGGCACCACGCCATCCTGTCTGGGCCTGTCTATGTGTAGGGGGCGAGCTGTCTGCCCTCATCAGTGCCAACATGTCGCCTATATGCACGCTGCTCCAGGGGGACCTGTGTGTGTGTATTTATGTGTGTGTGTCCGTATGTTCAGCCCTTTACCGATACCCAGTGACCATGTGGGTACAACAAAGCTCATTACACTGGTGACCTCAATCCCATTTGATATGTGTATCCACATTTTGTGGGCATATGAATAAACAGAAATGAACATATATGCACAGAGGCAGTTTTACAAACATGCAGATGGATGTAAATGTGAGGTTACAGAGATACACCAACATCTATATATTGAGTAAAAATGCTGCTTTATTGTGCAGCAGGCCTTAAAGATGTTCACTTACTGTAGGAACACTGTGCTCAAAGAAATGTTAGACCTCATTTGAATTGCTCTTCACATATGTTCTTTTGTTGGTGCTGAAATAACATCATTGATAAACTGAATATAACATATGATAACAAGCCTAAAAGCACCTCACATGTTAGGTCATTTGACCTGAGATGTATCAAACAGAATGCTATGTTCCTGTTAAAAGCCTAGAGGCGACACATATGTTCATGAATAAACTATACAAACAGTGCTATTCAGGTAAACATATTGTTGAACATTGTAAATAACTGCATTTATGAGAATTATAGAAATGTTTCATACATATATGGGTCATTCACAAGATTTGCTGAACGATTATTTGAGTTTGTATGCACAGTAAATTACCGGTGAACCACTTGTGCTTACAATGGGACCGTTTTTCCAGTTTTTTGATAGGCCTTCATAAGGCCTTAAGCAGAAACATCTTTCATAACTAAAAGCAGTGACCTTGGACTGGATGTTTCCCTCTTTGTGTTGAGATCAAACGAACTCCCTTTGAAAAAAGAGTTGCAGTGGATGTCCCTGTTGATCAGAGCCAACAAATGGCTTGTTGAGATTCTAGACCTAAACACATAGATATTTAGCTTTATGTTTTCTTGTATTTATGTTTTTTCTCATTTACAATCACAGCTCCAACAAAACCTGATCTCCTATTTTTCCTCAGTGCAGCAACTGCACATTGTTGTCGTGCTAGTCTTGTCAGTTTAGTAGTACTCTATTTTAGGTTGAATGTTGCTTACCTGCAGTGCCTTTTTTACTCAGAACTAGGTTTTTTCCATCTAAAAAGGATCTATGATTAATAATAAACCTAAATGTTTCTTTCAATGTGTTTTAGTATTTTTTAAGTAATTTAATCTTTTCAAAAGCCATGAGCTGTCCAACTCCAAAGCCCTGTAGGGGTAATTGCCCTTCTACCTTATCATGACTGGCATTTGAACATTATACTGACACATTGGTCCTTGCTGGCATTTGGCGATGAGGCAGAAGGGCAGTCTCATACACACTCATGCACTCGAGCACAAACACACACATACTTGAGCTTGATTTTGCGAGTGTGCACTCACAGGTGCACACGCAACGGTAGATTGCAGTACGTGTGCATACACAAAAAATGCCTTTTGTCTTAGGGTTACCCACATATCCACATTCTATGGATGTGTGTGTGTCTGTGTGAATGCGAGAGAGACAGGGTCTTCTTGTCCCCGAGGCTGCAATGCCGGGAAGTGTCGGAGCCGACAGTGAGCGCGCTCAGTAGGCCCCGTGAGCCACGGAACACTGATCTTTATGTCAGCTCAGAGAAATTGATTCACCCTTTTCTCTGTCAGCCATTCTCTCTGTGTGTGTGTGTGTGTGTGTGTGTGTGTGTGTGTGTGTGTGTGTGTGTGTGTGTGTGTGTGTGTGTGTGTGTGTGACGTGCGTGCGTGTGTGTGTGTGTGTGTGTTTGCGTGCATGCGTGTGTGTGTGTGTGTGTGTATAAAGCAATAAAAGGACATGAAGACTTGGCCTTGCTTTGAACTCTGTCACTCTCTTATAAGTTACTTCTTTATGCGTTTAGAGCGCTTGCAATCTCTAGTTCTCAATGCAGTTTTGATACCTTTTATCTATTTCTCCGGTTTCCTAACTGCAACTGTCTTTCTTCTCCATCTGTAAATGTAACGTTTCTCCAACTGCAGGAATACTACATAGTGGATAAAACAATACACATATAGGGGCATTTGGACACTGTGCTTATAGAAATAGACAGCAGGTATTCGTGCAGAAATACACCTTTCCCTCAGGGCCTACGCATGTGGTCTCGTTACCACTTGAAGATCTAATCACCATTAAAAGGTGTTTGATCTCAAAACACGTGGGAGGGATCCGAGCATTCGACTCCTTCCACTTCGCAGGCATCAGCTGTTTGTGATCTTGACTCTTGGCCGGGTGGAGGTACTGCGAGTCAATCTACCCCAGAATCAAAAGAAAACGTAAAAATATTGTATCCATCCTTTCTTTCAAATCCTTCCAGCGTATTACCATATGCTCTTATATCCACAATTCATCCATGTACCCATCATCCCACCATCCATCCATCCATCTCCCATTCATCATCGCACATTCATCCATCCATCCTTCTCTCCATCTGATCTACTTACTCTCCACATAATAGGACTGTTTTCATTGCTACATCCCATTACCCTTTGGGCATTTGGTGGGAACAGTTTAGTTCTCCTCCAGTGAATACAGTGACAGTTCTCTTTCATTATTCAGCAAAGCGTGGTCTCATGTCACTAAGGGTGAACTCTGACTCCATGGACCTGACCTTAAACCCACCAACTCACTGATGTAATGGCAGTCAATATGCAGCCTTCACTAACACAGTCAATAATCAACATTCAGCCATTAACAGGACAATTTAAACCCAGACCGAGCAAAATAGTAAGGACTGGTGTATAACGTTGTTTTTTTGGTAATTAAATACATGAATGAGTTCTTGCTTTATGATGTGTGGAGGTAAAACACACAAGTTAAGGTTTTTTAGTTTTTCCCACACTTCTAATACTTTCCAGGCCACATTTCTTGATGATTATGTAAGTGACAGTTATACCCACAGGATAAGCATGCAAGTGTGTAAAGATGATATTTCGCTGAATTATTTTATTATATCTTTTTTTTATTACTGTTGTATGCTAATGTCAATATTCTGTTTTTGTTGCTATACTTATTTCGTCCTTCTCATGGTTCATCTCATTTTCAGCAACGACCTGACTTGCTCACACTGATCAATATTTGATCCCATCTCTGTTTAATGTAAACACATTAAAAAGTGGTAACCATTACAATTTAATGATTCAGTGATAAAATATATGACTACACAAGTCCTACGGTAAATTCCTATGGAAAAATTAAGAAAAAAAGATTTTTTTATCATACGATTTTGCTTTTACGTCTTCAAAGCCAACATTGTTAACCCTCCATAAAAAAAGCACAACTCTCTGTCCTTCCGACGCATGCAGAAATGTCAATTAACAGCACTGTCCTTCATTTGAATATTTCTGATTATTATGCAGCTCCTGCTCTTACATATTCAAAACGGGGTTCTCAATCCAATTAAATGGGCAATGTGCTGTAAAGGCGTGGGCAAACATGATTGAAGGCAGAGCTTAGGATGACAAACAAGAGCAATCTGAGGGAGATGGAAAACCGCTTGCTGCGAAGTTAATGGAAGACTGTGTGATGATCACTGATGGAGCAATGGGCGGAAATGTGTGTGTGTGTGTGTGTGTGTGTGTGTGTGTGTGTGTGTGTGTGTGTGTGTGTGTGTGTGTGTGTGTGTGTGTGTGTGTGTGTGTGTGTGTGTGTGAGTGTGTGTGTGTGAGAGAGAGAGAGAGAGAGAAACAAAGAGAGATAAATAGAGATAAAGAGACTAAAAGGGAATTGTGAGTTAAGGGGAATAAAGCAGCAATATGGAATTCTGGGTATAAATTAAGAAAAGGAAATAATCCTGAGATCATGTTTGCAGAGGCACGTCCATGTGCTTCTCTGCGTGTTTTTGTGTGCATGTGTGTGTGCGTCAGTCTGCCCTTTGCCTGTACAGAATTTGATGTCACTGCTGAGTGTGCGAAGGGAAAGAGACTCACATGAACCTTATTTAATTGTACATTTAGATATGCAAGCTGCACAGAGAGGCAGGCAGTCATTAAAGTAATAACATTTTATTTATAACACACTTAACTAACAATTTAAAATCAGGAAACAAAAAAAGCAATTAAAGTAACATCAGTGGTACGGTGTGTTATGTTGTCCAGAGAGAATGTTATTTAGGGAGAATGTTTAATTGGCTTGTTAAAAAGAGCCAAGAGTCAGAGGTGCCCTTTAGACCTGCACTCAATGCATTGTGTAGGTAAGAATGGGTAAAAAAAAGCGATATGTATCCTGTGGAAATGTATTTCAAATAAGAGTTTATGCAATTATCTTTTCGTGTCTATAATTGTGTGTGCGCCTTCATCTGCCCTTGGTTCAAAACCCAATCAGTGCCTTTAAAACCCATGCTCAAGAGCAGCCTGATGCTGTTCTGTCAGACTGTCTGTCTGATGAATGCCTCGGCGTCCCACTGGTTCGCTAAATATGCGCAGTGAAATGAGCTGAAACACGGGCCTTAATTAAAAAGTGGAGACCCACGAAGATGTGATTAAAGCAACGCTCAGCGGATTATAGTGACTAAAGCGTCTCCGAAGGCACACAGAAAGAGAAAGAGAGACGGGGAATCAGGGACAGGAATGAGTGAGTGATTAAGGCGCCACTTTCTGTCTTCTTCCTTTCATATATCCTCTCCCTTTACACGATCATGCCTCTTACAGAGCGAGTGCTTGTCTTTCACTGTCATTCCCAGTTATGGCTTCGGGACTCACGTAAAGCAAATGTCCACAATACTGTACAATACGTACCTGTACCCTTGTCTCAGGTAACTGTGGATGTTAGCACCAGATACATCAGAAAGGGTTTTATCATGCACTCAATGTTGGTTCACAGTGAAGGAAAATATTTTTTTTTTCACAGGGTGGACATATAGTAACACACAAGCTATGGGATTAACAATGTTTTATGTCCTTTTCATTGGAGATAGCACTCAGACAGTAATGACCCCTTATTGTTGCTGCATTGTTAAGCAGCCATAATGATGCTCTTATTAATAATGGAAGGTTTATTACACATCCTCTCTTCTCTTGTCTTCTTTTCTCTTTGGACGGACTAAGTACTGGATGGTATTCAATATCAGAGGGAAAATTATAAAGAAACAAGAACATATGCAATAAACATTTAATTTTTTTCTTGATCATTTATAAGACGACTTGAAAACTGTTTCCCTTATGTAATGGTGGAAAAACGTTCACAAAAGAAAAGAAAATTAGAGCCCCATTTGTAGTCAATGGGCTGTATGAAACCATTTTCCATAGTTATCATGCCTCCATTCATAAGCAGATAGGATGTTGAACCACAAACTCTCAATGGTCCGACAAAGAAGGAAATTAAATGACATTTCTGTGGTAAAGCCGAGGGTTTAGAACAGCACATAACCAACTTTTACCCACTCAAAATGGTCTTTTTGGTCTTTTTTCAATCAACCTTCTTCCTCTGCCTATATTTACAGGACGACCTATAGTATATATGCAAATATATATTTGCATATTGAGCAATATTCCAACATCAGGTTTCTTAGTGTATGGATGTCAGTACTGATATTAATCAAATCCTTTTGTGCGCTAACAGCATGCTAAGTGGGGTAGTGTTAGATAACACAGCGACAGATAGACTCTGCTTTCTGCAGATAATCTCTTTAACATCAGTGTGATTAAAGGCTGCATCTCTTATCCATAGGATCCCTGATCCAGTAGCTCTCTTATCCAATCTCTCCTGAATGAAATGCGTGTAGGATGAACAGTAGGATGACAGCATATAAGAAAAATGAATTAAACTCTTTGTAATAACCACTGCACTTTCTCTTCTCTTTCCCTCTTTTTTGACAGGGTAGATGGCGGATTAAATGATGGAAAGAAATTAAAGATGAAGGAACTAAAAGAGGGGAGGAATAAAGGATGGAAGAAAGAGACAGATGGGGGGATGAAGAGAGTGTGACAAAGACGACATATAGGAAAAGAAACAAGAGCATAATGATGGACAAATTGATGCTGGTAGTCAGCTAAGAAATGATGTAGAAATACCTTGAGACAAACAGAGTAGAGAAAGAGAAAAGGATAAATAGGAGGTTCAGAAAGAGAGAAAATAATAAGGAACCAAAAACGGCAATCATCTTGGATGAATAAATGGCTAAATGAAGGGCTATTTGCTCCTCCATTAACTATCTTTCATTTAAAGGCAAGTAAAGCATTCCTTAGTCAGAGAAGAAGACGTCTTAGCTGAGGCTATGTATGCAAGTCAATTTCAGTCTGTCAGAGGCTAAACAAGTGAGGAAAGTGTTGTTACATGCTACACCGCCATGATACAGCACAGCCTGATGACACACCCCCTGTCTCTTTTCATCTGCCTCTCTAACTCATCCTCATCACTAACGCGACCCCTCACATGCACACATTACCTGCCTCCCAACCCCCATATCTCCCACTGACACTGAGTGATTATCAACCTCTGCAGGCCTTCCTCACCCTCTCTTACCACCTCCTCCCCCTCACATCCTGCCATCCAGCATGCTCTGGATTGTGACTGGGACAGCACCAGAGAGAAGACACACTATGACGTGAGACAAACTCACAGCAGCTCTTGTTTGCATTGAAGATACCTTAATGCTGGGGATAAACTATAGGACCATAAGTTGGATCGTGAAGTTTAAGTAAGCTGTCATTTTAAATGCTTGCACTGATTGGCCAGGTCGGATTATCTTGTGCCAAGTGAGGGTTGAAGACTTATTGGCTCACAAGTTAGATTGAGGCAAATATCAAGGATATGAATCAAATGGTCATTGACACAAACAGATTTCATATGATTTGCAGTTGCTAAACTGAGATCAGGGAGAGAGATGGAAGAACAATAATCAAGAGAGTAAGGCAAGGAAAGAGTTCTTCGCTCTTGTTTGTTTTGGCTTGTTTTCTCCTCATTTTCTCTGCTTGATTTAATATGGAAAATTCCATCTCGATTATATTTTCCATCCCTCAAATAATTAAGTATTACTAATTCAATGTTTTGTTTACACCTCTAGGGGTTGTATTTATTTGTTTTGTATTCTCTTTTTTTATTTTATTGATCACAAATAAAATGTGATAAAACATAAGGCCGGGAGTTAAATAAGTGAGAATAAGAAGTAGGTTACTTTACACTTCTCCGGCGCAGTTGCAACATTTATATTTCATATTCAATTTCAATAAATCCTGCAGAATATGATGCAATTTAGCTGTATAATTGGCCCAAGAATTAATTCAGTGAGTGCCCCCTAGCTAATGTATTGATCCCTCTACTCCAGTTATGATTTCATTTGTATTTCCCTACATCTATTGCTATCTGTTGAGTCTCTTTTTACAGCATTTAAACAACAATACCACACTAAAAAGGCAGTATTATTAAACTTATTACTGTTTCAGCCAACCGTATTTATCCATGAGGAGTGTACACAAGTTCCTCAACAAAGTCACAAGTGTTAATTATAGATAGCATTACTTTTTCTTACATGCGCTCACTGCCTGTCTTTTCTCTTTGCTGTCAGCACGGTAGCCCCCCTTAATACAGCACTAATTCCTTCATTAGACATATATAGTCGGCTGCTTGCCTGACTCGTGCTGTCACCTGCGCTGCTGTGAAACATCCAATATTGAAAAGGTCAAGGTGTCATCGCTACTGAGAAAGTGAGAGTTTGCAGCTGTAATGCACAGACATAGCTGTCACTGCTGTCCTGGGAGCTGTCAGGGTGACACACTTTCTCTCTGCTCGCTCTCTCTCTGACTTTCCTGTGCATGTGATGAAGACAGAGGTTCTTCACAGCAGTTGATGAAAGACTACCACACACTTGATCATCATAATATGCTGCTTTATGCTCCAACTGCATGATCTTTTGGTGCATTGATTTTGACCTGAATAAAGTGCTGTATCTTCTAGTTGAATGATAATGGAAGATATTTGACCTTCGTATTGACCAAGTCTGGTTTGACTGTTTATAAAGCATAAAGTATAAATTATGACCCAATTCTGCCCCATGATGCTGACCTTCATAGGAAAAGGTTCTGTCCTAGTGGGAGATGCATTTAAATGTAATTTTCTAATCTTGATTCCAGTGCAAATCCAATATAATCACCTCCGTCCGTCGAAAGCTGCACATCTTAAAGATAGATTTGTCGGCTTTTCCAGTAAAACATCTGCATTTCACATCTTTAATCCCACAGTCCCTTTTTAATAAACCTTTCTCTGCACATAAAGGAACACTATAACGTTTAAAGCAATGCACGACTCAACACGCTGGATTTTGATTCAGAATACAGGCGTCTCTCTTTTCTCACTTACAGTACATAGTGTATGCTCACACAGAGCACACGCAATCTCCAGCTCAACTACTATCCCTTTGCTGATTACCTCTGAAGTCAGCCTGGAGGTGGAAGAATAATGATCATAAAAATGTCATCACGCTTTGGCTGCTGAGAGACAGAAAGAGAGAGCGCAGGGCTTTCCATTTGGTAAAAGGCTTTTCAAGGGTCACACAAAGAATGTGAAAGACAGACACAATTAATGTCCATGTAATTGAGTGGCCCGAGATGCTTGGAGAGGCACAAAAGCTGTTTTTTGTCTGAATATAAGAGTTTGTGATATGTGTGAAATAAGATTGAGACAGTGGAGGTGAGAC